>NW_004444004.1:805554-846016 GCF_000243295.1 Trichechus manatus latirostris | reverse complement strand
ATACATATATATGTATATGTGTGTGTGTGTATATATATATATATATATATATATATCACTCATAGTGCCCTACAGAGCTGAACATAGAGTTGGTGCCTAATTCACATTTATTGATTGATTAGTAACCCGTCTAAAATGTTTGGTGGAGAAGCTATAAAGTAATGAGTAAAATGGATTAATCTTTCTCCAGAGTTGACTGTGGTTGTCTTATGTTTATCAAATTGACTAGCTAATCAGTTATTTTCAATTCTAAATAACCCAGGCATTAAGAACCCATGAGACAGTCACTCCAAAACATTATAAAGCATTAAGCTACTTGAAGCCTGAACTCTTAACAGTTTGACATTTTCTTTAAAAGCTGTTGGAATCCCTCTCTCTAGGAAGCCCAGTTGGAGGGGGGTTAGTGTTTTACTTATCCAAGTCTTTGCAGCAATGAATTAAATATGTATCAAAAAGGGAGGCATCAAATCTTGCAGCAACTCCCTCTCCCATGCTGAGCTGGCACATCCCAAGGGCAAGGCCAATCAGCCCCGTCATGGAACAGCGGAGTCAGACAGATTTATTGGAGAGGAGGAAAAAAAGCAAAGAAAACCCTTTCCTTGGCAAATAAAGAGCCTTTGATTTCTCAGCTCATCATCCCCGGCAGAGATGCTCAGGCTGTTCCTTCTGCTCCCACTAGCACAGCCTGACCTCTGGGAAACTGATAAGCATGTAGGGAATGGGGAATGGGAGAAGAAAGCAAGAGCTAGACCCTTCTGTCACAAAATGATGAAGAAGGATACAAGTCAAACCTGGCCAGATCTTAGTAATAATTTATTCTGCTCACTGTATACTTTCAACTTTGCAGAGCACATTTACATCTACTACTTCATTTCACCCTCATGCCAGCCTTTGGAAATAAGCAGGCAGGTAATATTTTCCCCTTCTTAGAGATGACTACCACCCGTCTGTCAGTTTGTCATATTGTGGTGGCTTGTGTGCTGCTATGATGCTGGAAGCTATGCCACCAGTATTTCAAATACCAGCAGGGTCATCCATGGTGGACAGGTTTCAGCAGAGCTTCCAGACTAAGACAGACTAGGAAGAAAGGCCCAGTGATCTAATTCTGAAAATTAGCCAATGAAAACCTTATGGAGCACAACAGAATACTGTCTGAAATAGTGCTGGAAGATGAGCCCCCTAGGTTGGAAGGCACTCAAAATACACAGTGGCCGCAGCAACGGACTCAAGCATAGCACCAATCATGAAGATGGTACAGGACTCAGCAGCGTTTCATTCCGTTATACATGGGGTCACCATGAGTTGGAGCCAACTTGACGGCAACTAACAACATTAAAAACCAAAACACCCAAACCCGTTGCCGTGGAGTTGATTCCAACTCATAATGACCCAAGAGGACAGAGTAGAACTGCCCCCATAGGGTTTCCAAGGAGTGGCTGGTGGATTTGAACTGCTGATCTTTTGGTTAGCAGCCATAGCTCTTAACCAGTGCGCCACCAGGGCTCCAACAACATTAACTGAAACCAAACCAAACTCGTTGCTGTCGAGTCAATTCTGACCCATAATAACCTTATAGGACAGAGTAGAACTGCCCCATAGGGTTTCAAGAAAAAAGAAGCACAGAGAAACGGAGATGTGTAAAGTCAAACAACTAGCTCGTGGTAGACTTGGGGCTAGAATCCAGAGTTTCAGACTCCAAAGTCAAGGCTCTTTCAACAGCACAAAACAGACCGATTCTCCTTGGGAGAAGACTTAATCTAATCTTTCTGCTATCCGGATTTTATATAAGGAGGAGAGGAGGAGTTGTACCATAGACTTTCAAAAAAATATTTTATTGTGTTTTCGGTGAAAGTTTACACAGCAAATTAGGTTCCCATTTCACAATTTTTTTACAATTGTTCTATGACATTGATTGCATTTTTCACAATGTGTCAGCAGTCTCATTATTTGTGTTCTGTTTGTTCTCATTCCATTTATCTAGCTTCCGTGACCATTCTTACTTTCTCATCTCTGCTTTAGGGTAAATGTTGACCATTTGGTCTCAGACACTGTATTTTTACATACATGATGTGCGCCTTCTGCATTTGTTTGCTGGCCGCACTGGCCCCCCATGAGGCGCCCCCACAAGTGCGCTATGCCAATTTTTTTTTTCACAGCAACATGTAAAAAAAAACCCAGCATAGTGGCACCTATGAAAATACCTCGTGGGGGGAGGGTACCACTGGCAAACAAATGCAGAAGGCAAGTGTTATTTGCATAAAACATGGTAGTTGATTATTAAGGGAGCACAGTACTCCCATGTGATATTGTTTATTTTATCAGCCAAACTATTATTTGGATGAAAGGTGACCTCCGGGAGTGGCTTCAGTTACAAGTTCAAAGGGTATCTTAGGGTGATAGTCTTGGAGGTTCCTCTAGTCTGTATCAGTCCAGTAAGTCTGGCCTTTTTTAGGAATTTCAGTTTTGTTCTACAGTTTTCTTCCATTCTATCCAGGACTTTCTATTGTGTCCCTGGTCAGAACTGTCAGTAGTGGTAGCTGGGCACCGTCTAGTTCTTCTGGTCTCAGGATAAATGAGGCCGTTCATGTCGTCTGTTAGTCCTGTGGACTAGTTTCTTCTTTGAGTCTTTAGTTTCTTTCATTCTCTTCCAGAGGAGGAGAGACCAATTATTGTATCTTAGACGGCAGCTTTTAAGACCTCAGATGCTACTCACCAAACTAGGATGTACCACTTATCTTTATGAACTACGTTATGGCAATTGATTGAGTTGTCCCACGAGACTATGGTGCTAAGCATTTTAAACCCAGTAAACCAATCCCGTGAGGTATTTGGATATGTCTAGGAAGCCTCCGTAACTGTGGCCTCTATGTGCTTTATTATATATATGAATAAATATGCAGTACACTCAAACACATATATGCATTTGCCTACAGATACACCTATACATGCATGCACATGTACTCACATATGCCTTCCTATACACACATATGCATACATATCTACCTATGTAACCACACACATATTTTTTGGTAGTTATTACTGTTGTTGAAAAACTGTATGTTATAGCATTTACCGAAATCGTCCCTCCCGTATTCTTGTGTACTTCTTAACGTCTTCATTTACCTTGGTCAAGTTGTAAAGACTTCACCCATATTGGGTATTGCTTTTCCTATCACCAAAAACAACAAAGTGCCTACTATCTAGAAAGTGATTTCCCCTCCCTCCCCTTCCCATCCATGGTAACCATCAAAGAATGTTGCTTTCTGTGTGTATACCTATTCTTGACTTTTTATAAAAGTAAGACCATAAAATATTTGTCCTTTTGTGATTGACTTATTTCACTCAGCACAATGTCCTCCAGATTCATCCATGTTATAAGATGTTTCAAGGACTCATCATAATTCTTTATGGTTGAGTAGTATTCCATTGTGTGTATGTACCACATTTTGTTTACCATTTATCCATTGATGGGCACTTAGGTTGTTTCCATCTTTTTACTATTGTGGATAATGCTGCAACAAACATAGGTGTGCGTACATCTATTTGTATCACTACTCTTATATCTCTAGGATATGTACCTAGGAGTGGAATTGCTGGATCATAAGGTATTTCTATTTCTAGCTTTTTGAGGCAGTGCCATATCATTTTCCATAGTGATTGTACTCTTTTACAATCCCATCAGCAGTGTGTAGAGTTCCAGTCTCCCACAACCTCACCTGCATTTATTGTAGACTTTTAAAGTTGAAAAATAACCTTAGAAATCATCAGAAGAGAGTACAAGAAATTAGGAAAAGACCTAGCAGGACTCCAGAGGTCTTATTTCTTTCCATAACCCACTTTGTAAAACTGCCTCTGTAAACTTGGCTTGCTTCTGCCTCTTCTGTAACATCCAACTCAAAGGTGGCTCATGAAGTCTCCCTGAATGGTGCCCTGATTATGTCTCTGGTGTCCCTTCTCTCTGGGCCTCCACAAGACTACTATGAACAGTCTCTGACATGCCAGGCTGTTTCAGACCTGTTAAGGATTAAATTGTGCCCACCCAAAATACGTGTTGGACTCCTAACCCCTACACCGATGATCAACAACTGATGGTATTGAAGGAAGAAGTCTGACCTGCACTGAAGACATTGGTGAAAAACAAGGCTCCAGGTATTGAAGGAATACCAATTGAGATGTTTCAACAAATGAGGCAGTGCTAGAAGCGTTCACTCGTCTATGCCAAGAAATTAGGAAGACAGCTACTTGGTCAACTGACTGGAAGACATCCGTATTTGTGTCCATTCCAAAGAAAGGTGATCCAACAGAATGCGGAAATTATTGAACAATATCATTTATATCACACACAAGTAGAATTTTACTGAAGATACTTCAGAAACAATTGCAGCAGTACAGTGAAAGGAAACTGCCAGAAATTCAAGCCAGATTCGGAAGAGGACATGGAATGAGGGCTATCATTGCTGATATCAGATGGATCTTAGCTGAAAGCAGAGGATATCAGAAAGATGTTTACCTGTGTTTTATTGGCATTCGACTGTATGGATCATAACAAATTATAGATAACATTGCAAAGAATGGGAATTCCAGAACACTTAATTGTGCTCATTAAGAACCTGTATATAGACCAACAGCCAGTTGTTCCAACAGAACAAGGGGATAATGTGTAGTTTAAAATCAGACAAGGTGTGCGTCAGGGTTGTATCCTTTCACCGTACTTATTCAATCTGTACGTTGAGCAAATAATCCTAGAAGCTGGGCAATATGAAGAAGAATTTGGCATCAGGATTGGAGAAAGATTCATTAACAACCTTTGTTATGCAGATGACACAATCTTGCTTGCTCAAAGCAAAGAGGACTTGAAGCATTTATTGATGAAGATCAAAGACTACAGCCTTCAGTGTGGATTACACCTCAACATAAAGAAAACACAAATCCTCACAACTCGATCAATACGCAACATCATGATAAATGGAGAAAAGATTGACGTTGTCAAGGATTTCATTTTACTTGGATCCACCATCAACACCAATGGAAGCAGCAGTCAGGAAACCAAAGGATGTGTTGTATTGGGCACATCTGCTGCAAAAGACCTCTTTAAAGTGTTAAAAAGCAAAGATGTCTCTTTGAGGACTAAGGTGCACTTGACCCAAGCCATGGTATTTTCAATCACCTTATATGCATGTGAAAGCTGGACAATGAATAAGGAAGACTGAAGAAGAATTGATGCCTTTGAATTATGATGTTAGTGAAGAATATTGAATATACCACGGACTGTCAGAGGAATGAGGAAATTTGTCTTGGGAGTCAATCCTCTCACTTGTCCTTGGTCCAGTTCCTCTCACACTCCCCTCCATGACTTTTTCAAACTTTTTACTACTCTCCTCAAGCCCCTTACTTGGCCCTGCTTTCCTCACTCTTGCCAGAATACTTTGCTTTTGAGAAAATCAAGGCTATCAGGATGAATCTCTAACTTCCCACTCTCGCCAACTACAGTGTCATCTCCATCCACACCCACCCATCCTCTCTTCCCCTCCAGTTTCAGAGGATGAGGTCCCCTTCTTCCTGTTTGACGTCAACACCTTTAGTTAGGCCCTGGACCTACCCCCTCCTGCCTCCTCCATGATCTTGCTCTGTCAGATAACCTCTCTCTCCCTTGTCCTCTATATCTCTCAACTGAGTTTTCCTCTCAGCCTAAAAATTCAAGCCTCTTTCATTAAAAAAAAAGCAACAAAATGAATAAATAAAAACAAAGCAAAACCTCTTTTGGCCTTTGGTCCCTTCTAGTACTGTTCTGTCTCGTTTCCTCTCATCTAATTTTCTCAGGAGAGTTTTCTACATTTTTTATCTCCACATTCTTACTTTACATTCACTTCTAAACCTATAGAAGTCTGGCTTCTGCCCCTTCCCTACCAATCTACCAAATACTTTCACTAAAATCACCACTTATCTACTAATTGCCAAACCCATGGGACTGTTTAGCCCTTATCAGATCTCTCTGACACTTTTTGGCACTTCTCATAACTCCCTCTTTCAAGAACAAAAAAAACTTTTGGTTTCCACGTTCCTTTGTTCTCCTTGTGTAACCCTGTGTTCATTCCTCTGTATGTGTGTGGGCTCCTCTTCCTCTACTTAGCCCTTCAGTGATGGTATTCCCCACTGCTGCCCTTAGCCCACTGCTTTTACCACATGCTAGTTTTGCTATGTCACTATGAGTCAGAATCGACTCCACGGCAACTGGTTTGGAGCTCTGGTGGTACAGTAGTTAAGTGTTTCTGCTACTAGCCGAAAGGTCGGTGGTTCGAACCCACCAGTGCCTCCATGGGATAAAAGACCTGCCAATCTGCTCCCATAAAGATTACGGTCTAGATGAACTAGATGGTGCCCGGCTACCACCAATGACCGCCCTGACAGGGAACACAACAGAGAGTCCCTGTTGGAGCAGGAGAAAAGTGGGGTGCAGAACTCAAATTCTAATAAAATGACCAGACTTAATGGTCTGATTGAGACTGGAGGAACCCCAGAAAGCATGGCCCCCAGACTCTCTGTCAACCCAGCACTAAAACCATTCCCGAGGCCAACTCTTCAGTCAAAGATTAGACTGGACTATGGGACATAAAATGATACTCGTGAAAAGTGTGCTTCTTAGCTCAAGTAGATACATGAGACTAAATGGGCAGCTCCTGTCTGGAGGCGAGAAGGCAGAGAGGGTCAGGAGCTGGTTGAATGGACATGGGGAATCAGGGGTGGAAAGGAGGAGTGTGCTGTCACAGTATAGGGAGAGCAATTAGTGTCACATAACAATGTATGTATAACTTTTTGTATGAGAGACTAACTTGAATTGTAAACTTTCACTTAAAGTGCAACAATAAAATTTTTAAAAATAAAAGATTACTGTCTGGGAAGCCCTATGGGGCAGTTCTACTCTGTCCTGTAGGGTTGCTATGAGTTGAAATTGACTTAATGATGTACAACAACAGTTTCTCCCTGGGTGATCTCATCTTTTCTCACACTGGTAATTCCTCTTTTATTTGGGAAAAAACACTCAAATGGTCATGAGAAAACTGGGCTTTAACTTGAGGTTACACCATGGACGGAGATGGGAACTCGCATGGAGTGGTTAAGAGCTATGGCTGCTCACTGAAAGGTCGGCAATTCGAATCCACCAGCCGCTCCTCGGAAACTCTATGGGGCAGTTCTACTCTGTCTTATAGGGTCTCTATGAGTCAGAATCAACTCGGCGGCAATGGCTTGTTGTTTTTTTAATCTACATAGCCACTCAAGCTCGAGACCTGGGTGTCATTGTTGACTTTTCTTTCACATATATCATCTATATCCAATGGATCACAAAGCTCTGCCAGTTTGACCTCTTAATTTTTTCTTAATTCAGTCCTCTGTTTTCTATGCCCACTGCTCTAGTTCAAGCCAACATCATCATCTCTCACTTGGATAGCAATAACAGCCACCCAACTCGGTTCCCTTTTTCTGGTTTTATACCTCTATAGTCCATCTCTTACACTGCCAAGAGCAATCTCTATTTCTAAATATACATATAACTATTCCTCTCCCCTGTTTTAGATCTTCCAATGACCCTCTATTGCCTACTGGATAAAGGTCAACCCTTAAAATGACGTATGAGGCCCTTCTCTTCCTTCTGTTCCAGCTGGTTTGCTGCCATGACTTGCCCTTCATTTTACATCCCAGCACCACCACATTGCTTGTTCCCTCCTCACAGCATGCTGTTTCTCATCTCTATGCCTTTGCTTATGCTGACCCCCTCTGCTAGGAATACCTTCCTCCCATTCCTTCCCCCACATTCCTCTGCCAGGATAATTCAAATTCTGTTCAGGTGTAACTTCCTCCAAGAGACTTTCCCTGTCTTCTCTCTCTTTTCCAGTCTGAATAAAGCATTATGTCTCATTATGTCTTGATCTTATTTTTATTATTGCATATCTTCCTTACAAGTATTTGGGCTTCTTAGAGGGCTCAGCCTGTGTCTTACTCATCTCTATATTTCCAACTCCTAAAATAGGGCCTGACACACAGTAGGGATTCAATTTTTGTTGAATGCCTGAAAGAAGGAGGGGAAAAGGAAGCAGAGGCAAGGATAGGCAGGCCAGTGAGACACACATTGCATATAAAGGCGAGGGGGAGGAGGAAAGAGAGAGGGATGGAAGATAGAAGGGATGGTAGGGAGAGAGAGAGAGAATGAGTGAGAACCACACTGGCTTGAAATCAACTTTACTTTGATTTAACTCAGAGAAACTAGCCAGAGGGCTGGGGCTGGGCCCATCACCTTCTTCCCTCTCCTAGAATCACAAAAGCTGGCAGAGCTACATCAAGAGGCCCTGGGTACGGATGGAAATGTGGGCTAAAGGACTGTCACCTGGCTCACTGGTGACAGCAGTAACAAAAGGACCGCAGATTGTAAGAAAATGAGGTCCGGCTGGGGTGCTGGAACCAGGGATGGGAGAATCATCAGTTATTAATAATCATAACTGGGCCGTGGGGGCCCAGAGAGGTGACTGCCTCCAATTGTCTAGGATTCCACTTTTCAAATAAGCAGTTGCTTTGCACATCTGTGGGCAACGGTGTAGTTCTCAGAATGAAGCCAGAGTCCTATCAACCAATCTAAGGGACCTTGGCTTTTAAACCACATAGAGAAAAGACAAATGGCAAAGGCTTTGAAATAAGAGGCTGACAGGCTAAAAATGATGACAGTGGGCCTAGACTCAAGGAAGGCCAATCCTGGTAGAAGCAAAAAAGAAGTCCCTTCCCTCTGAACCCCTGAACAGACTTCTCCATTCTCTTGTCACCCCAAACTACTCCCAGGCCAGACTTCCCCATTTTTGCCAATGGTGTCAACAGCCTTTCAGTCACCAGGCTCTTCGTCATCAGTTGTGATTAATTAGTCAAATCTTGTTCATTCTTTTTTCAAAAGTTCTCTGTGCCCTTCGCCAGTTAAGTTCATATCACACACTCAGGCTAACATAGCTGCCTCCTAAAGTCAAAGTTTTCAGTGGCTCCCACACACTCAGGCTAACATAGCTGCCTCCTAAAGTCAAAGTTTTCAGTGGCTCCATGATGTCCAACAAATGAAGTCTATACTCCTGATCCCAAGCTCTCCTTCCATCCCCAGCATGACCCCTTTATCCCTGCCCATCTGGAAGCTAATGATTCTCTTAACTCCCCTCATGTTGTCTTTCATCTGGACTTGATTTGTGATTCCTTCTGACTGGAATGTTCTTCACCAATCTCTCTCCCCAGTACACTGAGTGATAAGTACTGGTAAGTCCATACTTGGAGTCAAGTCCAAGCTCTATTATGTATTATCACTGTGATCTTGGGTAAGTTTCATTGCCTCCCTAAGCTTCAGTTTCTTGAGTAAACAGGATAAAAATACCATTCAGAGATGTTGGGAAAAAGAGATAACTTTTTAAAAGTATCATTCAGTGCTCTTCAGTGTAAACAACAAAAACCTACTCCAGATATCTTAAGCAGGAAAGGGATTTATTGAAAGGATAGCAGATTGCTCACAGAATCAACTGAAAAGCTGGCTAGCCAGCTTAGAAAATGGTCAGGAACCAGAGGCTGCACAAGGGGATCCCAACCAGCTCACGCTTCAGGGTCAGTCGAGCTAAAATGCCACAGCTGGTGCTACCGTGGCAATAGCACCACCCCTGGACTGCTGACTTCCCTCAGTCTTTCTAATACTCCCTAAAAGATTCAAAGTCCTGAGTGGAAACAATTTTTACCATCCTTCAAGGTTTAACTAAATAACAATAATAATATCCCCCACACATAGGGATTTTCCATTTGCAATGCTGATTAGCTCATGCAAGCATCTTGTCAGGTAGAAAGGTAGCCAGCTGGAGCAGGACTTACTAGCCCTAGGACACCTAGCTAGTAAGTGACAAATTCATATCTAGGTCTTCTGTCTCTAAATTCTGTAATAATAAAATTTATGTGGTGATTACTACATGCCAAGCACTGTTCCAAGAATTTTGTGTGTATTAACTCATCTGTTGTTGTTTTTAGTTGCTGTCGAGTCTATTCCAACTCATGGCGACCCCATATGTGCAGAGTAGAACTGCTCCACAGGGTTTTCAAGGCAGGTAGCCAGGGTTTTCAGAAGCAGATAGCCAGGCCTGTCTTTCGAGGTGCCTCTGGGTGGGTTCGAACCATGAACCTTTCAGCTACTAGTCGAGTGCTTAACCATTTGCACCATCCAGGGACTCCTTTATTAACTCAGCTAATCCTCGTGTAATCCTGTGAGGTAGGTATTATTATTTAGCTGCATTTTACAAAAAGGAAGAGAGAGGTTTAGTAGCTTGCCAAGATCACATATCTAGTAAGTACCAGATTTGAATCCAGACAGTTTAACTTCAGAGTCTCTCCTTTTAACTGCAATACCCAGGCAGTCTGGCTTCATAACTGCTACACCATATTGTGTTGCAAGTCTTGGATCCTTTTTTACCCAGTGCAGTGTTCCTTGTTCACTACTGACCAGTCCAATTATCTCAGCTAGAAGTGATGCTACACATCTAGTTCATCTCTAATCTTACAAGGTAGCTATGTATTCACTACAAGACATTAAGTTCCTTGAGGGCAGGGTGCTATATCCTTTGCAGCACCTTAGTAACTGTTGAGTGTGTGAGTGTATGAGTCAAGGAATAAGTGAATGAATGATCGAAAATGACAAATGAATTCAACTTTGGAGAAATGGGTACAGGGGTGGGAGGAGGAACAGAGATCTGGTCAAGCTCCATGTCAGAGGCCTAGATGATTCAGGCTTAGGGATGGGTCTGAGATTACCCCAAGCAACCTATGGTTGGACTGGAGCCCAAGGTTTGCCTTTGTTTGGACCCCAACTTGCATCTTAACCTTAGCTTTCTCCCAGCTGAGGTGGGAGGGAAATGGGTGTAGAGTGAAGCAGGCCTAGCCTCCTAGAGTAGGCGCTTAAGCTCTGCATCACTCAATGCATTTACCTCCTGACCTAGAAGTGGATAGAAAGTATCCTTTGAAACTGGACTTAAGGTTAAACAGGAAAATGCTGGCACTTTAGTGCTTCCCTTCCAGATAGACACAAAATGAAAGTTGTGCCATCTGGCTTTTAATATTCCACTTGGGTGCTGTCTATTTAGTTAATAGAAGAAAACCCTAATCAGTGTCCTTTGCTAAGTGAGCTGTTATAACATCTGTTTGAAACCCCACACACAAGTAATTAAATAAGCACAGTGTCCTTTGGGGGCGAGGCAGAGAAGTCATAGTTGCAGTCCCAAAGTTCTCCAGCTGTACAATTCCCGGTATCCCAGAGTGCTAGTTCATTCAACAACTATTTACTCAGGGCCTACTAATGACCCGACCCGGAGGGAGGAGGTGGGGATAGAGACAGAGACAGAAGGTACACTTCTTATCCTTAAAGAGCACACAGTCTAGTGGTGGAGAAAGACAGGTAGCCAGACAATCACAGGACAGTGTGACCAATGCTATGGCAGAGGGAAGCACAGGGAACTGGGCAAGCAGAAGAGGGGCATCTCAACTGGCCTCAGGGATCAGGGAAGGCTTCCTGTAGGAGGAGGAGGAGAAGCAAGAGCTCAGTCCTGACAGAGAAGTAGAAGCTAGTCAGTTAAAGAGGGGACAACCTGGGGTGGGGGCAGTGACTGGACACTACAAGCAGGGTGATTATGTTGCACATACCAAGGGGTCATCATTCACACTGTAGTCTAAAATGTAAAGAGCACTTCCTGGAGTTATACAACTCAGAGACCTAAAGGACTCAGCCTCCCAATTTTCCAGAAAAACCTTTAAAATGTTAGGCTAAGAATGCGAGCAAGGCCATATGCAAAGCAGAGGTCTTCAGGAGGGGGAATGACATATGGAATGAAAGTGGGAGTGGGCTCCTAGGTTCCTGCAAAGATTGAGTCTGAGCCCTCCACTGAAATAATTTCAAAACACCCCCAGTACCTGAAAACAGTACTAGGACCGGACTGGAGAAAGGAGAAGCTATTACAAGGAAAAGCTGAGGAAAAAAAGAGAACACCGGAACCTCAGACCCAGGAATACTAATAGACATGCCCAATCAATAAGCAGGCTAGAAATTCGCACTTACCAAACCAGACTCATTGCCGTTGAGCCGATTCCGACTCATAGGACATACAGGACATAGTAGAACTGCCCCATAGGGTTCCCAAGGCGCAAGTGGTGGATTCAAACTGCCAGCCTTTTGGCTACCAGCCGATCTCTTAACCACTGTGCTACCAGGGCTCCAGAAATTCACACTTAGTCCCATAGTTTACAGTCTGGAATTACTCATTTTCATAAACTCAGTTTCAATAGCAATAATAGCCCTGGGCAAGATTGTAAAAGAAAATAATCACAATCTTCATTCATACAGCAATGTATCGTTTACAAAAAATGTTACTCATTTTTTCATCTGAGCCTCACACAATCATATAAGCAGGTAGAACAGAAATTGCCATTGCCATTGACAGATGAAGAAATTAAGGCCCAGAAAAGTTGTTGCTGTTGTGTGCCATCAAGTCGATTTCAACTCATACGACAGAGTAGAATTGCCTCATAGGATTTTCTAGGCTGCCTTCTTTACAGGAGCCAATCGCCACGTCTTTTCTTTCTGAGTTCAACCAGGCTGGGATTCAGGCCCTTTCAGACCCGGCTATGCCATGGAGGGAGGCTTGCCTTTAACAACTTTCCCATCACCTTCCTTCCCATGCTTATGCCCTGCCTTGGGGCATCACATGTCTTATATCCACCCCTGGGAACCTTCTGGTTTACCCCCCGCCTCCAGGTCTACCCTTTCTAGGCTACACCTTATCCTCCACCTCTAGCCTTCCTCTGATCCCTGGATGTGTTCATGCAGAGGAGCTCCTTTTAAGGTTCTATCCCATGCCAGGTATGAGGACACCCCTACGCACTAACCTAATTTACTAACTCCTGCTGAGAAGTTTGGGAAATGATCATTACTCCTCCTAGGTAATAGCGCACTTTAACAGACGTTCTCAATGCCTTAACTGAAAGACTAGATCCCAATGGTGAGGATTTTGGAGCCCTGGTGGCACAGTGGCTAAGCATTCAGCTGCTAACCAAAAGCTCAGCAGTTCAAATCCTTGGAAACCCTATGGGGCAGTTCTACTCTGCTGTATAGGGTCGCTATGAGTCGGAATCAGAGGCAACGGGTTTTGGTGGGGATTTTAGCATTTTGGTCTATTTTGATGCAGGGAGTATTTTGATGCACTCTCAAATCATAGCATTTAAGTGCCTCCCCCCCACCATAAGGCACACATCTGGGACTAGCCCTGCAGAGGTGAACTAACAAGCTACTCATCTAATCCTTTGTGCATAGGTTAGACAAGTACCTTTGTCCTAGGGAAGAACACCGTATACCCAGGTGTCTTAGTTATCTAGTGATGCTGTAACCACAAGTGGGTGGCTTTAAAGAACAGAAATTCATTTTCTCACAGTTCAGGAGGCTGGAAGTCTGAATTCAGGTTACTGGCTCTAAGGGAAGGCTCTCTCTGTGGATTCTGGGGGAAGATCTTTGCTTCTTTCAGCTTCTGTAGCCCCGGTGTTCCTAGGTTCCTTGGAAACCTTGGTGATCTTCGCGTGACATCTGTCTTCCCCCGTTTGTGCTTCCTTGTTTTTGTGTCTATATCTACACTGCTCCCAGAAGTGGTTAGATTTAAGACACACTCTACACTGACAATGTCTCATTAACATGACAAATAGAGCCCTATTCCCAAACAGGATGACATCCTCAGGTATAGGGATCAGGACTCCAACGCAATTTGCAGGGATACAATTAAATCTGTAACACCAGAAAACATATCTCCTTGACTCAAAGCTGAAGACTGGCACCCGTGGCCAGGTGTCACCAACAGACTCCCAGCTTTTGGTGAGATAACAACACACTCCTGCTTGGTCTGGAGCCCCCTCTCCCCCTGTCCTGCCATAGCTGCCCCCTTGCCCTCTCTCGAAGTGATTGAAGCTTCCTTTTCCTTCTCCCTGAGATGCCCTGGGCTCCTTGTCAGGTAGGAGCCTGGAGACAGGCTGCCCAGATTTGTCAAGGTGGGAAGACAGACCATCACTGAGCATGTGTTGAGCCAAGGCGCAAGTCCTGAGGCAGGTACATTCCAGCCCAGTAAGACTCTAGGAAGCAAGAGTTAATTTAAAACCCAACACAAACCAGGCAGGAGAGTGGCTTTCTTGAGGAAGGTCTTTTCCCTGACATTGAGCTGGAGGAAAGCGGTGTAGAGCCCCTGTTGCTCAGCTTGGCCACTGCACAGTGTTCCTGCTAGCTGGGAAAAGGGAAGGCGCTGCACACAGGCCTGGCTGGGGTGCAGGGGAGGGGTGGGGGCACTGGACAGAGAGGGAGGAGGCTCATTTAACACTTGATTCCTGTCACCTCCCTGGGACTGGCAGGTACACGGGGTGAGTGCCCACTCCTCTCCCAGAAAATCTTTGGCCTCCGTTTTCAGGGCCACCTTTGCCCATCTCCCAAGAAGCCCTCTCTGGCTGGGAAGAAAGTCCGCTATTAGTCCGCACCACCTGCCCTTAGGCCTGAGCACCCCCCATCCCTGAGATCCCCCCTCTGGGCTTCCTCCACCGAGCTCCCTCCCATCCGGCTCTGTCCTATCCAGCCCTCAGCCTGCCCTGCTGGCTCCCCAGGCCCTTCCTTCCCCAGCCAGGGCTCCACAGCTTAATTATGCCAAAGAACTGGGGGCCTAGTTCTCTTCACTATAAAACTGCCTGACTAATTTAGCTCTCCGGCCTTATCTGCCAGTTGGGGAGTGTATCTCCCCACTACTCGCCCTTTATCGTCTTTATTTATTTTCTGAAATCTGTTTGCCTTTCCAAAGTCTTCACAACTGGAACTGAAATCAGAGCTGCAAAACACACACCATGCCAGTGGCTGTAATAAAACTCATTTAAATCTCTGTTCAAGATGCTGATTCATATCGTATTCCAAATATTCCCTTTGGGGTGCAGAAGCCATTGGAAAAGTAAGTATTAAATGCAAATGAAGTTAGACCAGCCACAGGTCCCGCTAGAACAAGTAGATCCAAAGAATAAAGTGGAAAGGGAGTTCCTTCTAATTAGGAAACAGGGCTTTATATACTTTCTCCTCAATACGTTTTTGTTTTACTTTTTATCTTCTGTGTAATAAGGAAGAAATTTCCAGAGAATGGGGAGGTTAAAAAGCAATGTAAGTTCATCCCCTGTCTTTAAACAAGTTTGCATACGTCTAGGCCAATGGTTCTCAAACTCGAGTCTGTGTCTGGGGTGGGGCCAGAGAGTTTGCATTTCTAACACATTCCCAGATGAGACTGATATTGTTGGTCTGTGCTTTGAGAACCACTGCTTCAGGGGTTGTGCTGAATTTAAATATCCAGAATCTCTGGTTCCTGAGGTAGGGACAGCACCATGTGACCTGGAGGAGGTTCTGTTTTAGTGAGTCCTGGCCCTTGGGCAGAGCTCAGCAACCTGCTCCTGGGGCTCCTACAGTTGCTAAGGAGCACAGGCTATACCCGAGACCTCATGGCAAGAGCCCCAACTTCTTCTGGAGTTGTCTAACTCCTGCTGGGATTCCACCCAGGAAGAGGGAACTGAGGCACCAATAAACCCCAAGAGCACGTGGCCCAAGATGAGCCTATGCTGTAGGGCACTGGTGGTTCTCCAACTTGAGCATCATGGGAATCACTTGTGGTAGGAGGGGATTTTGCAGAGGGGCTGAAAATGTGCATTTCTAACAAGGTCTCAGGTACTGCTGCTGCTGGGCAAAGGGAATAAAAAGCTTATGACTGAGACTGAGACATTGGCTACTGAGAGAGACACAGACCAGGGAGCAACCCGAACATAGTTTGGGGACTTATTTCCAGTAGGATTTTGGCTCCAGACTAAAACTTCTGAATCACTTGATTTTTCTAGAGTTAAAGATTAGTGGAAAAGGTACCAACTTAGGTACAGCATTTATTTATTCTAAAATATTTTTGAGAAACCAGAAGAACTAGATGGCACCCAGCTACCACCAATGACCGCCCTGACAGGGAACACAACAGAGAGTCCCTGACGGAGCAGGAGAAAAGTGGGGTGCAAAACTTACATTCTAGTAAAAAGACCAGACTTAATGGTTTGACTGAGACTGGAGGGACCCCGGAAAACTTGGTCCCTGGACTCTCTGTTGGCCCGGAGCTGAAACCATTCCCGAGGCCAACTCTTCAGACAAAGATTAGACTGGACTATGGGACATAAAGTGATACTCGTGAGGAGTGTGCTTCTTAGCTCAAGTAGATACATAAGACTAAATGGGCAGTTCCTGTCCAGAGGTGAGATGAGAAGGCAGAGAGGGTCAGGAGCTGGTTGAATGGACACGGGAAATCTAGGGTGGAAAGGAAGAATGTGCTGTCATAGTATAGGGAGAGCAACTAGGGTCACATAAGAATCTGTGTATAAATTTTTGTATGAGAGACTAACTTGAATTGTAAACTTTCACTTAGAGCACAGTAAAATAAAATAAAATATTTTTGAATCATTGGATGTTGCTGTTTAGTTTCAGCTATTTCAGCAAACGGAGAGGAGGGAAGAGAACATTTACTGAGTTCTATTAGGCTTTGTGCTAGGCTCTTTACATCTCTCTTTTGCTTCTCATGACAGCCATACAAAGAAGATATCAATAACCTCAGTTTTTTAGATAAGGAAACTGAGCCCCAGAGAGCTTAAGTGACTTGCCTAAGGTCACACAGCTTTTAAGGTCTAAACCTGGGATTCTGACCCAGGTCTGACTCCAAAGCCCTTGAATACAGTACAGTTCAGCTTTTCCCTCTGCCCAGTTCTGCTTTCTTCACTGCAGTGCCTCCCTCCCCCTCCTGCCACAGGTGTTGATTTTGAGAGTATTCCCCAATAAACCTCTTGCCTACAAAGCTCTGTCTCACAGTCTGTGTCCCTGGGAACTTGGCCTGTGAAGGGGTCAGGACAGCAACCAGTGTCCTCTGACTCTCAACCTTTCTATCACACCTGGTTGATCTCCCACGCCAATGCCTTGTAGGCTCAGAAAAACAAAAGCCTCTCTTACATTTAACTCTTTTTTGAGTCTCCCTCAGTTGGTCTCATTCTCCCAGAAATTTGGGACACCTGACCTTAGAGACCGGGAGCACCAAGGACCTCACATTCCTGTATGGTAACGATTACATACATGTGTCAAACATATAGAGCTGTTAAACGTTCATTGTCCAGGAGGAAATTTGAGATGCCTCTAAGTTTCCTTCAAGACCCACATGCCTAGGACAGTGGCTGGGGGAACTCCTCCTAGACCAGGAGACAGGGTCACTTGAAATAAAAAAGATAATGTAGGTGGCTCAGGGATTCAGATCCAAGACCCTGGACCAGGGGGAGACTGGCCTTGTGGTCTAAAGCCCCAAGACAGAGGCATGCTAGGGATTCTCAGAGGGCTCCACCACATCCTGCTAAATAAAGCCCTTCCTTGCTCCTCATTTTGCAGTAAATCTCAGGGCTTCACAACTGGCACCCATGCTACGCCAATGATAGGATCCGTTCACTGGAATTCTCTTTCACAAACATGCCAGCTGCTGTTGAAACCCTGCTTGGTGATGATGTGTATGGAACCTTGCATTACGGACTTTTGATGGCCCTGTGCAGCCACGGTGGTGGGACTTGTATGGATTCATTTGCTGCTTTTGTTTATCATTGTGCAACATCAGAAGGAGCCCTGGTGGCACAGTGGTTAAAGCAATCAACTGCTAACCAAAATGTTGGCAGTTTGAAACCACCAGCTGCTCCATGGGAGAAAGACGTGGCAGTCTGCCTCTGTAGTGATTTACAGCCTTGGAAACCCTATGGGGTCACTATGGGTTGGAATCGACTTGATGGCAGTGGGTGGGTGCAGCATCAGCAAGGCCTAGAGAGGCCAAGTCCTGGACTTTCGACAGCTCCCTTGGCCCCTCAGGATTGCCTCCCTGACATGGGGAGTTGGAGAGGGGCTGAGAGAAGACCTCTGACCCCAGCTGCCAATCAAGAGGCCAAACATTTTGGATAGTACAAAGCTTTTATTCATTTAAACCCCAAAACCCACAAGTAATAAATATACCAATACTTAGTGCAGCATTCACAATGCCCCAAAACAGGCAAAACAGACTGATCACCTTAGACACCTTAGAAAAAGGCAGTAAAGGGGCATGTATGGAGGTCCCAAGTCTTGAGTCAAATAAGATCAAGGGCCAACCAAGACTTTCAAAATGTGCTGTGCTTGTTGTTGTTGTTAGGTGCCGTCAAGTTGGTTCCAACAACAAAACGAAACACTGCCCGGTCCTGTGCCATCCTCGAAATTGTTGTTATGCTTGAGCCCATTGTGGCAGCCACTGTGTCAGTCTATCTTGTTGAGGGTCTTCCTCTTTTTCACTGACCCTCTACTTTAGCAAACATGATGTCCTTCTCCAGGGACTGATCCCTCCTGATAACATGTCCAAACTATGTGAGACGTAGTCTCACCATCCTTGCTTCTAAGGAGCATTCTGGCTGTACTTCTTCCAAGACAGATTTGTTCATTCTTCTGCCAGTCTTCTGGCAGTATTCTTTGCCAACACCACAATTTAAAGGCATCAATTCTTCTTTGGTCTTCCTTATTGTGCTTAGGGAGGAAGAAATGGCAGTGGGTCACTCCGCAAGGAAGACTATGAATGCTCGATCCAGATATAAGGGCTCTGGTTAAAACATCACAAGAACAGACATTGATCTTCCCTGCTTCTATGACCTGTGTAATACATTTTCCTTGTTTGAATAGACCAAGCTCTTTCTTTTTAAAATATTTTATCATGAAGTATTCTGTATATTTTATTTGCATATCTGAATATTTCATGATAAAATATTGGGACAGATTACCCAATAAGCAAGGTATGCACGGGCTTACTTGTGCTTACTTACTAATCTATAGTGCACAATTTCACCTGTGCACTTATTCACCTATGTGAAATTGTTCACTACAGATTAGTAAATAAACACAAGTAAGCCCGTGCATACCTTGCTTAATGTAAGCCCATGCGTACCTTGCTTACTGGTTAAGCCACCCCTGCAAATAGTATAATGAATGTCTATTTATTCACAACCATGTTTAAGAAATAAAACCTTATAAATTTGGCGTCTCCTGTTCACCCTATTCCCAACCACTTCCCCACCTCCAGGAAATAGCACACTGATTTCAGGGTTTATCATTCCTATACATATGAACAGGGCATTGGTAGTTCAGTGGTAGAATTATCTCGCCTTCCATTAAAGAGACCCAAGTTTGATTTCCAACCAATGCACCGCATGCTCAGCCACCACCCAGCTGTCAGTGGAGGTTTGTGTGTTGTTACGATGCTGAACAGGTTTCAGCAAAGCTGCCAAACTAAGACTAGGAAGAAAGGTCTGGCAATCTACTTCTGAAAATCAGCCAGTGAAAACCCTATGGATCATAACAATCTGATCCACAACAGATCATGGCGATGGTGCAGGACTGGGTAGTGTTCCACTGTGCATGGGGTCACCGTGAGTTGAGCTGACCCGATGACAGCTAACAACAACATCCATGTGAAAGTCCTTTCTTTGATCTCTATTAATCCATATTCATCTGCAATTTCAAAACGAAGTGCAAAACTTACCTCCTACCCAATTGTCCCGTCTCCAATTTCATCTCACTTCAATTTTGTTACTCTTTCTTCTCAACCTTACATCTTCCACATTTTACTCTATTCACATTTACTTGTGGATTCATTCCTTGGTAAGAGTTCGCTTTCTCCATGGGCTTCGCTGAGCACTCTGCCAGCACTGATGTCTGTTCTGAAAGGGAAATCTAGTCTGGCTTTTAAGTTAAAACAGTCTTGGATTCAAATCATGGCTCTATTACTAGCTATGTAACTCTGAGCAAATAACTCGTTTCTCTCGGCCTCTATTTCCTCACCTATAAAATGGGGGTAACACTGAGGTTGCTGAGAAGATCAAGTGAGATAGTATTTGGGGTTTATCATTCCCATGCATGTGAAAGCCCTCTCTTCAGTGTCTCTTACTCCCCGCTCATCATCGGTTTCAAAATCAAGCTCAAAACTAGTAAATATTGATTTGGGTGCTTGAGCTTTTTCGATTCATCTATTGATCATGTAGTCTTGTGATACTCTATAATTGTTCCATGTGCATAAATAAGTCTTGTCTTCCCAGAAAAGCTGTATGCTCATGGAAGGCAGACAGTGAGCCACACAGACTGACAATATAATTTATCATCCAAGCGAAGACACTTTTGAGAGGGAAAGGGGGCTGCTATTAATGATTGCACCAGGTCCTGGCATAAACTAGGTCTGTCCCAGGGAAACCAAGACATATGGCCACCCTAGTCTTATATCTCATCAAAATCTCCCCCAACCCTCAGCCCAGTGCTAGGTAGGGAGTAGGTGCTCGCTCAATCAATACTTGTGGAATGGAATTAAAGGGCTGGCAGCCTTGCAAGTTAGCAAACATGGCTAGTCTTGTACAGCTCATCCCTTCCTCCCTGTCTCTTGCACGCCCTTCTCCTTATTCAGCACTAATGTCACCCCCAAATGGCACATTCATCATCCCAAATTAGCCATTATTAAAGCCATCCATTTGCAGGGCTGCAGCTAAAATGAATTGTGTTATTATTCCAGTTACAGCAATGAATGGCTGAACATCAAAAGCCATTTTGATTTTGCAGCAAGAAGGCAATCAATTATTGTGTTAGGCTGGCTTGTCCAAAGCAGCGTCCAGCTTCCTGCTAGTGAACGCAAGCTTCCCTCCCCACCCCCTTATACACACACACACACACACACACACACACATACACACACACACACTTCCTTAGGCCTTCCCTCAAGACACTAGAGAGCCCTGGAAAGGGGAAGGACACATTCCTTCTACCAGCCTGGATTAACCTTCCCTCTCAAAATCTGGCATCTTCATGGCTTTGGGGCCGAAGTATGAGACTCCTCTTGGCTTTCACTGCCTTTTCTCTTTCTCCCACTCCTAATCCCTATGGGCCTTGGCAGTGAACCAGCCTGGGTTGAGGTCTTGGTTCAGTCCCCTCCACTGCCCTGCCTACCTCCATTACACGCTGGTCTTGTCTGAGGAAATGTTGTGAGGCCCATTAATCTAGCAACCTCATTTCTGGGTCCCTCCTTCTTGAGTCGCACAATTCTGGGACCCCCCCCCCCACAGCTGTCCAGTGTCCTCACACTGAAAAGGTACGGATAGGTGAAAATGGCTTAAGGCATTCATCTCCCAGAAAACATTTGCATCTTAATAGAATCTTCACTGCTTTGCCTCAAAGGAGTGATTTACATTCCCCAAGGTAGGACAGTGTGGACAGGAGTAGGGGGTGATGGTGGAAACCCTAGACAGGGAACTGGAAGAGGTATTGATCAGCAGGACCTTTCTGTCGGAATAATGATGATGGTGATGAGAATAATAGCAGTTACTGTTCTTTGAGTGTTTATACTTTGCTAGACATTAAACTGAGCAGTCCAGGTTCCTCTAAGTCCCACTATTCGTATCCTTGGGTCATTGGTAGGATTAAATGAACTAAGGTATTTGTCAAAGATTTCATTTTACTTGGAATCACAATCAACGCCCAAGGAAGCAGCAGTCAAGAAATCAAACGACGTATTGTATTGGGCAAATCTGCTACAAAAGATCTCTTTAAAGTGTTAAAAGATGTCACTTTGAGGACTAGGGTGCGCCAGACCCAGGCCATGGTATTTTCAGTCACCTCATATGCATGCTGGACGATGAATAAGCAAGACTGAAGAAGAATTGAAGCCTTTGAATTGTGGTGTTGGCAAAGAATATTGGATATACCATGGACTGCCAGAAGAAGGAACAAATCTGTCTTGGAAGAAGTTCAGCCAGAGTGCTCCTTAGAAGCAAGGATAGCAAGATTTGTCTCACTTACATTAGACGTGTTATTAGGAGGTACCAGTCCCTGGAGAAGAACATCGTGCTTGATAGAGGGTCATCGAAAAAGAGGAAGCCCCTCAAAAAGATAGATTGACATAGTGGTTGCAACAATGGGCTCAAGCATAACAACGATTATGAGGATGGTACAGGACCAGGCAGTGTTTCATTCTGTTGTTCACAGGGTCACTATGAGTTGGAACCACCTTGACGGCACTTAACAGCAAAAACAATAAGGTATTGCAAGCTGTCAATGCATATTTCCTGAAAGCTGCACTGGGCGAGGTGCTGTGAGCTGTGCTACTTCACATCCCATCCCATCCCATCCCATCCCATCCCATCCCATCACATCCCATCACATCACATCACATCACACCGCGGCTCTGCTGCCTGTAGCCAGGGCTCCTCACCAATAGCTCCATCTCCCCATCATCCCACTTTTCGTTAGGAGTCGGCCCTGGGAGTAAGACTTAGCAGGAGTGTGTGAGGAAGAGTAAATTCTCGAGGCCTTCCTCTCCATGAACAGGTAGCGGGGATATCTCTGTCAGCTGGATAGTGTTCTAAAGAGCTACCAGTGATAGACTTGTCAAAATTGTTTAACAAATCAGAAACTGAACCAGAATGACAAATGTAGCACTAGAATTTCTGATTTTTTTCTTTACTTTTGAACAATCTCTGATGAGAGCACTTGTTTATTTGTTCTGTTGGACCAGGAAGATCCAAAGATTACTATGGTCCTCCGAGTAGCCAACCAACTCAGATTCCTATAAGCAACATCCTTCAAAATACAAAGACCAGTCCTTTTTAAAAATATATGATTTTTAACAATTTAACAGTAACACAAGCTTATGGCAGGCATTTAGAAAATGAAGATAAGCAAACGTATAAAATACCCACAATCCTACCACCCAGAGATAACCGCTGTAAGTATTTTGGTACACTTCCTTTCTGTCTTTTTTCTGTGTGTTTGTATACACATGTGCATCCACATTTAATACCATATTTCCTGCTTTCTAAGACACATATTCTTCATTTCTGAGATTAGGATGCATCTTATAATGGATATCAAAAGTGACTTGCAAATTGCCAGGCTGAGGAATCCACTGTGACATTGTTGTCATTGCTTATGCATGTGCAGACTTATCGGTGCTTAGAGGGTATCTGTTCACCTGATTGTCATGTCAATTGAGTTATTTGCATTGATAGCACCACTCATGGTTAAATTTTAACTTAAATTTGGCTTTCTCCCTAATTGTCACTTAAAATGTCTTCTAAAAATTACACTATGATGCATCATTGAAATGAAAAATTATTGTGTCTGCAGAAGATTGCCTGTCATACGCCAGACAATGCAATTAAAGGTAGTAGAAATTGACAAATCTCTTGGAATAGATCATAAAATTTTCAAAGCTAGGAAAGGTTGGTGTGACCGATTCATGCGTTGTGAGGGACTATCACTCAGCCACTGAACATCTATCTGTCAAACGCTTCTGGGTGACTTTCAAGAGAAACTGATTTATTTCTAGCTAATGTAATTGAATTGAAAAAAAAAAAAAAGACAAAGAAATGAAAAGGAAAAAGAAACTATGAGTTTAACCAAATAGGAAATGCAGATGAACTCCCAGATTCGTCTACATGCTGTGATATGATCACAAGCCGGCTTTATGAAAAGTAGCCAAATGTCACCACAATGCTCTACATCACTGCCAATGGTCAGAAGTAATTCAGAAGAATCTTTAAACTCTGAAATGTGGGGAAAAAAAACACCTTAGACTCTAATTTTGGTTGTCTTAATTGAAGAAGAAATTGGTGTGTAGTTTTACAGATAAATGTTACTGTCAACAGAATGAAATTTAGGTATATGAAATGTATTGTTTTTTTCTTTTCCCCAAAACATATTAATAAACCAATGTCTTACAGTCTACTTCATCTTTGATTTGAAAAAATAATCGGGATCTTACTGTATGTATAGCTCTGTATTATGCTTTTTCAACTCAACGTTATATCATGAACATTTTCAATGTCAGTAAGTATTTGAAAACATGAATTTATGGCTTGCTATATTTTGTTATATGACTATACCATAATTAGTTTAACCATTTTCTTATTATTAGACATTGAGTGTTATAAATAACACTGAGATCACCATCCTTGTCTTTTATCAGGAATTACTCAGTCAAAGGGCATAACAATTGTTAAGGTGCTTGATGCATATTGACAAATGCTTCTCAGAAAGGTTGTGTCAATTTACAATCCCACCTGCAGTGCATGAGAGTGTACCTCCATCAATACATGGTATTTTTTAAATTTTAAACAAAGAGACCTTTATTAATTTGATAGGCAAAAAAGATAGCTTCTCACTTTTATTTGCAGTTTATTTAAGATTACTAATGAGGTTAAACATTTAAAAGTTTATTTATTGGCCATTTGTATTTGTTGTGTACAATTCATCAGTTCATGTCCTTTGCTCCTTTGTCTATTGGGTTTCAAGTTCTGTTGTATTTGTTTTCGATAATGCACCAGATGCTGTTGATGCCCTACCCCATATTCCCTTGGCCCACCTGATTTCACCTGCAGTTGTAGTTGGCAGTTTCGAGCATCCTGACTGACAGTCTCCCGCCTCAAGTGGCTCTTCTCTCTTCTCTGCCTGAGGGCTTCCTCTGGCACAGTAGGAGCTTGCTCTGTCATGGCCAGGTGCAACCTGGAAGTGCAGGGTAGTTAACATTACTGGAGCTGATAGGGATTGAATTGTGTCCCCCCCAAATGTGTGTCAATTTGTCTAGGCCATGATTCTGAGTATTGTGTGTTTGTCCACCATTTTGTCATCTGATGTGATTTTCCTATGCGTTGTAAATCCTACCTCTATGATGTTAATGAGGCAGGATTAGAGGCAGTTATGTTAATGAGGCAGGACTCAATCTACGAGATCTGATTGTGTCTTGAGCCAATCTCTTTTGAGATATAAAAGAAAGAAGGCAGCAGAGAGACAGGGAGACTTCATACCACCAAGAAAGCAGCACCAGGAGCAGAGCACGTCCTTTGGCCTGAGGTTCCTGCTAGGAGAAGCTGCTAGTCCAAGAGAAGATTGATGACAAGGACCTTCCCCCAGAGCCAACAGAGAGAGAAAGTCTTCCCCTGGAGCTGATGCCCTGAATTCAGACCCCTAGCCTCCCGAACTGTGAGAGAATAAATTTCTGTTGGTTAAAGCCGTCCACTTGTGGTATTTCTAGTATAGCAGCACTGGACAACTAAGACAGGGACTAACTTTCAGCCAATAGGAATGGGAATCCCTGGATAACTATCACAGACACCACATGGTTTCTCAGAGAGTCCCCAGCTGGACAGAGTCCCAGCTGCCCACAGGGAAGCTTTTCTCCTTTCCTGTCTCACTTGCCCCATTTCCTTCTTGTGCTTCCTGAGATCACCTCCCAAATAAACTACCTGTATCCAAATGCTTTTCTCAGGATTTGCTTTTGGGAACTGAAAGAACAAAACAAAACAAGAACATTTTCTATCCACACATCTTTTACTGCAATATTCAATTTCTCTCAGATTGAACTCCTCAATACTGATGGCATATTGGAAAACAAACACAGAAGAAAGAATATTATCCCTTTTAGTAAACTTTGCAGTGCAAGACACAGCAATGCAAAGGGATATGTCATCTGGGGAATGTCAGAGTGCTGCTTCCAAAAACCTTGTAGAAGATGGCTGGACTCTCAGTGTAGGACAAAACTAGCTTTCTGAGCTGCAAGGCTAAAAACCAGAGCCTGAACTGACTGAATTCAATAAGGTGAAGTCAAATTAAGCAGTCTCACATGCCTATTTGATATATAGGGACATTTTTACACTTGTATTTATACATCTATATCTGTCTATCTCATTCTGATGTGTGTGTGTGTGTGTGTATATATATATATATATATATAAGCCCTGGTGGTACAGTGGTTAAGAGCTCAGGCTGCTAACCAAAAGGTTGGCAGTTCGAATCTACCAGCTGCTCCTTGGAAACCCTATGGGGCAGTTCTACTCTATCATACAGGGTTGTTGTGAGTCAGAATCGTCTCGACGGCAACAGGGTACAACGGGTGTATATATAAATATATATATATATATATGCCAATTTATTAATTTACAATGAGAAATACAGTTGTTAAGCAGGCCAAAATGCTTGAGTAGGCAGTTCAGTGCATTCTTTCCCTGTAGGCAAGTTGTGTGGGGAGCCAAATAAATTATCAAAAGATTGCTTGGTGAGCATAAAATCAGAATAAGGGAGTTAGTTGATCTTAAGAATGGTCTCTCAGTTTAGACAACTTGAAGCACTCTCATCAACTACAGGGCCAGCCTTGCCAAGGAACCCATAACGCTGGGTTCACTTGGCCAAGACTCATTCTCCTGGATGGAGCTTGGCTGGTAACTGCCATTTCTTTGCTTCTGGCTGGCCAACTACTTTCTATTCACTCCAAGTAGTGTATAATACAATTAATTTGGTTTCCATTTACAAAATTACAACTGCACTCCAGTTCTACCTCCTTAAGATTTGTCCTAGATCACCTTGAGCAGAGTTTTGAGAGTTCTCAAAATTTCCAACCAAGTATTTACAGACAATTTCTTGGTTGATATCCACACATATCTTATCATATCCCGTGAGTGTAAATTTTACTAGTTTAACTCCAAGATGGTAACATTATTTACTTTACGAGGGAGAGGTTAAGTGTGTGCAAGGAGCATCATGTCGCTGCCCCTCCCCGCATTGAAATGGCAAACACTTTCAACTCAACTCATTTCTGCCTACCTATCCAGCTTCAGGGAGGAGCCTTGGTGGCTCAGTGGTTAAAAGTGCTCTGCTGTTACTAACCAAAAAAGCTCAGCGGTTCGAACCCACCAGCAGTTCTGTGGGAGAAAGTTATGGCAGCATTGGAAACCCTCTGAGGCAGTTCTACTCTGTCCTATAGGGTCACTATGAGTTGGAATCAACTTGACAGCAGTGAGTTTGGTTTTGGTTTTTGATCCAGCTTCATTTCCCACAATCACCCTGTGTTCCAGTCAAAGCCTTCAATTTGCCATCCCCAGAATAACCTGTGTTCTTTCTCTTTCCCATGTTCCACACATGCTAGAATGTCCTTCCTGTCCTCATTTTCCAATGAACTCATCCATTTTTCAAGATCCAGCTTAAGTATCACTTCCTCTAAGATTCCTTACCTGAACACCTTCATCCCTGCTCCAACACCAAAGAGAAGGACCCTTTCTCCTTAGTGTTACCACAATATTTAATTCAAATTTCTATCACAGCACTTACCCCACTTTACTACAATCATTTATATGTCTATTTTCTCCACTAGACTACGAGATCCTTGAGGCTATAGTTTTACTTATTTTTTTGTATTGCCAGAGATTATAATAGTTCCTGGCCCTGAGTCAATGAGTAAATGAATCATTCAAAGTCCTATAGCCAAGCATCCAGGAACTGATACATTTCAAAAACTGTAGTCTTGAAACATATATGAGAGTAAATCATCATGGGTCATTTGGCAAAGGTGACAGAGAGCTATAAAGTAACATCATGTGTCATCCATTTATTTATTCAACAAATATTTCTTGACCACCTCCTGTGTGCCTAGCACTGGGAAAAACAGCAGTGAACAAGAGATACATAGTCTCTACTTTCATGGAACTTGTATTCTACTGGGGAGACAGACAATACACACAGTAAACAATTAAAATAATTTCCAGACTGTGGCAACTATTTTGAAGAAAATAAAACACGGTGACATGAAAGTAAGTGACTTGAAGAAAAAGACTCTTTCGAACTGGGTGATCAGAGAAAGTCTTTTTGAGAGGAGAGTGACATTTGATCTGATATCTGAATGATGAGAAGGAGCCAGATATGCAACGATATGGGGGAAAGAGGTTACTGGGCAGAGGGAACAACAAGTGCAAAGTTCCTTAGGTAGAAACGGGCTGTGGCTTTAGGAACCAAAAGAAGTTCTGTGGGGCTGAAGAATTTGTGAGTGCTGGGGGCATGGTGGGAGCCCTGGTGGTGCAGTGGTTAAGAGCTCAGCTGCTAACCAAAAGGTCAGCAGTTCGAATCCACCAGCTGTTCCTTGGAAACCTTAGGGGGCAGTTCTACTCTGTCCTATAGGGTTGCTATGAGTTGGAATTGTCTCGAAGGCAAAGGGTTGGGGGCATGGTGCAAGATGAGATTAGAGAGGTAAACAGAGGCCAGATCATGTAGAAGGGGGCTATTATAGTGTTGTTTGTCCCCAAAGGATACTCAGAATCCAGAGGATTACAACCAAGGGGATCAGGGCCCAACAGTGAAAGTGAGGAAAGAGTTTGAAATTCTTTTCCCTAACAGGCGCACAATAGGGAACAATGGGAAGAAATGGAAAGGGTAGACAATGGCAAGTTGTTTGGATTTTATTCAGAGTGCCATGGAAAGCCACTGGAGGGTTTTCAGTAGGAGAGTGATATGTTTGATTTACATTTTTAAAAGATCACTAGCCTGTCCCAAGAAAATTATACACAGAAAGCAAGATTCCCAACAGCAACTCAAAACTGAAAACCATCACTGAATTCTGCTATTCCAGCAGCATTCAGTCTAATGATACACTGATACACAAAGGAGTAAAAATCCAACTTAAGACTCCAGTGTATCTTCTAGAAATTTAGTTGAGAGTAGCACCCAATTTTATAGACCGTTGGGGCAGGTCATGGAAACTTCACCCCTTTAAAAAGCAACCTTTACACTAAAGAATGCAGTTGGATATTTAAAAGATGAGGGAAGAGTAATCCACAAAATGGCCTAGAATAGGCTAGGGAAAGATCCTTTGGTCCACTGGCCCATTTCAACATTAAGGTATAATTAGTTTTCAAGCCACTTCTAGTGGTCAATAATCTGTGCTGAAAACCCCACTTAAACACTCCATCCAACAAAGATTCAGGAATTTGGAAGAGAAAAGGGCTAAGTAGAAAACTGTCCACAGAACATCTATTTTCCTCTCGTGATAAATCACTGCAGAGAAATCACACAGCAGCTTTGTCTCATTCTCAGCTTCTTTCTGCTAGGTACAAGATTGGTAGCAATATAGGTGCAATTGCAATTCCACCTGTGTGTCCTATGTGGCTCCGTAAGTGGAATTTCCCTCAAATCAATCTTAGGAGTGGTGTGCAACCGGCGTCCCACTGGAATGTTCTAGAGTGACTGGTTAGAAGTTATGCTTTTTGCACAGAGTGAACCAAACAGACTGTTTTACTCTGAAGCCTGAACAAGACAGAACAACATCACCAACTGGGGAAGAATTTTGAGAGAACAGAACCACAGTGACTATTTCAATCCCAGGCTCCCTAGAGAGGCAAGAGCATTGGATAAGGAAGGCAAACCTATAGGACACATATTTTAGAATCTATACATATGGAAAATTGAGCCCAAAGAAAGAAGGGGGATTTGGAAGACAACAAAGAGGAGGTCCAGATGGATGCTGCAAACTTCTAGGAATTTTAGGTAAGGGGATGCCAAATGTACTATTGATGCTGGTGAGACAAGGTCTCTGCATGGAAAGAAGAAAAGAAAAAGACCAAGGCATTGGGGCTGCCTAGGTGGGAGAAGGGGACTATTAGTGTTGTTTGTCCCCAAATGATAGCCAAAGTGAGGAAAGGGTTTAAAATTATTTTCCTAACAGGTGCCCAGTAGGGAAGGGTAGGAAGAAACGAAGCCAGCATCCACACCATGGATCCCATTGAAATGTCAGGTGGGAGAATTGAAGTTGCTTCTAAAATATCGGGGAGAGTTTGGCCATGGAGATTAAATTTAAAACACAAGGACCTTAACCAGTAATTTGGTATATATCTGGGAATCCTAAAGAAGGGAAGTACCCAAAATTTTGAAAATGAGCAACTGTGAAGAGGCTATGCTGGTCCCTGAGTGAAAAAGAGCCCCAAGAAGAGGGCAGGAAGAGAATTGAATGTAGGAGCTACATGCTGTGAGTAAAATGGCCTACCTAGTGAGAGGAACCTAATGGAAGTATGTGGGAAGGGCTGATTAATTAACTGAATTGTAAGGAGGGATATAATTATAAATCCCCCACACTTCTATTACACTGACTCCAATAGGGGAAGTCATTTACTTCATAGCCCTTGAGCACCTGAATCAACAGTGCATGCAGTGCCCCTTCCCCCTCCACATGAGAACCATCATCCAAAATTGACTGGAGAAGATTACACATTGTATTGTAGCAGGGCTTGGAATTGTACAAGCCAGGGGCACGTGGGATGAAGGATGGAGGGAGAAAACAGCTTTGCAGGTGGAAAGCTCATCCTTGAAGCTGCTGATTGGCCACACAGATGCAAGGGCTTTTCCTTATACACTGAAGACTAGGATGAAGGGCTACTAAGAAATATCCATACCAATCGCAACCTGTTCCCTTCCCCACCAACACGTTTCGTGGAGCTACTTCAGGCTAGGGAAATCTGATGTCTAGTGAATTGGTGGGAAGACAGAATAGCAACTGGATGATATGCTGTCCTGAAGATAGCTGAAGCTGCAGGGTGGATGCAGGACATTAGGGGAACAAGTGAATGTCACAGTGCCTCTAAAGAGCCATATTACAAACAAGTCAGTTTTTATTATATTGTTTGACTTGACGTGCTAGAAATATAGCAAACTGTCCAACTCTATGGCACTTGAAAGATTTTGGCCTGACAGTTCTTGAGCCCTTCAATATGGGAGGCATTTAATTTAGAAAAATATATGACCATTGCCCAAGGAGACATAAAGCTGAGATAGCCCAGCAACAGTTAACCAAAGCTTTCTTGGCCTTTATCTCAACCTTGGGTTGATCTATCAAGTCTAAATCATATTGCATTTTCACAGAGCCTTTTGTTTTTCTTCCGAAGTATTCAGACAGGCAGTGGGTTGCAGAGGTAAAACACTGAATAACATTCAGACCATCTGAGTTCTATCAGGTGACAGAGCTAGGACATGAGTGGCTTAACCTCTCTAAGCCTCAGTTCCCACCTCCATAAAGAGACATAACACCTCATCTGCCTCACAAAGTTCTTTTGAGAGTTAGCTGAGAGAAAAAGAATGTGGCTTGTAAACTGAGGTAGCAGCCAAACTATTAACCACTGCACCACCAGGGCCCTGTAGACTGAAGAGCACACTATAAATTTAAGAGCTTATTGTTTACTGCCACCATAGATCAGGGTTAATGATCTTTTTCTGTTAAGGTCCAGAAAGTGAATATTTTAGGCCTTGTGGACCACAAAAGGTCTCTGTCACATATTTTCTTCTTCTTTTTTTAACCATCCTTTAAAAATGTAAAAACTGTTCTTAGCTCATGGCTCCCACAGGCAAGATTTGGCCTGAAGGCTGTACCTAGCCTACCCCTGTCATAGATTATTGACATACCTGGGGACTGATAATCCACCCTCTTGTTATTTTGTAAGGTTCCTCAGAAACTCTAGTATCTTGACTCTAAGCTCAGAAGACTTAGTTGAATCTTTCTCTTTTTTTTATTGAGGTAAAATTCACATAACAGAAGTTTCCATTTTAGCCATATTCAAGTGTACAAATCAGTGGCTTCCAGTACATTCACAATGTTGCGCTACCATCACCACTATCTAATTCCAGAACATTTTGATCACCTCAAAAAGAAACCCCCAACAATGGACTCAAACAGAGCAACGATTATGAGGATGGCGCAGGACCAGGCAACATTACGTTTTGTCATAACTGGAGTTGCTATGAGTTGGAGCCAACTTGACGGCACCTAACAACAACAACCAGCACCCATTAAGCAGTCGTTCTCCATTCACTCCTATCCTCAGCCTCCGGCAACCACTGATTTGCTTTCTGTCTCTATGGATTTGCCCATTCCCTGGGTGGTGTAAATGGTTAACAAGCTCAGCTGCTAACCAGAAGGTTGGAGGTTCGAGTCCACTCAGAGGTACCTCCGAAGAAATGCCTGGCTATCTACGTCTGAAAAATCAGCCATTGAAAACTCTATGGAGCACAGTTCTACTCTGCAACACATGAGGTTACCGTGAGTCAGAATTGACTCAACAGCAACTGGTTTTTTACTGGTTTAGACATTTCATATGAATGGAATCATACAATACATGGCCTTTTGTGTTTGGCTTCTTTCACTTAGCAAAATGTTTTCAAGGTTCATCAATGTTGTAGCATGCATCAGTACTTCATTCCTTTTTATAGCTGAATAATATTCCATTGTACGGATATGCCACATTTTGTTTATCCATTCATCAGTTAATCGACATTTGGGTTGTTTACACTTTTTGTCTACTAAGAACAATGCTTCTATGAACATTAATGTATACAACTTTTTTATGGAGACATGTTTTCAATTGTTTTCAGTATGTACCTAGGAGTGGAATTGCTGGGTCATATGGTAATTCTGTGTTTAACGTTTTGAGGAACTGCTAAACTGTTTTCCACAGCAACTGTACCATTTTACATTCCTACCAGCAATGTATGAGTATTCCAATTTCTCCACATCCTTACCAACACTTGTTATTTTCCTTTTTTAAAAATTATAGCTATCATAGTGGGTATAAAGCGGTATCTAATGTGGTTTTGATTTGTATTTCGCTACTGACTAATGGGAGAAGTCCTGGTGGTGCAGTGCTCAAAGTGCTCAGCTCCTAACCGAAAGGTGGTTTGAAACCACCAGCGGATCTGTGGGAGAAAGGGGCAGTCTGCTTCCATAAAGATTACAGCCTTGGAAACCCTATGGGGGAGTTCTACTCTGTTCTGTAGGGTTGCTATGAGTCAGAACTGACTCAATGGCAATGGGTTTGGTTTTTGGTTTAATGACTAATGATGTTGAGGATCTTTTCATGTGCTTTTTGCCAGTATTATATCTTCTTTGGAGAAATTTCTATTCAAATATTTTACCTGTCTTTTAATTGTGTTGTTTGCCTTTTTGTTGTTGAGTTGTAGGCATTCTTTATATATTTGGGATACTAGATGCTTATCAGACACATGATTTGCAAATATTTTCCCATTCTGTGAGTTGTTTTTTTTTTTTTTTGCTTTCTTGATAGTGTTATTTGATCACAAAAGCTGTTTTTATTTTTGCAAAGTACAATATACCCATTTTTTATTTGTTTGTGCTTTTGATGTCATATTTAAGAAATCGTTCCCTATTACAAGGTTTCAAAGATTTACAACTATGTTTCCTTCTAAGAGTTTTATAGTTTTAGGTCTTACATTTAGGTCTTTGAGCAATTTTGAATTAATTTTTGTATGTGGTGTGAGGTAAAGATCCACCTTCGTTAATTTGCATGTGGATATCCAATTGTCCCAGTACCAAGTGTTGAAAAGAATATTCTTTCCCCATTGAATGGTCATGAAATCTTTGTTGAAAATCTATTGACAACAGCTATATGGATTAATTTCTGGGCTCTCAATACTATTCCATTGGTCTGTATGTCTATGCTTATGCCAGCACCACACTGTTTTGTTTTGTTCACACTGTTTTGATTACTGTAGCTTTGTACTACGCTTTGAAATCAGGAAGTTTGGGCCCTCCAACTTTGTTCTTTTTCAAGATTGCTTTGCTATTTGAAGTTCCTTGCAATTCCACATGAATTTCAGGATCAGTTTATCCAGTTCTACAAAAATAGTGCTTGGAATTTTCATAGGGATTGCACTGAATGTGGAGATCATTTTGGGAAGTATTGCCATCTTAACAATAGTAAATTTTCCAATCCATAAATGTGGAATGCCTTTCTGTTTATTTAAGTCTTCTTTAATTTATTTCAACAATTTTTTTTCTATTTTTTTATTGAGATGAAATTTATATAACATAAAATTAACTATTTTAATAAGTTATTTTAATAATTCAGTGTTATGCAACCACCACTTCCATCAAGTTCCAAAACATTTTCATCGCCTCCAAAAGAAAATTCAGTACCCATTATGTAGTTGCTTCCCATTCCTCCTCCCCAGCACTTGGCAAACACCAATCTGCATTCTGCCTCTATGGATTTACATATTCTGGATATTTCATATAAATGGAATCATACAATATGTAACCTTTTGTGTCTGGCTTCTCTCACTTAGCATATTTTGAGGTTCTTTACATTATAACGTGTCACTACTTCATTCTTTTTATGGACTAATAATAATAATTGTATGTATATACCACAATTTGCTTATCCATTCATCTGTTGATGGACATTGGGTTGTTTCCACTTTTTTGTTATTGTGAGTAGTGCTACCATGAACATGCATGTACATGTATTTGTTTGAATACTTGTTTTCAGTTTTTTTGGATATATACTAGGAGTGGAATTGCTGGATCGTATGGTAATTGTATGTTTAACTTTTTGAGGAACCATCTAATCGTCTTCTTTATAGCTGTACCATTTTACATTCCCACAAGCAATTTACAAGGGATCCAATTTCTCCACATCCTAGCCAACACTTGTTATTTTCCATTTTTTTGATAGTCATCCAAGTGAGTGTGAAGAGGTACCTGATTGTGATTTTGATTTGCATTTCCCTGATGACTAGGGATGTTGAGCATCTTTTCATGTGTTTGTTGAGCATTTGTATATCTTCTTTGGAAAAATGTCTACTCAAGTCCTTTGCCTATTTATTATTATTTTTTTATTGTACTTTAGATGAAGGTTTACAAACAAATTAGCTTCTCATTAAGCAGTTAATACACATATTGTTTTATGAAATTGGTTAACAACCCCATGACATATCAACACTCTCCCCTTCTCAACCTTGGGTTCCCTATTACCAGCTTTCCTGTCCCTTCCTACCTTTAGTCTTACCCCTGGGCTGGTGTGCCCCTTTAGTCTTGTTTTGTTTTATTGGCCTGTCTAATTTTTGGCTGAAGGTTGAACCTTTGGAGTGACTTCATTACTGAGTTAAAAGGGTGTCCAGGGGCCATACTCTCAGGGTTTCTCCGGTGTCTGTCAGACCAGTAAGTCTGGTCTTTTTTTTTTGTTTGGGTTTTTGTTCTACATTTTTCTCCAGCTCTGTCCGGGACCCTGTATTGTGATCCCTGTCAGAGCAGTCAGTGGTGGTAGCTGGGCACCATCTAGTTGTACTGGACTCGGACTGGTGGAGGCTGTAGTAGTTGTGGTCCATTAGTCCTTTGGACTAATCTTTCCCTTGTATCTTGTTTTCTTCATTCTCCCTTGCTCCCAAAGGGGTGAGACCAGTGGAGTATCTTAGATGGCTGCTCACAGGCTTTTAAGATCCCAGACACTACTCACCAATCACCAGGGTTATTTTACAATAGCCTTCTAGCTAGTTGTGGTCCATTAGTCCCTTTTGCCTATTTTTTAATTGAGACAACAATGTTTTATACTTTTCAGTGTACATGTCTTGCATCTATCAGGTTAAATTTATTCCTGTTTTATTCTTTCTGATGCTATTGTAAATGGAATTGTTTTCTTAATTTCATTTTCACATTGTTCATTGCTAGTGTACAAAAATACAACTGAATTTTGTATATTGATCTTGTATCTTGGAACATGGTTGAATTCATTTATTAGCTCTAATATTTTTTTGTGGACTTTTTTAGGGTTTTCTATAAATAAGATTATATCATCTGCAAATAGAGATGGTTTTACTTCTTCCTTTCCAATTTGGATACCTTTTATTTCTTTTTCTTGCCTAATTGCCCTGGCTAGAACTTCCAGTATACTGTTGAATAGAAGTGGCAAGAGCAGACATTCTTTTCTTGTTCCTGATATTAGGGAAAAGCTTCTAGGCTTTCACCATTAGGTATGATGTTAGCTGCGAATTTTTCATGGATGCCCCTTATCAGGTTGAGGAAGTTTCCTTCTATTCCTAATTTTTTAGTGTTTTTTTTTTTTTTATCATGAGAAGGTGTTGAATTATGTCAAATGATCACGTGAGGTTTTTTTCTTCATTCTATTAATATAGGGTATTACACTGATTGATCAAATCTTATTTGATCATGGTGTATAATCCTTTTAATAAGCTGTTGGATTTGGTTTGCTAGTATTTTATTGATGATATTGACATCTACAGTCATATGGGATATTGGTCGGTAGTTTTCTTTTCTTGTGATGTCTTTGTCTGGCTTTGGTATCAGAGTAATGCTGACCTCATCGAAGAATTAAAAAGTGTTCCTTCCCTTTCTGTTTTTTTGGAAGAGTTTCAGAACAATAGGTATTATTTTTTCTTTAAACAGTTGATGGAATGCACCAGTGAGACCATCTGGTCCTGGCTTGTCTTTGTTGAGAAGTTTTTGATTACTAATTCAATCTCTTTTATTCTTTATAGGTATATTCAGATTTTCTATTTATTCTCAACTCTTAGTAATTTGTGTGTTTCTAGGAATTTGTCCATTTCATCTGTTGTTGTTATTGCTGTTAGATGCCATAGAGTAAGTTCCGACTCATAGCAACCCTATATACGACAGAATGAAACACTGCCAGTTCCTGCACCATCCTCAAAATTGTTGCTATGTTTGGGCCTATTGTTGCAGCCACTGTCTCAATCCATCTCATTGAGGGTCTTCCTCTTTTTCACTGACCCTCTGCTTTATCAAGCATAATGTCCTTCTCTAGGGACCAGTTCCTCCAAATAACACGTCCAAAGTACGTGAGATGAAGTCTCACTATTCTTGCTTCTAAGGAGCATTCTGGCTGTACTTCTTCCAAGACAGATTTGTTTGTTTTTCTGGCAGTCCATGGTATATTCAATATTCTTCACCAACACCATAATTCAAAGGCATCAATTCTTCTTTGATCTTCCTTGTTTATTGTCCAGCTTTTGCATGCATATGAGGCGATGGAAAATACCATGACTTGGGTCAGACGCACCTTAGTCCTCAAAGTGACATCTTTACTTTTGAACACTTTAAAGAGGTCTTTTGCAGCAGATTTGCCCAATACAAAACGTCATTTGATTTCTTGACTGCTGCTGCCATGGATGTTGATTGTGGATCCAAGCAAAATGAAATCCTTGACAACTTCACTCTTTTCTCTGGTTGTCATGATGCTGCTTATTGGTGCAGTTGGGAGGATTTTTTGTTTTCTTTATGTTGAGGTGTAATCCATACTGAAGGCTATAAGGCATCAGTATGTGCTTCAAGTCCTCTTCGAATCTAGGTTATATAATTTGTTGGCATACAATCGAATTCTCTTAAAATCCTTTTTATTTCTGTAAGGTCAGTAGTAATGTCCTCACTTTCATTCCTGATTTTAGGGATTTGAGTATTTTCTCTTTTTTTCTTAGTCAGTCTAGTTAAAGGTTTGTCATATTTGTCGATATTTTCAAAGAATCTGCTTTTAGTTTTGTTAATTCTCTCTAATGTTTTTCTATTCCCTATTTAATTTATATACATGCTAATCTTCATTATTTTCTTTCTTTTGCTTGCCTTGGGCTTAGTTCGCTTTTCTTTTCCTAGTTCCTTAAGTAAAAAGTTATGTGGTTGTTATTGAATTTAGATTTTCTTAAAAAGTAGATGTTTACAATTACATAGTTCCCTCTGAGCTTTCACTGCATCCCTTAAGTTGTGTTATGTTGTGTTTTGATTATCATTCATCTCAAAGTAATTTTTTATTTCTCTTGTGATTTCTTCTTTGACCCACTGGATGTTTACTAGTGCGTTATTTAATTTCCACATATTTGTGTATTTTACAATTTTTCTTCTGTTATTGATTTCTAATTTCATCCTTTAGTGGTCAAAGTAGATATTTTGCATGATTTCAATCTTTTAAAAATGTATTAAGACTTGGTTTGTGGCATAACATATAGTCTATCTTGGAGAATGTTCCATGAGCCCTTAAGAATAATGTATATTCTCTTGTTATTAGGTGGAGAGTTCTATGCATGTCTGTTAGGTCTCGTTAGTTTTTAGTGTTGTTCAAGTGCTCTATTTCCTTATTGATCTTTTTTCTAGTTGTTCTATCTATATTGAAAGTGGGGTGTTGAAGTCTCCAACTATTATTGCTGAACTGTCTATTTCTCCCTTCAATTCTATCGATTTTTGCTTCATATATGTTGGATCTTTGTTGTTAGGTGCATATATGTTTATAATTGTTATATCTTCTTGATGGAATGACCCTTATATCATTACAAAGTGTTTTTCTTTGTCTATACTAACAATTTTTGTCTTAAAGTCTATTTTGTTTGATATTAGTATAGCCACTCCAGCTCTCTTTTTGTTATTGTTTGCATCCTTTCACTTTTACTACAAGTAAGTCTCTTGTGGACAGCATATATTTGGATCATGTTTTTTTAATCCATTTTTCCAATTTCTGCCTTTTAACTGGAGAGTTTAATCCATTTAAATTAACTGTAATTACTGACAAAGAAGGACTTAATTCTGCCATTTTGCTATTTGTTTTCTGTATGTCTTATATCATTTTTGTTGCTCAATATCTCCATTACTGTCTTCTGTTGTGTTAAATACATATTTTCTAGTTTCCCCCTTTGATCCCCTTCCCATTTCTTTTACTATATATTCTTAATTATTTTGTTACTATTTGTCCTGAGGATTATAATTAACATTTTAATTTTAACACTCTATCTCGAATTAAAACCAACTTAGATTCAATAGTATATAAAACTTTACTCCTATATAGCTCCATCCCCCTCTTTACATTTTTATTATCACAAAATACATCTGTTTAAATTTTAAACTATCAACATGGATATATAATTATTATTTTATATAGTTTTCTTAGTTATCTAGTGCTGCTATAACAGAAATACCACAAGTGGATGGCTTTAACAAACAGAAATTTATTCTCTCACAGTTTAGGAGGCTAGAAGTCTGAATTCAGAGTGTCAGCTCCAGGGGAAGACTTTCTTTCTCTGTCAGCTCTCAGGGAAGGTCCTTGTCATCAATCTTCCCCTGCTCTAGGAGCTTCTTAGAGCAGGGATTCTGGGTCCAAAGGATGCGTTCTGCCCCTGGTTCTTCTTCTTGCTTGGTGGTAATGAGGACCTTCTCCTCTCAAGACTCAAGATACAACCTAATCTTGTAGATTGTGTCCTGCCTCATTAACATAACTGCCTCTAATCTTGCTTCACTAACATCATAGATGTTAGGATTTATAACACATAGGAAAATAGCATCAGATCACAAAATGGTGGACAACCACACAACCCTGGGAATCATGGCCTAGCCAAGTTGGTACACATTTTGGGGGGACATAATTCAATCCATAACAATAGTTGTGTTTTAAATCATAGAAGAAAGAATGAGTTACTGATCAAAAATCTATTAAGACTAACTTTTATCTAGGTAGTTATCTTTACTGGAATTTTTTATTTTTTCATGTGATTCAAGTTGCTGTCATTTCAGCCTGAATGACTCCCTTTGGCATTTCTTGAAGAGTAGATCTATAAGCGAAGAATTCTCTCAGTTTTTGTTTATCTGGGAATGTCTTAAGTTTTCCTTCATTTTGAAGAATAGTTTTGCTGGATATGCAATTCTTGGGTGATAGTTGTTTTCTTTCCATACTTTGAATATGCCGTCTCATTGCCTTCTGGCCTCCATGGTTATTGATCAGAAAGTGGCTATTAATCTTACTGAGGTTCCCTTGTGTGTGATAAGTCACTTCACTCTTGCTGCTTTCAGAATTCTGTCTTCATCTTTTGACAGTTTGATTATAATGTGTTTCACTGTGAATCACTTTGAGTTTATTGTTCTTGGGGTTTGTTGAGATTCTTTGTTGTGTAGATGAAATGTTTTAAATCAAATTTGGTAAGTTTTTGGATATTTTTCTTCAAATAGCATTTCTGTCACTCTTTCTTTCTCCTTTCCTCTTGGACTCCCATTATGCATATGCTGGTACACTTAATGGTGTCCCATGGGTCTCTGACACTCTGCTCATTTTTCTTTATTCTCTTTTCTTTCTGCTCCTCAGGTTAGGTAATTTCAGTTGATCTATTTTCAAGTTTGCTGATTCTTTTTTCTGCCTGTTGAAATCTACTATTGAACCCTGGGAGTGAATTTTTCATTTCCATTATTGTATTTTTCAACCCCAGAATTTCTATGTGGTTCCTGTTTATAATTGCTATCTCTTTACAAATAGATATTCTCTATTTGGTGAACATTGTTCTCATTGTTTCCTTTAGTTCTTCGTATGTAGTTTCCCTTAGCTCTTTTATCATTTTTGAAATAGTTTATTTAAAGTCTTTTTCTAGTAAGTACAATGTGCTTTGTCAGAGACAGTGTCTATTACTTTTTAAAAAATTTTTTAATTGTACTTTAGATGAAGGTTTACAGAACAAATAGTTTTGCATTAAACAGTCAGTACCTATATTGTTTTATGACATTGGTTGCCAACCTCATGACTTGTCAACACTCTCCCTTCTCGACCTTGAGGACCTTTTTTTGGGTGAAAATATACATAGCCCAAGTTACACCATTTTGAAAGTTTCCACATGTAAAATTCAGTGACATTGATTACATTCTTCCAGCTGTGCTGCTATTCTCACTATCCTTTTCCAAATTATTCCATCACCATTATCTTC
>NW_004444004.1:800094-805454 GCF_000243295.1 Trichechus manatus latirostris | reverse complement strand
CCATTTTTTGTCTGTATTTTCCATGAATTTGTCTCTTTTTTCCTCATTTTTGTCTCTTTTTTGCTTCAACTCTTGGATAATTCTGAATATTAGAGATTTGAATTCCCTATCAGTTAGGTCTAGTGCCTTTTCTTCTACTGGAAGGTCATCTGGTGTTTTATTTTGGATGCCTAGTGGAACCATCCTGTCTTGTTTTTGTAAATGTTTTGATATTGTCTGCTGTCTTCAGGGCATTCAGTGTTTATTTTCCTCATTTATTGTTTGTAGATTTATTTGTTTAATCCTACTTTTTTGTTTTATTTGGTTATATCTGAGCAGGCGGGCTGTGTGTTCTTTGTTGTTTGCTCGTCTGTGGGCATGATACTTTTCACCTCCTTCTCCAATGGACAGGGTCAGTCACTCAGGTATGGTACAGCAGGCCAGGTCCAGTTGAAGGGGAGTTGCTGGGATAGGTTTTTTGTGGCATGTACCAGGGCTGACAGTGCGGACCGGGAATCAGTGCAGGGCAGGTTCCGGTAGGCCATGCCTCTGTTGCTTAAGAGTGTGATGTTCAGCACATGGTGCAGTTAGGCAGGAAGGAGGGGGTAGAGTGTGATGTGTGGAGCTAAGATGGGTATGGAACAGATGAGAGAGCGGAGAGAGGAACAGGAGCCAAAGACATACACACAAACAAAAAACAGTGCTAAGGGAGCTTGCTATTGTAGTGGAGAGATGAGAGACTGAGAAATGGGGAAAAACTGAAAAAAAAAGAAAAAAGGTAAAAGAAAAAAATAAATAAATCGAGAAACTGGAAATGAAGAAAGACAAAAAGGGAATAAGAGAGAGAAGGAAACTAAACAAAGAAATGAAAAAAAAAACAAAAAAACAAACAAGAAATGCCCCCAGGGATGTCCCTGTGCATCTGTGCAGAGTAAGGGTCTAGCTTCCAAGCCATGTGGTACTGCCCGGCTAGAAGGGGCTCCCAAGCTGAGAAAAGAAAAAGAAAACAAATCAAAACAGAACAAGTCAGAGCAAACAAACAAACAAAAAAATCCCTGGGGGTCCCACCAGCGTGGCCGCACGGGCCGGGAGGCAGTTTCACAGTCGAGCGGTGTTTCGCAGCCTTTCAGGAAGAAGCAAAGATGGCGCACGGAGCCAGGTATTTGAGAGAAAGGAGGGGAAGGTTGTGAGACGTAAGGAAGAAATCTAAAGAAGCAGAAAAAAGCAACACCAGCAGCCAACAAATGGTACTCAGGGAGCTGGCCAGTGCAGGTGGGTGGAATCCAAGTGACACTGAGGGGAAGCTCGTGCTTCCCGGCCAATAGACTGTGGCTGCAGGAAGCAGAGGAGGCTAAATGGGGGTGAAGAAGGATGCGGGGTGGGAAAGCCTATATCGTGGGTTACCGGTTATTCTGTCTCCTGCTGGAAGCTCTGTGAAGCTGCTTTCTCATACCTCCTGTTTGCTGATCTCCAATAGGAGTCCAAGTTGGCGGATCCGTGCTGCGGTAGCTGATAGGGGACCTCTCCATGTATCTCTCCTCGCACTCTGTTTTTGGTCTGTTTCTTATTCCATTTGGTGCTTGGCTGAGTTCTTTATCTCTTCATTTGATGGTTAGGGTTTCAGGATTGATGTGTGACTCTGTTTGACTTAGTTTTTCGGATCTTTGCTGTGGAGCGACAGCGTGGTGCTTCTGACTATAGCACCATGTTGTCCGGAAGTCCAGTGTCTATTACTTTTTATTCTTGTGTTTGGGTCGTACATTCTTATTTCTTTGCATGTCTCATAATTTTTTATTGTTAACTAGATATTTTGAATATTATATTGTGGCAACTCTGGAAATCAGATTCCCCCTCCCCAGGTTTTGTTGTTGCTGTTTGTTGTGGTTGCTATTGTTTGTTTAGGGACTTTCCTGAACTTATTTTGTAAAGTCTGTATTCTCTGTCGTGTGTGGCCACTGAAATCTCTTGTTTGGTTAGCTTAGTGGTCAGTTAGTAAGTGTAAATGCCACAAAGCTCTCCTACCAAGATTCATCCACCTTTTTCTTGATTAAGAATTTGCTTGGTTGCTGTAAACCCTTGACTCATTTCTAGAGATCCAATAAAGTTCATTCTGATAGTTTTTGCCTGTTTATGTGGAGGATGATTCCTTATTTCAACATTTTCATTGATGTCTCCTGAATCTTTAATTTTTAAAGAGCACATAAATCTTCAAGAGTATGCAGTTTTTCAGGTTGGATAAGTCATTGAAATAATGGTATCATATGACAAACCTGGACTCAAATCCTAGCTCTTTTATTTAACTTTCCCAATTTGCTTCACCTCTCTAAGCCTCAGTTTCCTCATCAGATAAGTAGGAAGACTACAACTTATCCCACCAGGTTGTTGTGAAAATTAAGTAGTGCGGTCTAGCACAGTAGACAATATATATTTTCCAAAATGCTATTTGGAAGGAGTAGCACACTAACCCATTAAGGATCATTACCACCTTGGCTCTAATTAGTTTCCAAGGTGACAGCTGGACCTTTAGAAAAATGTGACACGCGACAGGTAAGTTTTTTGTTTTGTTTTGGTCTATTGCTCTATTGTCCGTATAATTTTTTCTTTTTTTATTGTGGTAAATATATAGGTAACAAAACATTTTCCTTTTCTACAGTCTTCACATTTACAGTTAAGTGACATTAAGTGTGTTCATCATGTTGTTCAACCATCACCATTAACCATTCTTAAATTTTTCCATAGGACAGGTAAATTTTAATTAAGTATGGAATAGTACCTTGGGTACTACTTCTTATCTCATAGTGAACCTGGCAGCTGTATTAAAAGGCTGCTTAGGGATAGGGGTGAGATGAGAAGACAGGAAAGACAAACTGCCTATTTCATAACTTTTTCCCAGATAAATCACCAGTGGCTAGCAATTATGGCTTAGTGTCACAGAACTCCTCTAAAACACACGCACACACACACACACACACACAGAGAAAACCCAAGATACTTCTCTGTTTATCAAGATCTCACTTAATTTCCTAACTTCTCCCCAAAACTTTCCTGACTAGTCCAATCCACAAAGATTTGTCCATGATTAACGTGACTTTTTGTTTGTGTCACTAATTTAGCATCAAGTCATAAATTGCTGTTGTACCATTGTAGTGTTAACTTTTCATGACTGCCAACTCAATTCATCTTCCCCTGGCGCTCCCTAATTCAATTATAACTTCCTTGAGGTGTATTTTGACATGTATTTCTTTGTACTCTTTACAGCACTGAACACAGTGCTACGCACATAGTTGTTAGTTGCCATTGAGTCGATTTTGACTAGTAGCAACCCAATGGACAGAGTAGAATTGCCCCATAGGGTTTCCTAGGCTGTAATCTTTACAGGAACAGATCACCAGGTCTTTCTCACATGGGGCCACTGAGTGGGTTCGAACTGCCAACCTTTTGGTTAGCAGCCAAACAATTATTGTGCCACCAGGGCTCCTTCATACACATGGTAATTATAAAAAAAATTTTTTTTAATATTTACAGAAAAATAACAATCTCTATCTCAAAAAAGTAGATGCAATTCTTCCAGCATCTCCGTGTCAATGTAAATCATTTGAGTGATAATTAGTTCTCTGAGCTCAGCCACAATCTTTGATATGCTTCAGCAGAGAGCATTTGTCCTATATAATATTCAAAAAGGTGTAAAATTATTTACTCAAATCAAAGAAATTCTTTTTCAAGGAGAACCTTTCTATCTCCAAGTTCTACTACTCTCTATTAATCTGCTACATCAAAAGCTCTTTCTGCCCAAACGACCCTGGGTTTAAAGTCAAACTGACCTGTGCAGTATGTGTTTTCTATCTCAGCCCATCCATGAAACAACAGAAACTTTGCACTTGCACATTCTCCCACAGCCTATCAAGTCAGTTACCTTTGGGACACATCAGCCCACACTTTCAGCATCCAAGCTGTCAGGAAGTGATCATTAATGATAGGGACTCCTCCCTAGTCTGTTGCCCTTACCCCTCTTGATTATATAGGGCAATCTGGTCTGTTTTACAGGACTTCTTCCTGCCAACATATTATTCGGCCCTTAGTTATGAAAGCTTTTGACTAGGAAGCTGTGTCAGAGGTTAATGTGACTATTTTTTCTCTCCTCAAATTCACTTTACTGGAAACAAACTCCCCAGAATACTGCTCAGAGAGTTATTTATCTTTATGACTTGAAAAGGCCATGTTCATACTAGGGGCTCTGGGTGAATCTTAGCACTGTTATTTTTCCTCTGTCACCTCCCACCAGTCTTATCAGCTAAAAACATCCAAAACAGACTGTGAAAGAGAGTAGGTCAATGGAATGCAGGGTTTGGCCTTCTAAAGGGCATGCCTTTTTTTTCCAAAAATGGTTTGTCACTGGACACTGGAAGACAAGGACATGGGTAACTCTCTAGGGCTTTTTCATCTTGAATTTAAATGAGCCTGGCCCAGGGTGAATCAATAGTGATCTTTGCTTCATGCTTTACATTTACAGTCTCATCCACCCTAATATGCTGCTCAGAGCAACATAACTGTTAAACTACTGGGTGAAGGGCAGTTTCTTTGTATTGTAATGACAGTCACATTTCCTTTCCAGGACCTTTCAACTCAGGATCTCAGCTTAGTACTTACTCTGAGGTTTGAAATTTGGGAGAATGAAGAGTAGTCTATCCTACTCTTTCAGAATGCCTCTTTCATCCAGAAGGGCAAAAATTTGAACTATGTCCTGGACATGGGACAGCCATTGGGATGGATGGAGAGCAAGGCCTGATCCAGCCTGAAGCCCAGTTCAAAGGCGACCTTCTCTGGGAAGATTTAATAGTTTTCTTCTATGTGTTTCCAGAGCACTTCATTATTTTATTATTGTACTTTAGATGAAGGTATACAGAACAAACTAGTTTCTCATTAAACAATTAGTACACATATTGTTTTGTGACATTGGTTACCAACCCCACGACACGACAACACTCTCCCTTCTCGACCTTGGGTTCCCTATTACCAGCTTTCCTGTCCCCTCCTGCCTTCTAGCCCTTGCCACTGGGCTGGTGTGCCCCTTTAGTCTTATTTTGTTTCATGGGCCTGTCTAATCTTTGGCTGAAGGGTGAACCTCAGGAGTGACTTCACTACTGAGCTAAAAGGGTGTCTGGGGGCCATACTCTCAGAGTTTCTCCAGTCTCTGTCAGGCCAGTAAGTCTGGTCTTTTTTTGTGAGTTAAAATTGTTGTTCTACATTTTTCTCCAGCTCTGTCCAGGACCCTCTATTGTGATCCCTGTCAGAGCAGTCAGTGGTGATAGCTGGGCACCATCTAGTTGTGCTGGGCTCAGTCTGGTGGAAGCTGTGGTAGTTGTGGTCCATTAGTCCTTTGG
>NW_004444004.1:796408-799754 GCF_000243295.1 Trichechus manatus latirostris | reverse complement strand
TGTTGAGTCTACCTATCCATGAGCATGGTATGTTTTTCCATTTATGTAGATCTTTTTTGGTTTCTTGCAGTAGTGTTTTATAGTTTTCTTTGTATAGGTTTTTTACATCCCTAGTTAGATTTATTCTGAAGTATTTATTTTTTTAGGAGCTATTATAAATGAAATTGTTTTCCTAATTTCCTTTTCGTCATTCTCTTTATTGGTGTATAGGAATCCAATTGATTTTTGTACGTTTATCTTGTATCCTGCTACTCTGCTGAGTCTTTCTGTTAGTTCCAGTAGTTTTCTCATGGAGTCTTTTGGGTTCTCTATGTATAGTATCATATCATCCGCAAATAGGGACAGTTTTACTTCTTCATTACCAATTTGGATGCCCTTTATTTCTTTTTCTTGACTTATTGCTCTAGATTGGACTTCCAACACAATATTAAATAGGAGTGGTGATAAAGGGCATCCTTGTCCGGTTCCTGTTCTCAAGGGGAATGTTTTCAGCCTCTCTCCATTAAGAATGATGTTGGCTGTTGGTTTTGTATAGATGCCCTTTATTATGTTGAGGAATTTCCCTTCTATACCTTTCTTATTGAGAGTTTTTGTCAGGAATGGGTGTTGTTGATTGAGGTGATCATGTGATTCTTTTCTTTTACTTATGGGGTGGATTACGTTGATTGATTTTCTAATGTTGAACCATCCTTGCATACCTGGTATGAATCCCACTTGTTCGTAGTGTATTATTTTATTGATATGATGCTGAATTCTATTGGCTAGAATTTTGTTGAGAATTTTTGCATATGTATTCATGAGAGATATTGGTCTGTAATTTTCTCTTTGTGTGGTGTCTTTGTCTGATTTGGTATCAGGGTTATGCTGGCTTCATAGAATGAATTCTGAAGTATTCCTTCCTTTTCTATGTTCTGAAATAGTTTGAGTAGTACTGGTGTAAGCTCTTCTCTGAAAGTTTAGTAGAATTCTCCGGTGAAGTCGTCTGGCCCAGGGATGTTTTTCTGTTGGGAGGTTTGTTTTTTTTTATTATCTTTTCAGTCTGTTCCCTTTTTATTGGTCTGTTCAGATTTTCAACATCATTTTGTGTTAGTTTGTGTAGGTAATGTGTTTCTAGAAATTAGTCCATGTCCTCTGGGTTTTCAAATTTGTTGGAGTATAGTTTTTCATAGTACTTTGTTATGATCCTTTTTATTTTAGTTGGGTCTGTTGTAATGTCCCCCATTTCATTTTTTATTTGGGTTATTTGTGTCCTCTCCTGTTATTCTTTTGTCAGTCTGGCCAGTAGTTTGTCAATTTTGCTTATCCTTTCAAAGAACCAACATTTGGTTTTGTTGATTCTTTCTATTGTTTTTCTACTGTCTATTTCATTTTTTTCTGCTCTGATCTTTATTATTTCCTTTTTTCTGGTGGCTGTGGGCTTTTTTTTTTTGCTGTTCTCTTTCTATTTGTTCAAGTTGTGTAGTTAATGTTTTGATTTTGTCTCTTTTTTCTTTTTTGATGTGTGCATCTATTGCTATAAATTGACCTCTGAGCACTGCCTTTGCTCTGTCACAAAGGTTTTGGTATGATATGTTTTCATTTTTATTTTATTCTAGGAATTTTTTTATTCCATCTTTGATTTTTTCTATTACCCAGTCATTTTTAAGAAGGGTGTTATTCAATTTCCATGTAATTGATTTTTTTCCTTGCTCTTCCTGTTGTTAATTTCTACTTTGATGGCATTGTGATCAGAGAAGATACTTTGTGTTATCTCAATGTTTTAGATTTTATTGAGGGTTGCTTTGTGGCCTAAGACGTGGTCATTTCTAGAGAATATTCCATGTGCATTGGAAAAAAACGTGTACTTTGTAGCTATTGGGTGGAGTGTTCTGTATATGTCTACGAGGTCAAGTTGGCTGATTGTGGCCTTTAGATATTCTGTATCTTTGTTGAGTTTCTTTCTAGATGTTCTAGCCTTTATTGAGTATGATGTGTTGAAGTCTCCTAGTATTACTGTTGAACTGTCAATTTCTCTTTTCAGTGCTGTTAGACTTTGTTTTATGTATTTTGGAGCCCTGTTGTTGGGTGCATAGATATTTATTATGGTTATATCTTCATGATGGATCATCCCTTTAATCATTATATAATGCCCTTCTTTGTCTTTTATGGTGGATTTTGTTTTAAAGTCTACTTTATCTGAGATTAGTATTGCCAATCCTGCTCTTTTTTGGTAGCTATTTGCTTGATATATTTTTTCCATCCTTTGATTTTTAATATATTTATATCTTTGTTTCTAAGGTGTGTCTCTATTAGACAGCATATTGATGGGTCCTGTTTTTTTATCCATTCTGTCATTCTCTGTTTCTTTATGGGTGCATTTAAGCTATTTATGTTCAGTGTAATTATTGATAGGTATGAGTTTATTGCTGTCATTTTGTAACGCTTTTTTTTGTAGTATTGACGTTGTCTTTGTTCCTGTTACTCTCCTGTGCTGAATTCCTTTTTTTGGTGGATTTTTTTTTTGTTTCTTTTGTTTTTGTAAGTTTTGTGTTTACTGAGACTTTATGTTTTTCTTCTTTATTTTGGTGAGTAAGTTTGTTAACTTTCTTTGTGGTTACCTTCAAATTTACCCCTATCTTCCTAAGTTTGAACCAGTCTTTTATTACTTAGTATCGCCTTGACTTCCTCTTCATTTGAAAGTTCTGTATCTACATTGTTTACTCCCTCTTTTATTGTTCTGACATTGTTGTCTTTTACAGATTAACCTCTCTGGTTCCCTGTTGTAAATCTTTTAGTTTTGATTAATCCTTGAGAGTTTATTACTTAGGTTTGCATCTGGCTGATGCGGTCTTGCATCCTAGATTCAGGCTGTTGTGTGATGTTGTTTGTCCTCAAATTGAAGGACTCCTTTAATAATTCGTGTAAGTTTGGTTTGGTCTTTATGTATTCCCTTAATTTCTGTTCATCTGGAAACATCCTAATTTCACCATCATATGTGAGCAAGAGTTTTGCAGGATATATTATTCTTCGTTGGCAATTTTTTTCTTTCAAAGTTTTATATATGTCATCCCATTGCCTTCTTGCCTTCATGGTTTCTGCCAAATAATCCTAGCTTAATCTTATTGTTTCCCCTCTGTACGTGACTTTTCGTTTTTCTCAAGCTGCTCTCAGGATTCTTTGTCTTTGGTTTTAGCGAGTGTGATTATGATATGTCTTGGTGATTTCCTTCTAGGGTCTATCCTATATGGGTTTCTTTGAGCTTCTTGGATAGTCAGATTTTTATTTTTCATGATATTAGGGAAGTTTTCTGTCAGCAATTCTTCAATGATCCTCTCTGTGTTTTCTGTTTTCTCCCCCTGTTCTGGAA
>NW_004444004.1:789480-795976 GCF_000243295.1 Trichechus manatus latirostris | reverse complement strand
ATCATCTGGTGTTTTATTTTGGATGCCTACTGGAACCATCTGTCTTGTTTTTTAATATGTTTTGATATTGTTTGCTGTCTTCGGGACATTTAGTAGTTATTTTCTTCATTTATTGATTGTAGAGTTGTTTGTTTCATCCTACTTTTTTGTTTTGTTTGATTTTGCCTGACCAGGCGGTCTGGGCCTTCTTTGTTGTTTGCTCATCTGTGGGCACGATACTTCTCACTACCTTGTCCAATGGGCAGGGCCAGTCACTCAGCTATGGTGCAGCAGGGCAGGTCCAGGAAGTGGGCTGGTATGGGTTGTTTGTGGCACGTACTGGGGCTGACAGGGTGAGGCTGGGAGTCAGTGCAGGACAGGTTCTTGTAGACTGTGCCTGTGCTGCTCAGGGGTGCGATGTTCAGCACACGGTGCAGATAGGCAGGAGGGAGGGGGGGACGTTGTGATGTGTGGAGCCAAATGGTTGTGGGAAAGAAGAGAAAGAGAAGACAGAAACAGGAGCAAAAGTGCTGAGGGAGCCCGCTGTTGGAGTGGCGCAGACCCAGGGAAGCTGTGTGCCAGTGTCTTTCTAACCAGACAGTGAGGCACAGGCTGTCAAGAAGGGACAGATATGGCACACACAGCTAGATGGCTGGGAGAAAGGAAAGGAAGGAAGGGAGAGAGAGATAAGAAACTAGATTAAAAAAAGGAGAGAGAAATACACACGCAGCTAGGTGACTGGGAGAAAGAAATTGAAGAAACAGAGAGAGAGACAAGAAACCGAGATAAAAAAGGAAAAAAAAAAGATGCTAGGTGTTCGAGAGGAAGGAAAGAAAGAGAGATAAAGGGAGACAAGAAACTGAGGGAAAAAAGAAGAAAGAAAAAGAAAAAAAAAGTCCCAAGGGAGCCCACAAACGTGGTTCCCCAGCCGAGCAGCACTTCACAGCCTGTCAAGAAGAAGCAGAGATGGCACATGGAGTCAGGCATCTGAGAGAAAGAAAGGGAAAGAGATGAGAGAGAGAGAAGAAACAAAAAAAAGCCAAAAAAAGTTAACAACACCAACAAGAAAATGGCACTGAAGGAGCTGGCCAGCGTGGGCGGGGCAGATCCAAGCAGCACGGAGCCAGCACCGCCCCAGCTGAGTGACTGCATGCAGCCAGGAAGTGGTGGAGGCTGAGCAGATGGATGAAGGGTGGGAGATGGGAAAGCGTGTATCGCTGGTTACCGGGTGTTCTGTCTCCTGCTGGGAGCTACATGAAGCTGCCTTCCCATACTCCCTGTCTGCCGATCTCAGTGGCTGAGGAGTCCAAGATGGCGAATCTGTGCTGTGTAACTGACAGAGGAAGTCCACTCTGTATCTCTACTCACTCTCTGTTCTCTGTCAGTTTCTTATTCCATTTGGTGCTTGGTTGAGTTCTTTACCTCTTCATTTGACACTTAGGGTTCCAGGACTGATGTTTGTCTCTGTTTTACTTAGTTTTTCAGGTCTTTGCTGTGGAGGGATTGTGTGGTGCTTCTGTCTATAGCGCCATGTTGACCCTGCCTCCTCCAGAGCACTTGAAAAGAGCTTAAAATATTATTTCTTTATTTTTAATTGCCCAACTAATATATGAATACATTTTTATTTTAAAGGATCCAAACAATGCAAACAAATATCCACTTGCCTACCCCCCTTCACCCTGTAATCCTAATCCCTTCTCTAGAGGATATCACTGTTATCAGCTTGGTTTATATCCTTCTAGACATTTTATATGCACATGGAAACACACATATACATTAAAAACATATAATATTTTTAACATAAATAGTATTAATCTGTACATTTCATTCCATAACTTTTTTCCTCCTAAACCAGTGGTTCTCAAAAATTAGTGCACACCAGAAACACCAAGAAAGCTTGTTAAAACACAGATTTCTGGGCCCCTACCCAGGAGTTTCTGATTTAGTAGATCTCAGGTGGGGTCTGAGAATTTGTGTTTCTAAAACTTTCTCAGGTGATAGTGAAGCTGTTGGTCCAATGATCTTTCCAAGAATGTGTATGTATATATATATATCTTGGAGCCCTGGTGACACAGTGGTTAAGACCTTGCCTGCTAACCAAAAGGTCAGTGGTTCGAATCCATCAGCCACTCCTTGGAAACCCTATGGAGTAGTTCTACTCTGTCCTATACGGTCTCTATGAGTCAGAATCAACTGGACGGCAACAGGTTTTGTTCTATATAAATATATACATACACACACACTCACAATACATATATGTAGATACAGATTTATAGGTAGCCCCAACTTATGACAGGGTTTCATTCTGATGACTCCGTCATAAGTTGGTTCTGACGTAAGTAGAATACCACTTTTTTTTGTTTTCATTATTATTGCCTTTCATTATCAATATCTTTATAAACCCAGTCTTTGAACATCTATGAGTGAGCACCTGAGAAGGATAACATCAGCAAATTATGTGCTGCAACATTGTATGTAGTACATATTAACTAACATAAGATGTAAAAAAAAGGTGGTAAATGCAGTTCGTCATAACTCAAATATGTCATATGTCAGGGACTACCTGTATACTTCATTCTTACAACTGCTTCATTGCATTCCGTAGTAGCATGCTTCTATAGTGTTTGTCATGTGGTATCAACGTTAGCAATCCTCTCTTCCATCATTGTCACCCCCTCTGCGTGTGCACGCACACACACGCATACACATTCACAATAGTTTGAGCTCCATGAGGGAAGGGTTGTTTGTTTTTGTTTTTTTTGTCTTTATATCCCTCATAGTGCCTGGCAGGTAATATGCACCTAATAAATTAATGAATATGAGAATGAACAACAACTGGTCTGAGGGACTATTTGTAGCTGAGGAGTATTTGAGTTTAGGGGGATATCCAGTAATATTTAGGGGTACTAGACATCCTGGACTCCCCTTGGGCTTTGATGAGACACTAGTATTATATTGGTGAAAGTGTATGTGTGTGTGTGTGTGTGTGTATGTGTAAAGGAAGGGCAATGTGTACTAGGGGAAAAGTTTGTAAGGTGATTCCTATATCTCCCCCCTCTCTTCCTCACCTCTCTACCTCCTATTTCTCCCCTGCCTTAAAAAAAAAGCAGTGGCTATATGAGGGAAAAAAGCGGGGGGGGGGCGCTCTCTGTGTTCAGCTGCTAATAATTTGCTGGTTATATGTTTCCAGAGGCAGAAATCACTCATCTTGTGCTTTAGATGGAGTGGTACTTGGAAAGGATACTAGTTTTACACTTTGAATTTAGCACTTTTCATTTGAGAATCACAAGGCATTCTTATCACTTTGGTTCTTATCTCTGCTGCCTAGGGCCTGACAGTTTGCTATCAGAGAAACATTTACTACAGTATATGCAGATACTGACATATTTCCTATGGACTTGTAGTACATTTCTGGTGATTAATCATATTTCTTTACTAAGGTGTGAATTACAACCCTCTGCTCACTGAATGATGTAACTGAAATCACTTATTCATGGCATTACCTACTATACATAGCACAATGCTAAAGCTCAAGGGCCACAGAAGTTTAAGGCAAGATTTCTGTTCTCAAGGAGCTTGTCTGTTAAGTGCGAAGATTAGATATTTACACATGAAACATTCAAGCAGCAATATGTGATGATGTATGATTAAGTGCCAATTTGTATAGTATAAATCTGTGTTGTCTAGTACTGTAGCCACTAGCCACATGTGGCTATTGAGCATGTGAAAAGTGGCTAATCAGAATTGAGATGTTCTGTAAATGTAAAATATATACCAGATTTCAAAGACTTAATATGAAGAAAAGAATGTAAACTACCTCATTAAGAATTCTTGTATTGGTTAATGTGAAAATGACAATATTTTTGACTTATTGCTTAAAGAATTTAATAAATGTTAATAAATTTATCCCACCTGTTTCTTTTAAAATATGGCTACTACAAAATTTTAAATTATCTACGTGGCTCACAGAGCTCTGGTGGCACAAGTAGTTAAGAGCGACAGTGAGCTATGGCTGCTAACGAAAAGGTTGGCAGTTTGAACCCACCAGCCACTCCTTGGAAACCCTATGGGGTAGTTCTACGCTGTTATAAGGGTCGCTATGAGTTGGAATCAACCCTACGGCAAAGGGTTAGGGGTTATGTGGCTCACATTATCTTTTTATTGAACAGAGCTGGTATAGATAATAAATGTAAGAATGCACAGAAAGAAAAGACTAATGAGCTGTAACAGTCACAGAAGAGATGGGGCTTAAATTGAGACTCTTGGTTACAAATGATGAAAACCTAACTCAGACTGGCTTAGGCAAAAAATAAAATAAACATACAAACAAAAATACAGGGTAGGAGGACTTTATCAGCTCAGTTAACTGTCAAGTCTACGAGTAGATTTGGGACGGCAGGGGGTCATTTCACCCATCATGTGAAAAGAACAGAATTGAGACCAGCAGAGTTCTGATGATGCTGTTTGAGTCCCAGCCTCTCAACATTCTAGGCAGGGCTTCTAACTGATTCGTTCCAGTTTGAACCCCACTACGAATTTGCATTTCTAACAAGTTCCTTGCTGAGAATTTGCATTTCTAACACATTCCCAGGAAGTTATACATAAGAATCACCTGGGGATCTTATTAAACTATAGATTCTGATTCAGTGTATCTGGGGTGGAAATGCAAAATCTCAGCAGGGAACTTGTTAGAAATGTAAATTCTCAGCAGGGGTTTGAATCGAAACAAAAGGGTTCAAAGCCCTGGTTCTAGGTAAACAACCAAGCAGGAAAAAAAGAGTCTCTTTTCCTCTAGCTTCAATAGAAAAGTCCTGAGGAGGGCCCTGACTGGCCCAGCCACACCTGTGGTTAGGGAGACCAGAGCATTGTGATTGCTAGCTTAACTAGGATCACATGGAAAGGAGGAAGTATTTCTCCAGTGGAACCAGAAGAAGTAGGAAAGAGTACACAGAAGACAAAAACTATAGTTACTATACTCTACTACAGCAGGACTATAAGAAAATACAATTTACACAAGAATATAAATAAAATTTAGACAAGCTAATGTGCTATACAATGCCAAGGGCAGTTTTTTAAATTAAATTTCTTTTCTTTTCATTAAAGTCAAGGAAAAACTTTTTAAAAAGTTTTGCTCTGCAGCTTTTCTCTGGCATGCAGTTTCTTCTCCCCTAGAGAAACAGCATGGTATAATGGAAAGACAAGGTTTATATTTAGTCTAGACCTAGGACTGAATTTGGGCTCTGCCGTTTACTTGATGTGCAACATCGATAAAATACTTAACATCTTGATTTTCAGTTTCCTCATCTGCAATATGGCCCGAATAATGTTGTTAGCTTCCATTGAGTTGACTCCAACTCATGGCTGCCTATGTACAACAGAACAAAACGTTGCTCAGTCCTGTATCAGTCTCACAATCACCAGCATGTTTGAGTCCATTGTTGTGGTTATTGTACCAATCCATCGCACTAAGGGTCTCCCACACCCCTCTTGGCCCTTTGCTTCACCACACGTGATGTTCACTCCAGAGACTGATCCTTCCTGATGGCATGTCCAAAGCAAGGGAGTCGAATGTCCTATTGTGATCCATAAGGTTTTCACTGGACAATTGTTAGAAGCAGATTGCCAGGCCTTCCTTCCTAGTCTGTCTTAGTCTGGAAGCTCCACTGAAACTTGTCCACCATTGATGACTCCACTGACTATTTGAAATACCAGTGGCATAGCTTCTAGCATTATAGCAACATGTAAGCCACCACAGTACAACAAACTGACAGATGTGTGGTAGGGTAAAATAGTATCTACCTCAAAAAATTGTTACAACAATTAAATGAGCTAATGAATTTAGTAGGTAGGTATTCAATTCACATTTCCTCCTTTCCTTCCTCTTTTTTTTAATTGTTATAAAAATATAGGTAACATAACATTTGCCAAGTCAACATTTTTCACTTGGACAATGCAGTGAAACCAATTACGTCAGTCAAGTTGTACAACCATTACCAACATCCATTGCCATGTTTTCCGTCTCCATAAACAGAATCTCAATGCTAGGTAAACAAAGATTCTCCTCTTTCCCCTTCCCTCCTGCCCATGGTAACTACTGTTAAACTCTAATCTCAATACATTTGCCTATTCTAAGTGTTTCGTATTAGTGAGGTCATACAATATTTATCTTTTTGTGATTGATTTATTTCACTCAGCATAACGTTTTCAAGGTTCATCCATGTTGTGGCATGTAACAGGACTTCATTTATCTTTATATCAGAGTAATATTCCATTTTGTGTATATACCACATTTTGTTTATCCATTCACCTGCTGATGGGCATTTGAGTTATTTCCACCGTTTAGCTACTGTAAATTGTGCTGCAATGAACATTGGTGTACATGTGTCTGTTAGTATTGATGCTTTCAAGTCGCTTGGGTATATACCTAAGAGTGGGATTGCTGGGTTGTATGGTAGCTCTATTTTTAACTTTTTGAGGAAACGCCAAACCGTTTTCCACAGCAGCTGTACCATTTTGC
>NW_004444004.1:719964-789380 GCF_000243295.1 Trichechus manatus latirostris | reverse complement strand
CCTATAGTGTCGCTATGAGTCAGAATCGACTCGATGGCAATGGGTTTGGTTTTTTTTTGGAATGGTTAATGATGTTGAGCATCTTTTCATGTGCTTGTCGGCCATTTGTATATCGTCTTAGGTGAAATGTCTATTCAGGTCCTTTGCCCATTTTTCAACTGAGTTGTTTGTCTTTTTCTTGTTACATTGTAAGAGTGCTTTGTATATTCTGGATATTAAACCCTTGTCCAATATATAGTTCCCCAAAATTTTCTCCCATTCTGTAGGTTGTCTCTTCACTTTGTTGACAGTCTTTTGATGTACAGAGGCCTTTAATTTTGATGAGATCACACTTATCTATTTTGTCTTTTGTCGTCTGTGCCTTTGGTGTCACGTCTAAGAATCCGTTGTTGAGGACTAGGTCCTGGAGAAGTACCCCTACATTTCCTTCTAAAATTTAGGTCTTTGATTCATTTTTAGTTAGTTTTTGTATGTGGTGTCAGATATGAGTCTGTCTTCATTCTTTTGCATGTGGAAATCCAGTTGTCCCAACACCATTTATTAAAGAAATGTTTTCTCCCCATTTGATGGATTTAGTACCCTTGCTGAAGATTAATTGGCCATAGATGTGTACGCTTAATTCTGGGCTCTTGATTCTATTCCATTGGTCTATGTCTATCACTATAGCAGTACCAGACTGTTTTGATTTCTATAGCTTTATTGTGTTTTGAGATTGGGAAGTTGAGAGTCCTCCTACTCTGTTCTTCTTTTTCAAGATTGCTTTGGCTATTTGGGACCCTTTGCATTTTCATATAAATGTGAAAATTGGCTTTTCTATTTCTACAAAGAAGGCTGTTGGAATTTTGAGGGGGGTTGCATTGAGTTTATAGATTGCTTTAGGTAATATTGACATCTTGACAATATTGAGTCTTCTGATTCATTGCTGATGTATAAAAACTCAAGTGATTTTTGTGTGTTGAACTTATATCCTATCAATTTGCTGAATTCATTTATTAACTCTAGTAGCTTTCTTGTGGATTCTTTGGGGTCTTCTATATACAGGATATGTCATCTGCAAAGAGGGATAGTTTTACTTTTTCCTTCCTAATTTGGATGCATTTTATTTCTTTTTATTGCCTAATTGATCTGGCTAGAATTTCCAGTGTAATATTGAATCGCAGTGGTGAGAGCAGGCACCCTTGTCTTATTCCTGAACTCAAGGGGAATGCTTTAGTCTTTCTCCATTGAGTATGATGTTAGTTGTAGGGTTTTCGTAAATGCCCTTTATCATATTGAGGAATTTCCTTTCTACTCCTATCTTGTTGAGTGCTTTTATTATGAAAGTTGTTGGATTTTGTCAAAAACCTTCTCTGCACTGATTGAGATGATCATGTGGTCCTTTTCATTTCTTCTATTAATGTGGTGTATTAAATTGATTGATTTTCTAATGTTGAACCACCCTTGCATTCTTGGGACAAATCCCACTTGACCATGGTGTATAATACTTTTTAATATGCTTCTGTGTTAGGTTTACTAATATTTTGTTGAGGATTTTTGCATCTATATTCATCAGGTATATTGGTCTTCAATTTTTTGAATCTGTGGTGTCTGTTTTTGGTATCAGGGTAATGCTAGCCTCATAGAATGAGTTAGGGAGAATTTCTTCCTCTTCTATTTTTTGGAAAAGTTTAAGAAGGATTGGCATCACTTCTTTGTAAATGTTTAGTAGAATTCCCTGGTGAAGCCATTAGGTCCTGGATTTTTCTTTGTTGAGAGTTTTTTTTTTAATTACTTCTTTAATCTTTTCACTTGTTAGGGGTCTGTTGAGGTCTTCTATTTCTTCTTGAGTTAGTGTAGGAAGTTTGTGTATTTCTAGAAACTTGTCCATTTCATCTAAGCTATCAAATTTATTGACATACAATTTTTCATAGTATTCTCTAATGATCCTCTTAATGGTAGAAAGCACACTTTGGAAATAATGCACAGCAATGTGCTGGTAAATGTTTACCAACCAATTCTCTGGATAAAATGTGCCCTGATTTATATCATTTGCCAATTTCTGTGGTGTAAATACTCCCACCATGGCAGATTTCAGGCTACTAATGTGAAGTCTCTGAACACAGAGTTGGGAATAGATGTGGAGAATCGGCTCTCATCATACCACCTTTACTACTCAGTTCTCTACTCAGACATTTGAACCAGACTGCTGCCCCCTTCCAAGGGGAATATAGAACAAAATGAAAAAGTTATTATTTGCACATATTGCTCCGAAGATTCTCTTCCTACACTCCTTCTTTGCCTGGCTCTTCTGATTACCTCAGATGAATCTGTAGCTATCTCAGCTTTTGTCTGGACCTAGGAGAAGGTAAGCAATCACTTCCTGGTTTTCGGTAACTGGCTCCCAGATGACTGGAGACTATTTTTTATTGCAAAAGTTGAAAATAGCTTTCAGGCAAAACCAGTCAGGAGACGGATGCCTAAACTGAAACAATAGGAGATCTTATCTCCAAGGAGTGTCAAAATAGTTTCTCCTCTCTAGTTTGCCTCTTTTAAAAATAAAAGGTTAATATCATTGCACAACTATCAGAATGACATTCTTTCCACATGAGAGGTAACATAGGGTAGGACAGTAGTTCTCAAAGTGTGGTCTCTAGACCAGCAGCATCAGCATCACCTGGGAATTTGTTAGACATGCAAAATCTTGGGCCCCAACCCAGACCTGAATCAGAAACTCTGGAGGTGGGGTCTAGCAAGTTGTGTGTTACCAAGCCTTCCATTTGATGCTGATGAACGCTAAAGTTAGAGAGCCACTGGTGTAGTGGTTAAGGAGCCCCAGTGGTGCGGTGGTTAAAACGATCAACTGCTAACCAAAAGGTCAGTGGTTGGAAACCACTAGCAGCTCTGCAGGAGAAAGATGTGGCAGTCTGCTTCCATAGAGATTTACAGCCTCAGAAACCCTATGGGGTCACTATGGGTTGGAATCAACTCGATGACAGTGGGTTTGGGGGGGGGGTGTAGTGATTAGAAGCACAGATTCTGGAGCCAGGTTGCTAGAGTTTAACTCCTTGCTCTTCTACTTACAAGCTATGTGACCTTGAGCAAACTACTAACATTCCTGTGCTGCAGTTTTCTTATCTGTAAATGGGAATAATAGTACTCTTTCCCTGAAACTCGCACTTTTTTTTCCCCTTGGCATCAATGACAATACACTTTTCTGGTTTACCTTATACCTCACTGGCCCCTCAGCCTCTTTTGCTGGTTGCCTGTCCTCTGCTTGACCCCTAAATGTTGGAGGGCTCCAGAGCTCAGTCAATGCACCCCTTCTTTTCTGTTCTATTCTCTCTCTAGATAATGCCACCCAGTTCCAAGGCTTTAAATATCATCTATGTGCTGTTGACTCCAAACTTAATATCTCTAACTCTGACATCACCCCAGTACTTGAGACAAGTATATCTAACTATTTCACACCTCAATATGGATGTTTATTAGGCATCTCAAACTCAGTATGTCTAAAACAGAACTCTTGGCCCCTGACCACCTCCCATCAGCCCATAAGTCTTTCCTGTTTTAGTAAATGATCCCACCATTCACCCAAGCCAAGAAACCTCGGCATAGCCTTGGGTCTTCTCTTTCTTTTTTCACCCTACATCCATCCCATCACCTGTTGGCCCTAACTAAAAATATATACAGAATTTTCCTTGTCTCTCCTCCACTCCCCACCACCTTACTTCAAGCCACCACCATCTCTCACATTATCTACTTGCAATAGTCTCCTAACTGGTTCCTCTGCTTCCACTCTCACTCTGTTATGATCTATTCTCCAAAAGTATCAGGGAGATATTTAAAAATGTAAATCTGATCATATCACTCCTCTGTTTAAAACCTTCCAATAGCTTCTCTGAACATTCAGAATAAAATCCAAGTCCCTGACTGAGGCCTGCAAGGCCTCCATGATCTAAACTCTGTCTGCCTCTCCAACCTCCTCTCATACCACTCCCCATTGTTCATGACACTCCTGCCAAAACAACCTTATCTGTATGTCTGCAACATGCCAAGCTCCCTCCTGCCTTAGGTCTCATACACTAGCTATCTCCTTCCCCTAGAACATTTCTTCCCCCAGGTCTGTATATGCCTTGCTTTTGATCATTCACATCTTGGATCAAATGGTACCTCCTCAGAGAGCCATTCCTTTACCACTCAAAAGTAGAGCATTAATTTCAATCACATCATCCTGTGTGACTTACCACGTCATCATACTACTACTATTTTTTTCATAGCACTTATCAAAGCCCCAAGAGCCCTGGTGGTACAGTGGTTAAAGCACTCAGCCACTAACTGAAAGGTCCAGTGGTTTGAACCCACCAACTGCTCTGTGGTAGAAAGATGTAGCAGTCTGCTTCCTTAAAGACTTCAGCTTTGGAAACCCTATGGGGCAGTTCTCCTCTGTCCTATAGGGTCACTACGAGTCAGAATTGACTTGTGGGTAATGGGTATCAAAGTGCCTGTCATTATATATTTGTTTGTATGTTTATTATCTGCCTTTCTGCACTAAAACATAAGCTCTATTAGAAGCAGGAACCTTGTTTGTCTTGCTCACGGTTGTATCCCAGCGCCTAGCACTGTGCAGGCACATAATGAGCCCTCAATATTTACTGAATTAATGAATATTCTCAAATAGTGATGTTGTTGTTAGGTGCTGTCGAGTTGGCCCCCAACTCATAGTGACCCCACGCACAATGGAACTAAATGCCAATGCTGCCCAGTCCTGCACCATCCCATGATCAGTTACAGATCGAACTGTTGTGATCTACAGGGTTTCATTGCTAATTTTGAAAAGTAGATTGCCAGGCCTTTCTTCGTAGTCCATCTTAGTCTGTAAGTTCCACTGAAACCTGGTCAGCATCATAGCAGCATGCAAGCCTCCACCAACAGATGTGTGGTGGCTGTACATGAAGTGCATTGACTGGGAATTGAACCCAGGTCTCCCATGGATGGTGAGAATTCTACAGCTGAACCATCAATGTCCCCCTTCAAATAGTTATATCTCCTACAAAATGGGTGGAACCCTGGTGGCATGGTGGTTAAGAGCTCGGCTGCTAACAAAAGGCCAGCAGTTCAAATCCACCAGCTGCTCCTTGGAAACCCTATGGGGCAGTTCTACTCTGTCCTATAGGGTCACTATGAGTTGGAATCAACTCGATGGCACAAAGCCACAACAACAAAATGGGTGCTTCTCCATCTACAAGCTGAAATATACAGATGTATGTTCCTACTTGTATGCCTATATTCATACCTAACCTTAGGCTCTTTTTGCTCTGAGCAACTCGTGGCATATAGAAAGATGCTTAAATAAATGTTCATGGAATGTATAAATGAAGGAATGAACTTCTATATACCTCCTTTCTGTCACTCCTAGCATATAGATGCAAACAACAGTGATGATTCTGTTATTTGCTTAGCCATTATAGTGACATGAAAGCACTACCCTTCAAATGAAGGATGAGGACTGCCTGCATGTAATAATGGAAGAAAGTAATGGTTAGAAAAGGCACTGCCAGAGTGAGCCTGCTGCTGGCTGGAGGTGGAAGGGGTCAGTGGGGAGTGGAGGAGATGGAGTGCTTGGGCCATTGCATTGGTTCTCAAACTTCAGTATTTATAAGAAAGCAGAGATTCTGATTCAGTAGGTCTAGGGTAGGGTGACCAAACATTCGTGTTTCTCCTGGACTTCCCTGGTTTTAGGACTGAAAGTTCCACTTCCTGGAAAACCCCTCAGTCCTGGGCAAGCACAGATGATTGGTCACCCTAGTTCTAGGATGAGTTATTTTAAAACAACAACCCCAGGTGATTGTGATGCAGGTGGTCCCAGGCCACTGTTTCAGACATATTGCAACATGGGTAGAAGTCTTATTGGCAGCCCAACTTACCTCACTAACTCTGATCCCCACTCTGATCCCAAATAACAGGGTTGGCTCAGCTGCTGCTATTCTCTTTCCAACCTTAGCTAAAAGGAACACTTTGTAAGATTTCAATTGATTCAAGAAGATTGAAAATGCAGGGCTAAGTGATTAAACCTCTTACAGATGGAAGAATATTTAAATGCCTAAATTGCCTGAGTACTTTAAAAATAGGGGGAAATGGCCAAATTGTATCACCCAAAAAGTTCTAAAATAATCAACTAAAAGGAACCACTTAGAATGTGAGTGGCATAGTGTCATTTCTTCCCAGTCTGCTGACCTCTTCATTTCAATGGCTATGGGCAGAGTTGTTAAGTGATCTATGAAATGTTAACCTTTCTATCAAGGCTGTAGATTCTGTCACTGGAATAAATTTGAATTCAGTCGATGAAAGGGTGTCAAAAGACACCCATCTCTCTTTTCTCAATAATCTCCAATTATTTCAAAGATTTTCTGCACAGTTGTCACTGTAGCTTGAAATCCATTCCAGTTTCTTCACCTTAGATTTCATAGCTGAAGTGTGTACAATTAAGGATGTAACCTTTAGTTTCAAATAAGCCAGGGTGATGAGGGCCCACTGACTAAAAGTATATTTTCGATGTAGATGCTATTTATGGTTTTAATCGGGTTAACAACAATGACAACAAGAACAGGACTATCAATCCTCATACACTCACAGCTTTTAAATCACCAGAGCATCTACATTTGTGAGGGCTTGGTGATTTACGGGAAGATTTTTTTTAAAAGATGGTAAGTAGGAGCTAGAAAATTAGGGGTGGCAGTAGGTAGGGGGAGAGAATGAGGAGCCTGGTGCCCTGAAGGTAGTGGTCTGGCAAGCCTGGCAGTTTTGATGATAAAGATTACCTAGTACCTGGAGCACTGTATGCAACAAAGATACAGAAGGTGGCACATCTCCATCTGCATGTTTAACAAGCCCCTCAGGTGAATCATGCAGGTGGTCTTTGGACCACATTTCCATAAGCTACAGAGTAGGTGGTTGGGTAAGAGATTGACACAAATCTTTGCAAGTAGGAATTTGAGTGAGTAAACAAGTATCTCAGAGCCTATCACAGCACCTAGCAGGTGCACCAAAAAAGCTGTGTTGCATTATTGATTGATGCGAGATGGAGCGCTCAATAAATATTTTGGAATACATAAATTCATACTGTTGTCTCTTTCTGAAATGCCTTTTCCCTCCATCTCCAGGGAAATCCTGCCCCATTTCTCAAGGTCTGGCACAAATACAGCTGTCTCTGTGAAGCCTTCCCTAATTTCACGTTCCCTACCCCAAATACATGAGGCTTCTCCTGTGACTATGGTGGGTTCTGGAGAGGCATCAGTGTTAGGGTTCAAGGGAGTGTTGGGGGCACTGGGAAGGGACAGCTGGGCTGAAAATGTCAGGACGGATCAAAGATTTACACTTTGAGTTTGTGCACTGAAGTTAGAATTGCTACAAGGGCAGAAAGCTGGGAGTCAACCAACAACAAAGTAAGTTAAGGCCAAGCTCCCCTGACTGGTCAGAAAAAATAGATGCAAACTACAAGTTAGGGGGAAACCAGTAAACCAATGACAAAGAAACCTAGGCCTAGCCCGCTGATTGGTGCCTGTGGCAAATTCAAACCATGTATCAACCTCCCTCTTTACCTTTTGTTAATATCTTCGCCTCTTTCAAGAATATTGTTTCTTTCCCATCTCTGCCTGTGGAAATCTTGCCCCATTCTTCAAGGGCCAGTTCATATTGAAGCCTCTTCTATGAAGTCTTCTCTGATTTCATGTATTCCATTCCCAACAGGAAGATGGGCCCTCCCTCTATCGCAATAAAAATGGGATATGGGAGCATCAAATTTGGAGTGCAGAGCGTCGTTGGGGGTGTTGGCATGAGATAGATGTGACAGTGCTGGAAGGAAGGATTTAAGTTTTGTATTAAGGTTTTGCATCTGAATTTGTTCACTTGCATTGAGGTTGCTATAAATAACAAAGTAACCAACCCAGGCCTCTGGTGGTAAGGAGTAAGAGATAAGCCAGTGAGGCAAGATAAGAGGGGTGAGAGCAGGAAGTTGGCAGTAACACCTAAGAAAAGAACAACTGATATAGAGGTTAACAGATTCTGAACCCAGTGGTCCAAGAAGGATAAAATCATTGACAACTTCAGTTTTTTTTCCTTTATCATGATGCTGTTTATTGGTCCAGCTGTGAGGATTTTCTGTTTCTTTACATTCAGGTGTAATCTATACTGCTCATTTTAGAAATTTAGTAACTTGAACTCCAAAATTCCCCTTTCCAATCACAATCCTTCCATTTTTACCACTTACTATTTCAGAGAAACTTTTTCATCCTCATCATCATCATGACATGAAGTCCTCAAATTTTTCTCATTCTGGCTCTCTGTGCCTCTTGTAAGCATGCAATCATTTAGACCCCATGGTTGACAATTAAATTTTTTTCTGTTGAGATATAATTCACATACCATAAAATTTACCATGGTTAGCTTACGTATAATAGGAAAAAACATTGCCTGGTCCTGCGCCATCCTCACAGTGGTTGGTATGTTTGAACTCAATGCTGTAGTCACCATGGCAATCCATCTCACTGAGGGTTTCCCTTGTTTTCACTGACCCTCTAATTTACCAAACATGATGTTCTTTTCTACTAATTGGTCTTTACTGATGATGTGTCAAGAGTAAGATGAAGGAGCGTTCTGACTGCACTTCCTCCAAGACTGACTTGTTCATTCTTCTGGCAGTCCATGGTATAGTCAATATTCTTCACCAATACCATGATTCAAAGGCATCCGTTCTTCTTCAGTCTTCCTTGTTCATTGTCCAGCTTCACATGCATATGAAGTAATTGAAAACACCATGGCTTGGGTCAGGTGCACCTTAGTCCTTAAAATGACATTTTTGCTTTTTAACACTTTAAAGAGGTCTTTTGCAGCAGATTTGCCCAATGCAATGTGTCAAGTTTGATTTCTCGGCTGCTGCTTCCACAGGCATTGATTGTGGATCCAAGTAGAATAAAATCCCTGACAACTTTAATTTCTTTGCCATTTATCATAATTTTTTTATTGGATCAGTTGTGAGGATTTTTATTTTCTTCATGTTCAGGTGTAATCCATATTGAAGGCTGTAGTCTTTAACCTTCATCAGTAAGTGCTTCAAGTCAGCTTCACTTTCCATAAGCAAGATTGTGTCATCTGCATATCACAGACTGTTAATGAGTCTTCCTTCAATCCTGATGCCACATTCTTCTTCCTATAGCTTGGCCTCTCAGAATATTTGTTCAAAATACAGATTGAATAAGTAAGGGGAAAGGGTACAACCCTTCTGCACGTTTCCTGATTTTAAACCATGCGGTATCCCCTCATTCTGTTCAAATGACTGCCTTTTGATCCCTCTTAATCCATGTACATGTTCTGCATGAGTACAATTAAGTGTTCTGTAATTCCCATTCTTCATGTTATCCACAATTTGTTATGATCCACACAGTTGAATGCCTTCTCATAGTTCAATAAAACACAGGTAAACATCTTTTTGGTATTCTCCGCTTTCAGCCAAAATCCATCTGACATTAGCAAAGATAACCCTTGTTCTACATCTTCTGAATCTAGCTTGAGCTCTGGCAGTTCCCAGTTGATATATGGCTACAGCCATTTTTTAATTATCTTCAGCAAAATTTGACTAGCATATGATATTAATGATACTGTTCAATAATTTCTGCATTCCATTTGATCACCTTTCTTTGGAATGGGCACTAATATGGATCTCTTTCAGTTGGTTAGCCAAGTAGCAGTCTTCCAAATTTCTTGACGTAGATGAGTTAATGCTTCCAGCATTGCACCTGTTGATTGAAACATCTCAATTGGTATTCCATCAATTCCTGGAGCCTTTTTTTTTTTTTTGCCGATGCGTTCAGTGCAACTTGAACTTCTTCCTTCAGCGCCAGTGGTTCTAGATCATATGCTACCTCCTGAAATGGTTGAACACTGACCAATTCTTTTGCTACAGTGACTCTGCATCTTATTTTGATGCTTTCTGCATCATTCAATTTTTTGTCCATAGAATCCTAGTCTGTCTTAGTCTGGAAACTGCTGGAATCTGTCTATCATGGGTGACCTTGCTGGTATTTGAAATACTAGTGGTATAGCTTCCAGCATCACAGCAACACACAAGCCACCACACTACAACAAACTGACAGACAGGTGGTGGTAAGTTTGCTTAGTGTTCAGCTAATATCATACAAAGATTTACTTAAATGCCTAGAACCAAAAATCTCCCAGTCTCTTCTGAGAGTCTCTGTGTTCATGTTGGGCATGCCTTCAACTCTGAGTCAGAAAGTTTAATACTCTGCCTTAACCTGTTCTTCCTGCTTTGACAGAGTCTTTGGTCAGACAGAGGTGAGAGCTTAGGGCCTTTTCAGGTCTTTCCTGAGCATGTGCATAACCCTAGGCATGTGCATGATCTTTTTTTAGTCCCAGGAAGTTGTCAAAGCTTTTCAAAACCCCTATGAACCTCTTATTCCTCAGCTTTTCTTTTTGGCTTTTTCATTAGCCTATTGTTTGCCCCAACTATTATCTGTTGCCTGAGACAGCCATGATACTAAAACACTTGCCCTTAAATATTTTCAAGAAATGTCCCCCACCCCCACCTCCCCCGGGAGTGGGGTAGCTTTTAGCACTGTGTGATTAATAAAGACAAGCCTTTTGAACCAGTTTTCCAAGAAGTCTCCAGACAGGCCAAATAATGATAGTACTTTGGGAATGAAAAGTTTCTGTTCTGGTCCCTTTGGTACTGGGAATGAGGCTGTTATTTTTGAGGCTATCTTTGACCTGGGCTGGGGGGATGTGAATAGGATAAGCTAAAATACCATTAAGTTTGCTGTTCTTACCAAGATTCAGCCATTTTTCTTGACTAAGCACTGCCCTCATTGCTACAAGTCTTTAGTTAATTTTCCGAGCTCTGAAAAAGTTGGTTATGGCAGTTTTTGACAGTTTTCCATTGTTTTTATGGACGGCCGGAATTTAGGAATTCTTTACTCTGCCATTTTTGCTACTGTCACTCTGGCAATTGATTTTAATAATACACTTGGTAACAGTATAGAATCCCTTGCTCCTTGACTTCCCTAACCCCATCATCACATTCTACTTTTGCTCCTGGGACACTGCTAGAGAAAATTGCAAAGATGTGTAGGTTGGGGTCCACTATGAATTTTTTGCTCTCTGCCTCAGTTAGGCCCTCCATATTGCCCTATAGTTTTTCTATTCCTCTCCTATTGACTACAAGTAGCTGTTCTAAATCCCCTCCATTCTCCTCAAGACTTCAATACCATTCCTGCCTATCTCATTTTGTCCTCATAAATTCACAGTTCAAAATCTATTTGCATCTTATTTGTATCTCTCAGTGGTAGAGGCTCTGAGGTGAAACTGCCTCTGTTCAATTTCTGTGTTGGTGCTTACTAGCTATGTGACATCGAGCAAGTTATTTATTCTCTCTTTGTCTCAGTTTTCTCATTCTCACAAGACAGGTGTAGGAATTAAAAAAAAAAACCACGTACAACTCTTAGAACAGTGACTTCAGTAAATGTTAGCTATCACCATCATCATTTCTATCTCTCCCATCTCTTAGAGATAAGCGTCTCTCCTCCACACCAAGGCTAACCCATAACCTGTGTTCTTTTAACCCTATCTCTTCTAGTACATTACTGCAGAAATTATTTCCTAGTTTGAGTCTTTAGTTACTGGCTCCTTTCCCTTGGCCTACATCATATTCAGGTATGCAGATATTTAAAAAATCAAAAATAAAAATAAAAACAAAAAAAACCTAACCCCACTCACTCCTACAAACTGCTTATTCATCTTTGCTTCCCTAGCCAAATATTTTCGAAGCCCTTGTTTTGTTACTCTTTGACTGCTTGCAATCTAGTTTCTTTCTCCACCATTCTTTCAAACCAAAGGCCTAATCCCTTAGTACAAATGACCTTCTAATTCCTCATTCTCCTGATCTCTCTAAAACATCTGATGCTCTTTATCTGGTTTCCCCTAACACTATCCTTTTCTGAATCTTCAGCCACACTCCTTCCTATGTACTCATTCTAGCTCCTTTATTGGCATAGAGGTTGGTCTTCAACTGTTCTCTGCATTCTAAGGAGCAGGAACACTTTCCTGTCCCTAGAAGCTCTCACTAGTTCAGTTACACCTATGCTCCAGCCCTGTTAGTGGGAGGCAAATTTAGTTCCTCGGTTCTAAGTAAAGCCTGTAAAAGCTATGCCAAGTGAGCCATCTTGTATGTGCTAGAATATATAGAATCCATAGCATTTTTAAACGTTACACTTGGATTCTTATAACAATCACTGACCTCAGTATCTCCTCCTTCCATACATTCTGCAGACTATTGTCAAATTTTCCTGAAACATAAAAATAGTTACCAAGGTCATAGTTAGGAAGGGGAAGGAAAGGAAGAGGGGGAGGAAGATAAGAAGGGAGAAGGAAAGAAGAACAGGAAGGGGAAGGGAAGATGGAGGGGAAGAGGAAGAGAAAGAAGAAAAGAAAAAATGCCTATACATCAGAATTATATAAAATATGCTGAACTGATTAAAGTACTTAAGTAATTAAAATGCACTTTTATAATTTCAAGCAGTTATAATAATATAGACATCAATATTTTATATTTTAACACAGTCTTTCTTAAAAAGGGTGTTGTTAGGCCTCCTTTAATGAAGAACTGTTTGTATTTAGCTCTACTTTTTACATTAAAAAAATAAATGCTGAGGTCTTCGCACAGTTAATTTCTCAACATTGAGGCAATGTATCATTTTGTTTACAGTATTTATTAGCAAACCAATGAAAGATAAATTTTAGTTCAGTTTAAGAGTAACTATTTCAAATAAATACAGTTTTCAAGTACCTAAAATGTAACTGAGGATCAGACACAACATAACTGGGGATCTGGAGCTTTGTTGCTCAATCATTCTAGGCTTAAAAAAAAAATTTAGAACAAGCAATAAGTGGGAGAATGCTAGCACAGTTAATGAGAGAAAGTGACAATGGTGCCTCACCATATCAAGATTCAAACATACTAACTTCGAAACTGTGAAATAGTAAAGATACAATAGTCATGATAGAAATAGTCTGAGCCATGATTCAGTACTAGGTCTGTCTGACTCTAGAGCCTATATTCCTTTAATTAATAGGCTATATCCTGCCTCTCCTGTCACTGTGTCATGTCAATTCTCTGATAAAAATCTCCATTTACTGAATCAAGACTAAACTCCTTTGCTAACTTTCAATGTCCTGCCTAATTTTCCTCCACCTACCTAATCAATCTCACTCTCTGCTAAACCCTGATGTAATTATACAATTTAGTCAGATCAGTTTTCATACTGTGCTCAAATCTGCCATGTTCATTACTAAATTCTGGGCCTTCACTTGCCTGTCGTTGTTGTTGTTAGGTGCCATCAAGTTGGTTCCGACTCATAGCGATCCTATGTACAAGGAGCGCCCAGATCTTAACCATCCTTCAAAAGCTACCCCTCAAAAGCCAGATCAAGATCCATCTCCTGTATAAAGCTTTCCCTGATCTCCCATTCCTCTAAACACCCGCAGAATCTATCATCTGTAGTACACAATTCTTTTTTTTACTGTCTGGTTTATTTTTTTTAATTATTTCTAAATTGAGACATAATTCACATACCACAAAATTCACCCTTCTGAAGTGTACAATTCAGTGGTTTTTAGAATATTCACAAATTTATACAACCATCACCACTATCTAATTCCAGAACATTTTCATCACCCCCCAAAAGAAACATTCCCTGCTCTCTCCAGATCTAGGCAACAACTAATCTGCTTTCCAGATTTGCCTATTCTGGACACTTCATATAAATGGGGTCATACAATATATGGCCTTTATGTCTGGCTTCTTTCATCTACCTTAATGTTTTCAAGCTAAATCCATGTCACAGCCTATCTCAGTACTTCATTCCTTTTATGGCTGAATAATATTCAATTGAATGGATATACCACATTTTGTTTATTCATCCCACTTTTCTGGCTATTATGAATAATACTGCAATGAATATTAGTGTTTTGATTTTTCTGTGGACATATGTTTTCATTTCTCTTGAGTATATACCTAAGCATGGAATTGCTGGATCATATGGTAACTCTAAGTTTAACCGTTTGAGGAACTGCCAGGCTGTTTTCTAAAGCATCTGCACCATCTTATATTCCCACCAAGAAAGGATGAGGATTCCAAGTTCTTTGAATCCTTGCCAACTCTTATTTTCTGTCTTTTTGATTGCAGTCACTCTCCTGGGCGTGAAGGGGTACCTCATTATGGTTTTAATTTGCATTTCCCTGATGATTGTTGATGTTGAGCATCTTTTCATATACTTATTGGTCATTTGTATATTTTCTTTGAAGAAATATCTATTCAAATACTTTGTCCACTTGTAAAAAATAAACTTTATTTTTAGAACAGTTTTAGATTTACAGAAAATTTGTGAAGACAGTGTAGAGAGTTTCCATATACTCCAAACCTAACTATTATTAACATCTTACATTAATATAATAGATTTTTTTATAATTAATGAACCGATATTGATACTTTATTATTAACTAAAGTGACTTTATTAATTAAGTTACTAAAGTTACTTTATTAATTAAAAAAAATTTTTTTTTGAGATTTCCTTAGTTTTTACCCAGCATCCTTTTGCTGTTTCAGGATCCCATTCAGGATAGCACATTAATTTAATTGTCATGTCTCTTTAGGCTCCTCTTGGCTACGACAGTTTCTCATATTTTCCTTGTTTTTGATGACTTTGACAGTTTTGAGGAGTACTAGCCAGATATTTGGAGCCCTGGTGGTGCAGTGGTTAAGAGCTTGGCTGCTAACCAAAAGGTTGGCAGTTCGAATCCACCAGCCGCTACTTGAAAACCCTATGGGACAGTTCTACTCTGTCCTGTAGGGTCGCTATGAGTTGGAATCGACTTGACAGCAACGGATTTGGTTTTTTTTTTGGTTGTCCAGGTATTTTGTAGAATGTCCCCCTATTGGAATTTGTCTGATTTCTCATGATTAGACTGGGGTAAAGGTACTATCTTAGTTATCTAGTGCTGCTTTAACACAAATATCACAAATGAGTGGCTTTAAAGAACAGAAATTTATTTTCTCACAGTTCTGGAAGCTGAAAGTCCAAATCAGGGTTTTGGCCATTTCAGTTCCTTCTGTGAGCTCTCTCCTTGCTTCTGGTATCTGCTGGTGATTCTTGGAGTTTGTTTGTTTGTAGACAGGCCCTCACATGTCATCCATCTTCCCCCTGTGTGTGTCTGTTCTGGTCCTTTTATAATTCAGAAGAGATTACGTTTAGGACCTACCCTACACTGGTATGACCTCATTAACATAACAAAAGAAACCCCTTATTTCCAAATAGGGTCATATATACAGGTACAGGGGTTAGAATTTCAACAGATCTTTTTTGGGGGACACAATTCAATCCATAACAGGTACCTACTATCAACATAAGTAATCAATTTTGATGTTGACTTTAATCACCAGCTGAGATACTGTTTGCCAAGTTTCTTCACTGTAAAGTTACTCTTTTTTCCAAAGTGGTTATACCATTTTACAATCCCATCAGCAGTGGATGAGGCTTCCAATCGTCCCCACAACCTCACCAGCATTTGTTGTTTTCTGAGTTTTTTTAAATCAGTGCCATTTTTGCAGAGGTGAGATGGTATCTCATTGTAGTTTTGATTTGCATCTCTTTAATGGCTAATGATTGTGAGCATGTTTTCATACGTTTGTTCGTTGCTTGAGTGTTCTCTCTAGTGAAGAATCTGTTCATGTCCTTTGCCCATTTTTTTAATTGGATGGTTTGCCTTTTTGTGATCCAAGAGAATGTAGAAATTATCAAACTATATCATTAATATTACATGCAAGTAAAATTTTGCTGAAGATAATTCAAAAGTGGTTGCAGGGAACTACCAGAATTTCAAGAATTTCAAGCTGGATGCAGAAGAGGATGTGGAACGAGGGATATCATTGCTTATGTCAGATGGATCCTGGCTGAAAGCAGAGAATACCAGAAAAAAGTTTACTTGTGTTTTATTGACTATGCAAATGCATTCAAGTGTGTGGATCATAACAAATTAGAAATAACATTGTGAAGAATGGAAATTCCAGAACACTTAATTGTGCTCATGGGGAACCTGTACATAGACTAAGAGGCAGTCTTTTTCAAACAGAACAAGGGGATACTGCGTGGTTTAAAATCAGAAAAGGTGTGCATCGGGGTTATATCCTTTTACCATACTTTTCAATCTGTATGCTGAGCAAATAATCCAAGAAGCTGGACTATATGAAGAAGAACACAGCATCAGGATTGGTGGAAAACTCACTGACAACCTGCAATATGCAGATGGCACAACCTTGCTGAAAGCGAAGAGGACTTGAAGCACTTACTGATGAAGAACAAAGACTACAGCCTTTAATATGGATTACACCTCAACATAAAGAAACAAAAATTCTCACAAATGGACCAATAAGCAACATCATGATAAAGGGAAAAAAATGAAGTTGTCAAGGATTTCATTTTACGTGGATCCACAATCAACACCCATGGAAGCAGCAGTCAAGAAATCAAATGATGTAGTGCATTGGGTGAATCTGCTGCAAAAGACCTCTTTAAGGTGTTAAAAAGCAAAGACGTCACTTTGAGGACTACAGTGCGCCTGACCCAAGTCACAGTATTTTCAAGTGCCTCACATGCATGTGAAATCTGGACAATGAATAAGGAAGTCTGAAGAAGAACTGATGCCTTTGAATTATGGTGTTGGTGAAGAATATTGAATATACCATGGACTTCTAGAACTATGAACAAATCTGTCTTGGAACAAGTATAGCCAGAATGTTCTTTGGTAGTGAGGATGGCGAGACTTCATCTAACGTACTTTGGACACGTTATTAGGAGGGACCATTCGCTGGACAAAGACATCATGCTTCGTAAAGCAGAGGGTCAGCAAAAAGAGGACAACCTCGACAAGATGGATTGACACAGTGGCTACAACAATAGGCTCAAACATAGCATTTATTGTGAGGATGCTGCAGGACTGGGCAGTGTTTCGTTCTGTTGTACATAGGGTCGGTATGAGTCGGAACTGACTCGACAGCACTTAATGACAACAACAGCAACTATCTATATATATAGTTATGGATCGAATTATGACCCCCAAAAATATGTGTTTTAAATCCTAACCTCTATGCCTGTGTTTACAATCTCATTTGGGAATGAGTTGTCTTTGTTACATTAATGAAACAGTATTAGTGTAGAGTGTGTCTTGAGTCATTCTCTTTTGAGATATAAAAGATATTAAACAAGCAAGTGAGACAGGCAGAGATGGGGGAAGAGAGATGCCAAGCCACATGAAGATTGTCCAGGAGTAAAAGCTCAGAAGAGACAAAGACCTTCCTCCAGAGCCGACAGAGAAGGAAAGCCTTCCCATAGAGCCCTCACCCTGAACTTGGATGTCTCGCTTCCTAAACTGTGAGAAAATAAATTTATGTTTGTCAAAGCAACCCATTTTTGGTATTTCTGTTATAGCAACACTAGATAACTAAGACAGAATTTGGTACTGAAAGAGTGGGGTGCTGCTCTAACAAATGCCTAAAATGTGGAAGCGATTTTGGAATTAGGTAACGGGTAGAGGCTGAAGAGTTTTAAGGTGCCTCATAGTAAAATCCTAGATTGCCTTGAAGAGATTGTTGGTGGAATTATGTACGTCAAAGGCAATTCTGGTGAGGGCTCAGAAGGAAGCGAGAAGAGCAATAGAGAAAGTCTTTAATGTCTTAGAGAATACACATGATGCCAGCAACAGTGTTGCTAGAAATGTGGAAGTTAGATGTGCTTTTGGTGAGACTGTAAAAGAAAATGATGAACAAGTGATGCAACAATGGAGGAAGGATGATGCTTTTCATGCAGTGGCAAAGAACTTGTCTGAATTATATTCAAATGTTTGGTGGTGGGTAGAACTTGTAAGTGATGAACTTAAATATCTGGCTAATGAGGTTTCTAAACAGGATCTTAAAAAGGCCATGTGGTCAGAAGCCTATCTATGGAAAACAGCGCCTATGGCCATTAGTTTTAAATTGCTAAATGATATCTCACAGCTGGTGATGGAAACTATGATGGCCAATAGAAACTGCTCATTAGTGCTCCTCCTGAAGCAGCGCCCAGGGCACGTGCCCTATCTGCCATACCTTAGTTACACCTCTGCACATGGTTTCTTCTTGCTGCTTATAGTAAAATGTGAGAGGAAAGAGATGGACTTAAAAATGAACAGTGCAAAATGAAAACAGAAACTTAAATATTTGGGAAATACTGCTGTAAAAACTAAGGGCAGATGTCCTAGAATGTTCACCAAAAATGTGGCTACACAATCTTTTGTTAAAAGAGATTAAGCCTGTGACTGATGGATCTAACCAACTACCACAGCAGGAAACTCATCAGCTTAGACTGAAGGGGACAGAAAAAGAGCGAGAGGAAAGAACACTGTCTGCCTCTTAGAATTCTACAGGCAGGAACCAGGCCAAAGGAGTTAAATCTGTTGTCCTCCAAGAAAAGAACAGGAACATCCCTGGAGCAGCTCAGAGATCAACAGAACTGTTGGAAGGAGCACAGAAGCAGGGCTTTCTCATTTTTAAAGGGTGGGGCCATGGTGTCCTGGATCTCAAAGAGTGGGGCCACAGCCTCCTAAGTTTCAAAGAGTCGGATCTTCACTAACTTGGCTCCAGAGTGTGGGGCTGCCCTTAAAGTGTGCCAGGGTGATGGGGTTCACAGCCAAAGCTGAGGGGGCAGGGCTGCCATGCCCAAGGGGCAGAAGAATGGGGTCAAGGGGGTCAAGGGGGTGGAGTCATCACTCAGATGGACTAGGAAAACGGGGCCGCCTAAAGTTGAGGAAGCAGGGTTGTCATCCCAGAGGGCCCGGAAGGTAGAGTGAAGCCCAGGACCAAGGGGCTTTCACCCAGAATCCAGAGGCCAACAGCCAGGGTCTGGAAGGCGGAACTATTGGCCAAATGGTCTCAGAGAAGAGAGGATATTTTCAAGCCTCAAGAGCTAATGTAATTTGTTCTGCTAGGTTTTGGACTTACTAGATGCTTGTTATCCCTTCTTTTCCTCCAATTTCTCCCATTTGTAATGGAAATGTCTACCTCGTATCTGTTCCACCATTGTAGTTTGGAAACAAATAACTTGTAGTCTTGATTTCACAGATTCACAGATGAAGAGGAATTTTGCCCCAGGATGAAATAATTAATCATTAATCATTAAGCATGATTCAGAAGATGAGATTTTGGACTTGGAGTTGATTTGAGACATTTGGGATGATGTAATAGGGTGAATATGTTTTGCATGTGGCAAAAGCATGAATTTTGGGGGACAAAAGGGTGGAATGTTATGGATTAAATTACGTCCCCCAAAATTATGTATTGTAAATCCTAACCCCTATGACTGTGGTTATAATCCCATTTGAGAATAAACAGTCTTTGTTATGTTAATGAGACAGGATTAGTGTAGGGTGTATCTTGAGTCAATCTCTTTCAAGTTATAAAAGAGATTAAACCAGCAAGTGAGAAGCAGAGATGGGGGAAGAGAGATGCCAAGCCACATGAAGATCACCCAGCAGTAAAAGCTTAAAGAGACAAGTACCTTCTTTCAGAGCCAACAAAGAGAGAATGACTTCCCCTAGAACAAGCACCCTGAATTCAGACTTCTAGCCTCCTAAACGTTGAGAAAATAAATTTCTGTTTGTTAAAGCCACCCATTTATGGTATTTATGTTATAGCAGCACTAGATAACTGAAACACCACCAGAATAAAAATAAATAAATAAGTGAATAACCTTTCTAAGAATACACTACATAAAAATAACAACTTCTTATTAAAAACAATATAGACACAGGCAGAGCCAACATGGTACAGAAGCACCATGCTGTCTCTCTGCAGCAAAGACCTGAAAAACTAAGTAAAACATATACAAACATCAATCCTGGAACCCTAAGCCTCAAATGAAAGAATAAAGATCAAGCACCGAACGGAATAAGAAACTGACAGAGAACAGAGAACAAGGAGAGCTACGGAGTGAAGGTCCCCTACCAGCTAATGCAGCACAGATTCACCATATTTGACTACAGCCACCAAGGAATGCAGATAGGGAGTATGGGAAGGCAACTTCCACGGAGCTCCCAACAGGAGACAGAGCACCTGGTAACCAGGGATACACGCTTTCCAACCCCCCACCCTTCTTCCCTGTACAAGGCCTCTGCTGCTTTCCCACGGGCCACAGTCACTTGGCCGGAGAGACACTAGCTCACTGCCAGCCGGATTTGCCATCTCGGACCTCATCCACCAAGGACTGCAGATAAGGAATATGGGAAGGCACCTTCAAGGAACTCACAACAGGAGAAAAAGCACCAGGTAACCAGGGATACACGCTTTCCCTCCCCTCACCCTTCTTCCCTCTACATGGCCTCTGCTGCTTTCCAACGGGCCACAGTGGCTTGGCCAGAGAGAACACCAACTCACTGCAGCCCGGGTCTGCCCCACCTCTACCGGCTGGCCCCTTCAGTGCCATTTTTTTTGTTATAGTTTTTTTTTTCTTTGTTTTTTTGTTGCTTCTCTCACTCTCCCTTCTTTCCTTTCCTTTCTCCCGTCTGGTTAGCCCCATGTGCTGTCCCCTCCCCTTCTCGATGGGCTGTGATTTCTTGGTTTATTTGCTTTGTTCTTTTTTTTTCTGCTGTTTCTTCTCTCTCTTTCCTTTTCTTCCTTTCCTCCCTCCCACCCAGCACTGTGCACTGCCTCTGCCCCTTCTCAAGGGGCCATGCTACACCAGTTGGCTGGAGAGTCACTGCATGCAGCCTCCCCGGGTCTGCACCACTGTCACCAACCAGCTCCCTCAGTTCCATTTTATTTATTTTTGTTTGTTTTTCTTTTTGTTGTTGTTGTTATTTCTTCTCTTCTTCTCACTTCTTTCCTTTCCTTTAACCCACCCACCTAGCCCCGTGCATCACCCCCCTTTTTTGGTGGGTTGTGCTGTACCACTCAGCTGGAGAGCCTCTGGCACACAGCCTCCCTGGGTCTGAGCCACCCCCACAGGCCAGCTCCCTCAGTGCCATATTTTTTTATTTTTCTTTATCTTTCCCCTTCTCCCTTTTCCTTTTCCCTCCCACTTAGGCCCTGGGCTGCCTCCACTCCTTCATGACGGGCCATGCCATGCCACCTGGTGAGAAAGACATCAGCTCGCTGCCACACCGATTCTGCCCTGCCCCCAGTGGCTGGATCCCCCACAATCACGTATTTTTTTGTTTTTATTTATTTAATTTATTTACTTATTTATGGATTCTTATCTCTCTTTACTTTCTCCCACCCGTATAGCCCCATGGGCCACCCATGCCCCTTCTCAACAGGCACAGAATCTTGCTGTGTCTGCCCTGCCCCTACCCACCAAATTACTACACTGCCATTTTATTTCCTTTTTTTTTGCTTTTGTTTCCATTCTTCCTCTCACCCACTTAGCTCCACACATCACATCCTCTCCCTTCCCTTCTGCCTATCTGCACCGTGCACCAAGCACTGCACCCCTGAGTGGCATCTTTTTCTAAAATGGAACTGTTTCATCTGCATTGAAAATATTTTCAGACAGGTGTCACCTTACCCTCCCTCCCCACTCCAACTCTTCACTGGCCTTGATAATCTCTAACAGTTTTTTAAGGAATTTTTTTTCTATTTTTTCTTTATTGCACTTTAGATGAAGGTTTATAGAACAAACTAGCTTCTCATTAAACAGTTAGTACACATATTGTTGTATGACATTAGGTAACAACCCCATGACATGTCAGCACTCTCCCTTCTTGACCTTGGGTTCCCTACTGCCAGCTTTCCTGTCCCCTCCTGCCTTCTCGTCCTTGCCCCTGGGCTGGTGTACCCATTTAGTCTCATTTTGTTTTATGGGCCTGTCTAATCTTTGGCTGAAGGGTGAACCTCGGGAGTTACTTCATTACTGAGCTAGAAGGGTATCCAGGGGCCATACTCTCAGGATTTATCCAGTCTCTTTCAGAGCAGTAAGTCTGGTCTTTTTTTGTGAGTTAGAATTTTGTTCTACATTTTTCTCCAGCTCTGTCTGGGACGCTCTACTGTGATCCCTGTCAGAGCAGTCAGTGGTGGTAGCCAGGCACCATTTAGTTGTACTGGACTCAATCTGGTGGAGACCATGGTAGTTGTGGTTCATTAGCCCTTTGGACTAATCTTTCCCTTGTGTCTTTAGTTTTCTTCCTTCTCCCTTGTTCCTGAAGGGGTGAGACCAGTGGAGTACCTTAGATCGCCGTTCACAGGCTTTTAAGATCCCAGACCCAATAGTATTTTTTAATGAGATGGAAAAACTAATTATTAACTTTATATAGAAAGGGAAGAGGCCCCGGATAAGTAAAGCACTACTGAAGAAGAAGAATAAAGTAGGAGGGCTTGCACTACCTGACCTCAGACCCTACTATACATCTATGGTAGTCAAAACAGCCTGGTTGGTACAATGACAGACACATTGATCAGTGGAACAGAATTGAGAACCCAGATGTAAATCCATTCACCTTCGGTCACCTGATCTTCGACAAGGGCCCAAAGTCCATTAAATGGGGAAAAGACAGTCTTTTTAACAAATGGTACTGGTAAAACTGAATGCCCATCTGTAAAAAAATGAAACAGCACCCATACCTCACACCATACACAAAAACTAATTCAAAATGGATCAAAGGCCTAAATATAAAACCAAAAAGTATAAAGATCATAGAAGAAAAACTAGGGTCAATGCTAGAGGCCCTAATACATGGCATAAACAGGATACAAACCATAACTAACAATACACAAACACCAGAAGATAAGCTAGATAACTGAGGTCTTCTAAAAATTAAACATTTATGCTTATCAAAATAGTTCGCCAAAAGAGCAAAGAGAGCCTACACACTAGGAAAAATTTTTGGCTGTGACAAATCCGACAAAGGTATAATCTCTAAGATCTATAGGAAAACCCAACACCTCTACAACAAAAAGACAAATAATCCAGTTAAAAAATGGGCAATGGATATGATCAGACACTTCACTGAAGAAGACATTCAGGCAGCTAACAGACACATGAGGAAATGCTCGTGATCACTAGCCATTAGAGAAATGCAAATCAAAACTACAACGAGAAACCATCTTACCCCAACATTACTGGCACAAATCAAAAAGCAGAAAATAACAAATGTTGGAGAGGCAGTAGGGAGATTGGAACTCTTATGCACTGCTAGTGGGAATGCAAAATGGTACAACTATTTTGGAAAATGATATGGTGCTTCCTTAAAAAGCTAGAAATAGAAACAGCATATTATCCAGCAACCCCACTCCTAGTAATATATTCTAGAGAAATAAGAGCCATCACACTCATGTTCATTGCAGCATTATTCACAATAGCAAAAAGATGGAAACAATCTTAGTGCCCATCGACAGATGAATGGACAAACAATGATACCTACACACAATGGAATACTAAGCAATGATAAAGAACGATGATGAATCTGCAAAACATCTCACAACATGCCTAAATCTGGAGGGCATTATGCTGAGTGAAATAAGTCAATCACAAAAGGACAAATACTGTTTGAAACCACTATTATAAAAGCTCATGAAAAAGTTTACGCACAGAAACAACCTTTGATGGTTATGATGGAGGGGTGGAGAAGGAAAAACACTGAATAAACAATAGATAAGTGATAACTTTGGTGAAGGGTAAAACAGTACACAATACTGGGGAAGCCAGCACAACTTGACCAAGGCAGGGTCATGGAAGCTTCATAGACACAAACTCCCTGAGGAACTGAATTACTAGGCTGAGGGCTGGAGACCATGGTCTCGGGGGAACATCTAGCTCAATTGGCATAACTTCGTTTCTAAAGAAAATATTCTACATCCTACTTTGATGAGTAGTGCCTGGGGTCTTAAAAGCTTGTGAGTCGCCATCTAAGATACTCCACTGGTCCCACCCTGTCTGGAGCAAAGGAAAATGAAGAAAATCAAAGACAGAAGGGAAAGATTAGTCCAAAGGACTAATGGACCACAACTACCACAGCCTTCACCAGACTGAGTCCAGTACAACTAGATGGTGCCTGGCTACCACCACCGACTGCTCTGACAGAGATCATAATAGAGGGTCCCAGACAGAGCTGGAGAAAAATGTAGAAAAAAATTGTAATTCACAAAAAAAGATCAGACTTACTGGTCTGACAGAGACTGGAGAAACCCTGAAAGTACGGCCCCCGGACACCCTTTTAACTCAGTACTGAAGTCACTCCTGAGGCTCACCCTTCAGCCAAAGATTAGACAGGCCCATAAAACAAAACCAGACTAAATGGGCACACCAAGCTAGGGGTAAGGACGAGAAGGCAGGAGGGGACAGGAAAGCTGATAATGGGGAATCCAAGTTTGAGAAGGGGAGAGTGTTGACATGTCATGGGGTTGGCAACCAATGTCATGAAACAATACATGTACTAATAGTTTAATGATAAACTAATTTGCTCTGTAAACCTTCATCTAAAGCACAATTTTTAAAAACTCTAATAGAAAAATGAGTAAAAAACAAGAATAATTCTCAAAACAAGAAACAAATGGCCAATAAATGTATGGAAATATTTTAACTTCACTAATATGTCAAGTTCTTCCTGTCTGGTATTATAACTCCAGACCTTTGCACATTTCATTAGAATACTTTACTTTGTTTTCTCGAGCTGCCCTTTGAAATCTTCTGTTCAGCTCTTTTACTTCATCGTTTCTTCTGTTCACTTCAGCTACTCTACATTCAACAGCAAGTTTCAGAGTCTCTTCTGACATCCATTTTGTCTTTTCTTTCTTTCCTGTCTTTAGTGACCTTTTGCTTTCTTCATGTATGACGTCCTTGAGATCATCCCACAACTCACCTGGTCTTTGGTCATTAGTGTTCAATGCATCAAATCTATTCTTGAGATGGTCTCTAAATTCAAGTGGAATATACTCAAGGTTGTATATTAGCTCTTGCGGACTTGTTCTAATTTTCCTCAGCTTCAACTTCAACTTACATATGAGCAATTGATGGTCTGTTCCAACGTTGGCCCCTGGCCTTGTTCTGACTGATAATATTGAAGTAAAAGAGTTGAACAGGAGATTTCAAAGAGCAGATCAAGAAGACAAAGTAAAGTATTATAATGAAATGTGCAAAGACCCGGAGTTAGAAAACCAAAAGGGAAGAACATGCTCAGCATTTCTCAAACTGAAAGAACTGAAGAAAAAATTCAAGCCTTGAGTTGCAATATTGAAGGCTTCTACGGGGAAAATATTGAACAACACAAAAAGCATCAAAATAAGACGGAAGAAATACACAGAGTCACTGAACCAAAAGGAATCGGTTGAAGTTCATCCATTTCAGGAGGTGGCATATAATCAAGAACCAATGGTACCAATGGTACTTAAGGAAGAAATCCAAGCTGCATTGAAGGCATTGGCTAAAAACAAGTCTCCAGGAATTGACAGAATACCAATGGAGATGTTTCAACAAATGGATGTAGCACTGGAGGTACTCACTCGTGTATGCCAAGAAATTTGGAAGACAGCTACCTGGCCAACTGACTGGAAGAGATACATATTTGTGCCCATTCCAAAGAAATATGATCCACTAGAATATGGAAATTATCGAACAATATTATTAATATCACATGCAAGTAAAATTTTGCTGAAGATCATTCAAAGTGGTTGCAGCAGTACATCAACAAGGAACTGCCAGAATTTCAAGCCGGATTCAGAAGAGAATGTGAATGAGGGATATCATTGCTGATGTCAGATGGATCTTGGCTGAAAGCAGAGAATACCAGAAAGATGCTTACTTGTGTTTTATTGACTATGCAAAGGCATTCGACTGTGTGGATCATAACAAATCATGAATAACACTGCAAAGGATGGGAATTCCTGAAGGCTTAATTGTGCTCATGAAGAACCTGTACATAGACCAAGAGGAGTCACTTGAGCAGAACAAGAGGATACTGCGTGGTTTAAAGTCAGGAAAAGTGTACATCAAGGTTGTATCGTTCCAGCATATTTATTCAATTTGTATGCTGAGCAAAAAACCCGAGAAGCTGGACTATATGAAAAAGGATGCAGAATCATAATTGGAGGAAGAATCATTAACAACCTGTGATATACAGATGACAGAACCTTGTCTGCTGAAAGCGAAAAGTACTTGAAGCACTTACTGATGAAGATCAAAGACTACAGCCTTCAGTATGGATTGCCCTTCAACATAAAACAAAAATCCTCACAACTGGATCAATGAACGGCATCATGATAAACAGAGAAAATATTGAAATTGTCAAGGATTTCATTTTACTTGGATCCACAATCAACACCCTTGGAAGTAGCAGTCAAGAAATCAATGACATATCGCATTGGGCAAGTCTGCTGCAAAAGACCTCCTTAAAGTGTTAAAAAGCAAAGATGTCACTTTGAGGACTAAAGTCTGCCTGACCCAAGCCATGGTGTTTTCAGTTGCCGCATATGCATGCGAAAGCTGGACAATGAATAAGCAAGACTGAAGAAGAATTGATGCCTTTGAATTCTGGTGTTGGCGAAGAATACTGAATACACCATGGACTGCCCGAAGAACGAACAAATCTGTCTTTGAAGAAGTTCAGCCAGAATGCTCCTTAGAAGGGAAGATGGCAAGATTTTGTCTCATGTACTTTGGACATGTTATCAGGAGGGACTAGTAGCAGGAGAAGAACATCATGCTTGGTAAAGTAGAGGGTCAGTGAAAAAGAAGAAGACTGTCAACGAGATGGACTGACACAGTGGCTGCAACAATGGGCTCAAGCATAAAGATTGTGAGATTGTGAGGATGGTGCAGGACCCCGGGCAGTGTTTTGTTCTGTTGTACATAGGGTTGCCATGAGTTGGAACCAACCTGATGGCACCTAACAACAATAAGTCAAGTAATAGAATTTATAAAAATTATGTGACACTATTTTTTCTTATTAAATTGGAATTGATGAAAAGGGATGATGATCTTCAGGGTTTCTTAGGTTGTAAAGAAATGGGCACTGATATACTGTTGGGGAAGTATAAACTAGTACAAGCCTCTTGACAGGCAATTTGACCAAATGTATCAAAATATTTTAAAAAGTGCATATCTAGCAATTTCACTTCTAGGAATTTAACCTAAGGGAAAAAAATATAAGAGATATGGACAAACAGAACATGCAATAATGCTCATGTCAATGTTATTCATATAGAAAATATTTAGAAATCGCCAATCCATTACAATTGAACATTTAAATTAAGTAAACTATGCTATATACATATGATGGGACACTATGAAGCCATTCAAAATCATTGTGGACACTACGCTGTGCCATCCAGATCCTGCTCCAAGACAGAGGATACTTTCCCCCAGCTACTGGGAGAGCTGTTGGCAGATAACTTTCAGTTGTCAGCCTTCTCTGGGAAATATTCTTAGCTGAAGAAAGTGACCTAGTCCAAGGTTATGTGCCCTTCCCAGGTGTAGCTTCCATCCATTGAGCAGTCAATGCGAGGTATAAAGGCTTTGCCTCTTGCCCCAACTGGGGAGAACTCTTGAAGCTCATTCCAGATTCAGAGCTTTCTGTGAAGTCGGCTAAGATCTTGTTGTGACTGCATTGTAGTACAACCTCTCCCTTTGTCCAATCTTGCTTCCTTTACTTCCTCCCAAGGTGTTCATCCCAAGGGCACTCCCCAATAAACTTTTTGCCTGATTTCCATTCTACTTTCTTGGGAATTTAATCTGTAACAATCATGTTGAAGGATAATTATTCATGGGAAGGTATTCATCATATATAGCTAAGTAAAGAAAGCAGACCAGCCATTTCCAGCAATTTGGCCAACTAAATTAACTGAAAACCCTTCTAATACAAAGTTCTATAAGTGCAAGGTAAAATATATAAACATTCATTTAATTGCTCAGGTGAGCTCACAGAAAATAAAGGGAAACTCCCAGATGCCAGAAATGAAAAGGAAACTGAAAATCAGAGCGATAGTCTTATGAATGGAAGTTGTGGTTGCCCTGGGAAGGAAGTTTAAATTTTTAACACCCACAGGGATAGGAGATGAAGTCCTGGGACCAAGGGTCTCATTAAAGAGCTGGGCCCCTGGAAGAGTTTTGCCTTCAGTAAATGAAAAAAAAAAAAATCCGCACCTTTGGCCTAGGTGTCTTTGTCTGTCTTTAAGCCCTAGATGGAAGAAAAACATTCCTTTGCAGATTAAAGCATAGGCTTGGAACTCATGTGGATTTTAGGTTTTAATTTATACAAACTGCATTACCTGGGAGCCTTCACCCTGATGCTCCTGACACAAGCAAAGCTAAAACTGCTTTGAAGGGATACTCCCACAACGCAGACCACAAGGGATTTTCACATAACCTTTAAAAAGCCTCATTAAAGTAGCTTGCACAATAAATAAACTAAGAATAAATTATCTACCATGAGAGTCAGTGGATACAGTCACCAGCAAGATTAGAATCCTAAGAACTATTGAACTAGGGGATAGATTTGAGAAAATTACCCAGTATAAAGAACAGAGTGAGATGGAAAATATGACAGAGAGGCTAAAAGTCATAGAGGATAGAATGAAAGGTCCAACCTATATCTAAGAGGAGTTCCATAAGGAAAAATAGAGAAAACGGGGGAAAGGTAATATTCAGGGAAATAATGGCTGAGAATTTTCTGGGGTTGCTGAAAGACTTAAGAAGCACAAATATTTATTTTATAAATACAAATAAATCTATATCCAGACATATAGTCAAACTGTACAACTCCAAAGACAAAGAGAAAAATCTTAAAAACTACTGGAAAGAAAAGACAGATTATCTACAAAGGAACAACGAGATAGACAATAGACTTTCAAATTACAACAATACAGGCCAGAACACAGAGAAATAATATATTCAAAGTTCTGAGGGAAAATAACTGGTAGCCCAGATTTTGAAACCCAGCTAAATTATTATTTAAGAGTCAGTGCAATAAAAATATTTCTAGAAATGAACTGGGAGAATCAAGAACTCACAAACTGTTGCTGAAAGAACTACTATTTACTTCAGAAAGGAAGTACTGATGTGAAAAAAGGAATGGTCGGCAAAGATATTGGTTAAAATGTGGGTAAACCTAAGCAAGCATTGACTGTATAAAACAATAATAATGATGATGACTAATTTGGGCATATAAAAACAAAGTGGGAGGGGCATTGTTGGGTTAAAACTTTCTAAGTCCTTAATTGTTTTAAGGAAGGGTAGAACTATAGAGTACCTTAACACATTTTAAGTTAAAAAAAAAGAAAAGAAACAGAATGTCTAACTCCCAAACCAGTGGGGGGCAGGGGAAGAATTAAAAAAATGAAAACATCAATGGGGAAAGAAAGGAGAAAAAAAAGTATAGAAAAGAAGAATAAAAGACACATCTCATAATAAATTATATAAATAAATCTGAATCTATCATCAATCACAATAAATGTAACTGGACTAAAACTTATGAATTTAAAGACAGAATCTTGATTGGAATTAAAAATCCAAAATTTAACTACATACTGTTTATAAAAGTCATACCCGTAATACGAGGTTATGGAAAGTGATGGAAAAAGATATGCCAGGCCAATACTAACCAAAGCTGATGTAGCTAGGGTGTTAAGCGAAACATACTTTAAAGCAAAAAATATTATTAGAGATAAAGAGAATCACAACATACTGATAAAAGGAAAGCTATAACATTCTAAATCTGTGTGCACCTAAAAATTTAGCCTCAAAGTATATAGAGCAAAAATTGACAGGATTACAAGGAGACACTGACAAATCTATAATCAGTGGTAAATATTAATACATCTCTCTTAGTGTTGATAGATAAAGCAGACCAGAAATTAAGGATGGAGAAAGTTTGAACAACATGTTTAAAAATCTTGAATTAATTGATATATATAGAATTCTGTACCCAACAATTATGGAATACTCATTCTTTTCAAATACATATGGGTCATTTGTCACACTCTCCTACCACAATGCAATAAAATTAGAATTCAGAAACAATATGATATATATAAAAATAATACATTTTGGAATTAAAAGACGATAGGTTATAAAACTAGTTTGTGCAATATCATCCCATTTAGGAAAAAGAATAGTATCTATGTTACACTTTGGGGAAAAAAAGGCTGGAGGGAGGCACTAAAATGATAAGGGTGGTTATTTATGGTTAGTTGGCATATAGGTGATTTTTAGTTTTGCTTTATTTTAGAAGAGCTTTTCTAAATTGTTGAAAGTTTCCTGCTTAAAGAATGTATTTTTTTTTCTAATTAGAAAAAACCAAAAATTAATTTTATTTAGGATGACATGTAGAATAATAAAGGTCCCTGGGTGGCACAAACAATTCCTTGGCTACTAATTGAAAGGTTGGCAGTTCAAAACCACCCAGATGTACCTCAAAAGAAAGGACTGGTGATCTGCTTCCAAAAGGTCAAAGCCATGAAAACCCTATGGAGTGCAGTTTACTCTCTATCACATGGGGTCACCATGAGTCAGAATTGACTAGACAGCAAGAGGTTTGGTTTTTCTGGTAGAATAATAACTTGACTGGGCTATGGCAGTAGCCTCCTAATTGGTCTTCCCACTTCCATTGTTGCCTCCCAATACATTCTCTTCTACAAAGCACTTAGAATAAAATCCAAATTCCTTACCTTAGCTTCCAAGGATCTATTATGACATTGCCCTAACCTACATTTCCAGCCTACCTTCAGGTACATTACCCCAGGGTCATTCTACTCCAGCCACACTGGCTTTCATTTTCCTTGACCTCTCCAAGCTCTTCCCATCCTGAGTCTTCACCTTTGCTGCCTCCTTGCACCTGGAAGTCTTACTGTTCTCTTCTCCACCAATACCCTCTTTGCCTGGTTAAGTCTTGGGCATCCATCATGTTTCAGGTGAAATGTTAACAACTTAGGGAAGCCTTTTCTGCCCCCCAGACTAGGCTTGGTTTCTCCGATAGTCTCAAAGCAACCATTCTTTTACTTTATAGCACTAACAATAACTTGAAAATATATATTTATGTTTTTACTTAGTTATTGTTTGTCTCACTTGCTAAACTGTCTGCTCCATGAGGGCAGGAACCTATGTGCTTTGCTCATTGCTATATTCCCAGCACCTAAAACAGTGCCAGGCCTGTGGATATTTGTTGAAAGAATGTATAAATGAGTGAGTGAATAAATGAATGAATTATTTAATCTCCCCAAAAGCTACTGGAGATAATGGAGCAAAAGAATGAGATAAAGAAGCTTATGAGGGAGAAGCAAATGTAGGTTAATGATATACCAGTTATGGTTTTAACTTCCAGTCCCCCTTACAATGGCTAAGATTCACTGGAAAATGCCGATAAGATAAATTTCCCTTTGGATTCTCATTTCTGTATTCATGTTAGTGGACTATTCTCTTTAAAGAAAGAAAATCCTGTGAATTAGCTTAAAAACAAAACAATAAAACCACTATAGTTGCTACTTCTGAGGCCAAGGACAGTGAAGCAGGATGATTTTTAGATGGGTATAAATTACTGTATCACATTTCATTGTTCTTGAAGTTCTGTTTCATTATATAATTGATACAGCATCACATAACCAAAAGCCCAATTCAAGTTGGCCTGGATATGCTCTATCTTCTTTTCCAGGGACAACTTGTACACATTCAGTCAGCTTGAGTAATAATGGTGTTTGTAATTGGGGCCAGTACATAGGAAAAAGAGATACATTTTCCACTGACTCACTGCTACTCTCTAGAGAAGAAAAATATTGGTTGCTGCTTAGGCTTGCCCCAGAGTTTATACTCTTGGGTGTAATCTTAAATTCTTAAAATATAGCCTTAAAAAAAAGATGCTAAGGCCATAAAGAAAGCAAAGTAGGGCTCTCTTTTGATCCTATCACATCATGGACTTAAATTCATTAGCTTCCTTTCAGTTAATCCCATCCTCAACATTTCCCCCCACTAAAGAAACTCATGGTGATAATTCACATTTTAAATTCTCTATAATAGCTTAGTGTTTTAACATAGGTATTTTTTTCCCCAAAATCTCAGTTGTTTCCTTCTATTTGATCTAGTCACAAACTAGATGCCCAGTAGTTATCTACATAATTAACTCTACAAAATATTTGAGTATTCCCTTAATATTTTACATAGAAGTGATGAACATCTTTTAGTTGTTTTTCTCTTTTCAAAATTTACACCGAGAAAACTCCACAGTTCTGCAATGATGTGTGAGACCAAGTCCACAAGCTTTATAATACAGTTTATTCATAAATAATTATGAAATAAAACTTACGCAATACAGTACAAAAGAGGCAGGGGGCATTGGCACAATTCACAAAAATAGGTATGTCTAATTAAGAAGAAGATAGGAATGACAGAAAACAGGATCTGTAAATGTGCCACACTTTTCTTTATATTCCTTTTAAATGTCAAGGATTGCAATTGATGAAGTATAAACACAGTACCCCCAAAAGGCATTGTTAATTATTAGCGCACATAAGGAAAATTATTTTTAACCTAACTAGATCCAAGCATTGAAAGCAGAACTGAGGAAGCCAAATAATACTGTGTGTTCAAGAGTATTTTGTATTCAAGTGGTTAGGATGATGCATCAAACTATTTATAATCCTTTGTTACCTGCATATTCCAGAACAATAGTAAGAGCCCAAACAGAGAACACTATATCATTTGATCAAATCAGTGAAAAGACAATCAAATTAACTTTTCTGATGATAATAATGTCCAATTGCTATGCAACTGATTGCATCATAGTGTAATTGATTGGCTTCAGTTCTTCAGGCTAGTGAAATTAGTGGACCAACCATTTCATGGTCATATTTCAGTTATTTAATTGACCATGTAATAATCGGTTAACCTGTAAATATTCTATCCAGTTATCACTATAAAATGTAACAGCTCATTAGTATGCGGAAACAATATTTATTAACAGAATAAAAGAAAGGACCATATAAATGATCAGAATATCACTAGAATTTAATTTAGGCCCTGTCTAAAATATGTCAGAATAATAAAGAGAATACAGAAAACATTAACCAGTGTTTTTATTTTTTAAATTTTTACCAGTGCCATTTGATCATTTTTCCTCTTTATTCATGTAGTTTCAGAAGAAATTAACGAAATCCAACTCTCTTTTCATACGCATGGTAACTTCGAGAGTCTCAGACTCTAGGATATAGACAGCTTTGGCACTGTTGCGTTCAACAGGATGGGGAAGGGCTAGCAACAGCTTTCTAAAAAAAAAAAACAAAACAAGAACCTAGAATCAGCTTCCTAAAGTCAAAACAAGAAGATATTACTTTTGATAAGACAATAGAAAGCAACACATACCATCAGAATAATGCTAGAAACAAACAAAACAGTATTTAGAATATAAGCACAGTATCAAAAATATGCCTAAATAACACAAATAGTATACTAGCTTCTTGGCCTTCAAAATGCAAGCATTTGAATTGACTCCCCGCTCCTTTTTCTCTAAATTGACCTCATTTTGTATTGTGTAAACATAGTCTTAAGCTATGTTTACAGGTATACAAATAGAACCATTACAACCATAAGTTGGTTGGACAGGTCTTTTGCCAGTCATACTTATATGTCGGTGGAATATGGCTGACTGATACCCGAAAACTGGAATGGTTCTATAATACTTCTGCTAACACAACTTTAAGCTGAGCCTCTACCACCCGTGTAGTTATTGAAACTCAGGCCTGGAATGATTTCAATAGCAAATCAATGAAAGTGCTCCTCTCTGCTTGCTTCTTGTTCTTTCTACTATACATTGACAAAAATTCTCTATGGTAGATTTCTGGGTTTATTTTGTGGTTTATGACTCAGTTGCTGGATATTTGTATGCTTTAGATGCACTGCGGGGGTTGAGATGTCCATAATTCTGACATAGTGGCATGAATCTGAATTATGCATGGGGTCCATACATGCTGGTATCTGAAGAAAATTAAATGGATGGAACATTTGTTACCCTCACATTCTTGGTAGAGAAGGCCCGAAGATCTCTATAAAAAGTGGATTCAAAAGCTCTTTTAGAAGGTATGAGATCCAAATTATTACAGGAATACAGTGTTTTTAAGGAGTACTTATTGAGTACATGAACAGAGAACTCGTATTTGAGAACAAAATCCTTAAAAATCAATTCCTTCTTTATTCATTTTCAAAGACCTAAATCCAAGAGACTGGGCTCATTAAAAGTATTTATTACAAATCTCTAGAACCTAAAGGAGAATTTAGCTGTGACCCTTGTTCCATTCCAGATATTTGGGGTAGGAGAAACGGCTCCCTTCACCTAAAGTAATGAAATAGCAAGTATCCTTAATGTAGCCTATGACATTTGGTGTCTCAAAAAGAAATGGGCACAAAAAATGTTCAGAGTCTGTCTTTTTATAAGCTGCTTACAGTATAGGTTTGTGCTAGGAGTTAGATATGTTTTATTCCTTACTCTATAAATGATAATATATTCACTTTAAGAAGAAAGCAAAGTTTAGTGGTGGTAGCTTTATTGCACTAAAAGACAACTATAAATCAACTGAAGAAGGAGTTCCAATGGTAATGTGCACTTTTCTGTCCAGAGAGAAATACATTCACAAGAGACAGTGGCCATTGGAATTATCCATCTATCCCTGCATTTCTGTCTAGTCCTCAGTAGTATGGCTTCACATACTAAAATTTTGAACAATAGAAACAGTGTAACCTATTAGGCTCTTAGGAGACGGGAAGTATTTTTGTCTAGTTTGTTTTACTGTTTGATTTCTGAACTGAGATTTGTATTTAAACAAAATAAAATTCTACAAATACTTAACCAAAAAACCAAACCAAACCTGTTGCTGTTGAGTCGATTCCGACTCATAGCGACCCAATTCATAGAAGGATAGCGTTGTATCTTATCTTGGTGTTCCCCCAGTGTCTAGCAGAAGACTTTGTTGAGTGAATAAATAAATGGAAAGTAAATATTCAAGTCATACAAAATGACATTTGAATAATTACTATAGACTAGTACTGTGAGATATGTTGCTGTTGTTGTGTGCCGTCAAGTCAATTCTGACTCACAACAACCTTATATGACAGAGTAGAGCTGTCCCATAGGGTTCCGGCTGTAATCTTTATGGAAGCAGATCGCCAGCTCTTTTCTCCCGTGGAGCGGCTGGTGGGTTCAAACTGCCAATCTTTTGGTTAGAAAAACTTCTAGACCAGGGGAAGATTGATGACAAGGACCTTCCCCTAGAGCCAACAGAGAAAGAAAGCCTTCCTCTGGAGCTGGCACCCTGAATTCAGACTTCTAGCCTCCTATACTGTGAAAGAATAAATTTCTCTTTGTTAAAGCCATCCACTTGTGGCATTTCTGTTATAGCAGCATTAGATGACTAAGACAGAATTTGGTACCAGGAGTAGGGTGCTGCTCTAACAGATACCTAAAATGTGGAAGTGGTTTTGAAACTGTGAATGGATAGAAGCTGGAAGAGTTTTAAAGTGCCTGATAGTAAAAGCCTAGATCACCTTGAAGAGACTGTTGGTGGAATTATGGACATCAAAGACAATTCTAGTGAGGATCCAGAAGGAAGTGGGGAGAGCTGTTACGCTGGAGACGGCACAGATGGCGAGAAGCATCAGCAGAAAAATGGTGGCAGCAGAACCAGGAAACCAGTGCGAGACAGTGCTGGGGCCAATCCACTGCTGAGTTCTTTGGCAGGAGGCTTCCTGGTGGAGTGGGGTGTCTCTGAGAACTTATTGGTGGAGCTAGGCTTGCCGACCCATGGAGTAAGACAGCTGAGTGCCTTCCAGGCAAAGTTTACTGGTGGAGTGGGGTACCTCCAGGCACTTATCAGTGGGGCTAAAGTGCTTTGGAACATTTGCCCCAGCAGGGCAGATGTGGGCAGAGAGGCCCGAGGGCTGGAGAGGTCAAAGAACCAGGAAGCAGAAGCTGAAGAGACAAGGAACACAAGAAGCAGAGCTGCCTCAGTCTCAAAGGGTAGGGCCACAACCTGGGGTCTCAAAGGGTGGAGCCGTGGCCTCTGGGGTTTCAAAGAGTGGGGCCACAGCCTCCTAGGTTTCAAAGAGTCAGATCTTCACCAAGTCGGTTCTGGAGTATGGGGCTGTCGTTCATGAGTGTCAGTGGGATAGGGCCCAGATCCACTGCCCAAAGCTGAGGGGGTGGGGCTACCATGCCCAAGGTGCAGAAGAACGGGGCCTGCCCAACGGGGTAGGGTCATCACTCAGATGGACTAGCAGAATGGGGCCACCCAAATGCAAGGGAGAAGAGTAACCGTTCCAGTGAGCCTGGAGGGCGGAGCTGAAGCCCAGGGCTGAGAAACCTCCACCCAGAATCAGAGAGCATGGCCAACACCCAGAGTCTGGAGGGCAAGGCCATTGCCTAAATGGTCTCAGAGAACAGAAGATTATTCTCAAGCCTTGAGAGCCAATGTAATGTGTTCTGCTGAATCGCTTGGTGCCTATTATCCCTTCTTTCCCTCCAGTCTCTCCCCTTTGTAATGGAAATGTCTAGCTTGTGGCTGTTCCACCATTGTACTTTGAAAGCAGATAACCTGTATTCTAGATTTCACAGATAAAGAGGAATTTTTGGATTTTGGACTTGGAGTTGAATTAAGACTTTTGCTATAATATGATGGGGTAAATATGTTTTACATGTGGCAAGGACATGAATTTGGGAGGGCCAACAGGTGGAATGTTATGGATTGAATTGTGTCCCCACAAAATGTGTATCAATTTGGCTATGCCATGATTCCCAGTATTGTGTGATTGTCCACCATTTTGTCATCTGATGTGATTTGCCTCTATGATGTTAATGAGGCAAGATTAGAGGCAGTTTTGTTAATGAGGCAGGACTCAGTCTACAAGAGTAGGTTGTATCTTGAGTCAATCTCTTTTGAGATATAAAAGAGAGGAGTGAGCAGAGAGATATAGGGAACTCATTACCACCAAGCAAGAAGAGCAGCTGGTGGGTTTGAACTGTCAACTTTTTGTTTAGCAGCCGAGCACTTAACCACTGTGCCATCAGGGCTCCTCTGAAACTAAAGAAAGTAGGTATGCATATCAATAAACTAATGAAAAAAAGACATTTCTGATAATACACTTTCAGGTAATAGCATGGCTCCGAAAGATGCTCAAGTATTTAAGAAAAGTGATAAAAACCTTAATTCTATCTTCTATTTTCTGTCTTCTATCTTAATTAATGAAATTTTCTTAAGAGACAATATCTGTCTGCACTGAGTATTTAATACACAAGTAGAGTATGAACGAAATGTCTTAGTACAGCCAGCGTCCTATGTGGAAAAGTATCTCTCTGTGAGTCTTTCATTTAGTGGGCTCTGATAGATATCTGGAATGACAGCACAGCCAGAGCAGCTGCCTGAAGATTGATGGAGACAGGGAGAACTGCTAGGGAAACGGAAATTAACTCCATGGTGTGTAGATATGTGTATGCTTTTAACAAGTGTGCAAATATCATAAAAGATTGACTGTTCATTTAACTAACTTTCCTTGCAAAGGCTCTGTGGAAGAATTAAATGTGTATATAATATGCAATTAAAAAGGTAAAATATTCCTTCAAGTGAATGGTAGGAATAGTGAATGTAATTTTTATAACAATTTTTTGTGATAATACATTTTTGAAATTATGGAAGTAGTGAGAAAATATTTGATATACAAATATTCATCTGTAGATCATTTTGGGTTAAATGCATCTACTGTAGAATTCAAGATTAAGCTATGTACATTGCACATAGGGATCTTTTGTAGGAGAGATTTACTTTTTATTTTCTTGAAGCCCTAAGATCAACAAAGGAAAATTATAGTTACTGACAATGGAAGGAAGAGAATGTGCTGGCAGCTGCCTGCTCCTCTACCCAGTATGAAATGTTCATGAGTTACAGAGAAAGGTCCACTGCAGTTAACCAATGTGTGCTTACTGCTATACATCCAAATGAAAAGTGAACAAAGCAATCAGATATTTACATATTTTATCTAACACACACCATGTTCCATCAATTCCCTCTTTATACCGTTAGTTTTGAAAGACAGGACTGATTTACCCATGTTTCAGGATAAACAATTTTTATCAGAATTTTACTATATATATATATATATATATATATATATATATATAAAATGCTTAAGGAATATAATTTGAACCTGTGTAATAACAAAACTATATTTGTAAATATCAAAATATTTAACTGAATTACTCCACGATCATCTGTATTATTTCACAACCTGAGGGTCTAGTGATAAATTAGCTGTTAGAATTTTCATTTTAAGCAATTGAAACAGGACCTTTTGTTGATCTTTGAGATGAACATAATCAAATTTAACCTTAGAGCCCCACAATATGCAACAAATTTAAACATACTGCTTCAAGTATTCATAAAATCTAAAGATATTGCTTCTCTTACAACATCACTGTATAAAAAACTACATGTAATACTGATTTTCACTTCCAGCCATTATTCCTGACAGATAAACAAACTGCATATGAATGTCAGGGATTGTGTTTTGATGGGCTAGACCCACTCCAAACATCTGGTTGCAAAGTACAAGAATAATCTAGGCATTTGAAAATATATTGATGTTTATATTAGGTAGATTAGACATCTGAATGGTTAACAGGCTTTTTCACTTTTCTTCTGTTTTGCAACATAAACAGGCAGACATTAGGGAGTAATGCAAAATAACTATGTATATATTTTTAAAGGAATATTGACTAAAGACTCAATATTATAATACACGATTCCAATCCTAAGTGCTACTCACTTATTAGGAGTACGGAGGTCAAGAATCATTTCCTGAATATCCATTTTAATGTCAGAAGGGTTTGTATTTGGTAGTTTAATTTTAACCTGAAAGAGAAAATGAGAAGAAAAATAATGTCTTGGAGAACAGAGTTAATTTGAAGACTAAGAACATATGAGGAAAGGAGAACTAATATTTCTTAAGCATCAACTATGTGCCAGGCTATGCCTTTTTCTCTTAACAATCCTGAGACGTAGGTATTGTTAGCCCATTTTTACATATGGAGAAACTGAGGTACAGAGAAGTTTAGTAAGTGGCTCCGGGACAACTATCTGTGATTTAACTTTGGTCTGACTCCAAAGCTGTATAGAAACACTTTGGTTACTTGCTTGTAATCTTTATTCTCTGAAGGTGCATGCCAGTGCACCTGCTAGAGTTGGGTACCTTCAACCATGTTTATATCAGTGGGCAATTGTATAAAAAATGGTTAATTTTCATGTTGGGTTTGGGTAGGTGATGCCATCTTGTAGTCTCCTGGTATAAACTCCCACACCACATTTTTTTTTCTGAGTGCTTAACTTAGTGCCACCAGGGCTCCAGTAAATTAGACAACCACTAATCTACTTTTAAAAATTTTTTTTATTGTGCTTTAGATGAAGGTTTACAGAGCAAATTAGTTTCTCATTAAGCAGTTAATACACGTATGGTTTTGTGACATTGGTTACCAATCCAACTACATGTCAACACTCTCCTCTTCTCAACCTTGGGTTCCCCATTACCAGCTTTCCTGTCCCCTCCTGCCTTCTCATGCTTGCTCCTGGTCTGGTGTACCCATTTAGTCTCATTTTGTTTTATGGGCCTGTCTAATCTTTGGCTGAGGGGTGAACCTTAGGAGTGACTTCAGTACTGAGTTAAAAGGGTATCCAGGGGCCATACTCTTGGGGTTTCTCCAGTCTCTGTCAGGTCAGTAAGTCTGGTCTTTTTTTGTGAGTTAGAATTTTGTTCTACATTTTTCTCCAGCTCTGTTTGAGACCCTCTATTGTAATCCCTGTCAGAGCAGTCGGTGGTGGTAGCCAGGCACTATCTAGTTGTGCTGGACTCAGTCTGGTGGAGGCTGTGGTAGTTGTGGTCCATTAGTCCTTCGGACTAATCTTTCCCTTGTGTCTTTGGTTTTCTTCATTCTCCCTTGATCCAGATGGGGTGAGACCAATGGAGTATCTTAGATGGCCGCTCACAAGCTTTTAAGATCCCAGACACTACTTACCAAAGTAGGATGTAGAATATTTTCTTTATAAACTATGTTATGCCAATTGAGCTAGATGTTCCCCGAGACCATGGTCTCCAGCCCTCAGCCCAGTAATTCGGTCCCTCAGGGAGTTAAGAGCTTCCATGACCTTGCCTTGGTCAAGTTGTGCTGGCTTCCCCAGTACTGGGTACTGTCTTACCCTTCACCAAAGTTACCACTTATCTATTGTCTATTTAGTGTTTTTCCCTCCTCATCCCTCCCCTCCCTAGTAACCATCACAGATTGTTACTTTTTGTGTGTAAACCTTTTCATGAGTTTGTATAATAGTGATCTTATACAATATTTGTCCTTTTGTTCCACACCACATTTCATAGGGTGGTATAGGAATCCAGCAAGGTTGTTAACATAACAAAAGAGAAATAACTATACGAACCTCTCCAGAAGGACTATTTATTGGATCAGTAAGATTTCATTTAAAAATGTCTCATCTCCCTTCCATATGACCCAGAAATTCCACTCCTGAGTATATATGCAAAATAATTGAAAACAGGTGTTCAAACAAAAACTTGTACATAATGTTTTTGTTCATAGCAGCACTATTTACAGTATCCAAAAGGGGGAAATGACCCCAATGTCCATCAACAGATGAATAGATAAACACACTGTCATATACCATACAATGGAATATCAGCCATAAAAAGAAATGAGGCACCGATACACACTACAACCTGGATGAACCTTGAAAACATTATGCTAATAGACCAGACACAAAAAGGCTACATACTGTAGGATTCCATTTATATGAAATATCCAGAATAGGCAAATCCATAGAGACAGAAAGCAGATTAGTTATTGCCAGGGGCTGGGGGAAAGGGGAAACAGGGAATGATTATTTAATGGGTACAGGGTTTCATTTTGGAGCCCTGGTGGTGCAGTGGTTAAGTGATATGGCTGCTAACCAAAAGGTCAGCAGTTCAAATCCACCAGCTGCCCCTTGGAAACCCTATGGGGCAGTTATACTCTGTCCTCTAGGGTCGCTATGGGTCAGAATCGACTCAGCGGCAATGGTTTTTTTTGGGGGGGGTTCCTTTTGGGGTGATAAAAATGTTCTGGAACTAGACAGTGGTGATAGTTGCACAACACTGTGAACATAATAAATGCCACTAATGGTAAACTGCATGTTATGTGTATTTTACTTCAATTTAAAAAAAAAGATCTCTGCTCTAATTTAATTCATTCTCTTTTTGATGGCAGTTGATAAAATATATATGAGATGGCATAGGTGTGCACTTTCCAAAAGTATACACTTTCCAAAAATAAAATATATATGAGATGGCATTGATGTATACTTTCCAAAAACAACTTCAGGTTAAGGTAAATTACCAAGCCTTCTCTATAAGGAGCTAGAAGTGTTGACATATTAGGTGTCTGGTGATTTCATAGCTGGAATGGCCATAATGAAACAATAGGTTATTTGGGAAATACATATCAAATAAGTAATGGAAGAAATTGGAATTCCTTGTAAGAATATTAAAATAGGCAATAGTATTTTTGCAAGATTAAGTATGTGCACCAATACATGCCTATGAGTTACATTTTCCTTTATTAAATTGTATATATATAAACAAATATTTGTAAATAAAGCTCCAGAGGTGCTACTGTTGAAATAAACCCTGTGGCAAATATTTCATTAAACAGAGAATTACCTCCTAATTTATGTTTTGAAAATTCAGATCTTTGTAATGGAAGATGCTTTAAGTGAGACAAATTAGAACATTTCTCAAAGAAGTATAGGTGCTCTATCTCAAAGTAAATAAGCATTCTAAGGGGCCCTGGTGGCACAGTGGTTAAGCATTCAGCTGCTAACCAAAAGGTCAGCAGTTCAGATCTACCAGGTGCTCCTTGGAAATCCTATAGGGCAGTTCTACTCTGTCCTATAGGGTCACCGTGAGTTGGAATCGACTTGATGGCAGCGAGTTTGGGTTTTTTTTTTTTTTTAATTGGACAAAGAAAGTCCCATTTTTACTGTAATAACAGTCAGGCCTGATAGCTGAGTTGAGATGTTCTTTACTCTCAGGATGACTCATGTCACCTAGATCAAGGGATACAAATATTTGTTTCTTCAGTCTTGAAACTAAAATAAAAAGGATTATTTCCCCAGGATTGAAATGACATTCGAGGAAGGAAAAAAGAACTATGACTTACGTGAGATTTAGGTACAACTTTTGGGTAGAACTTCAAAGTGGTTATTAAAATCATTTGCAATTCTAGTGAAGGGTAATTCAGAAATAACGTGCTAATTTTTCCCCTTAAAGAAATTAAAATTATATACTAAAATGGTTTCAGAGGAAGGACAGGATAAGAGACAAATTAACTGGAATGGTACACATTAATATCTCACAAGATAAAAGATTCAATGAGGAATCTTAATAGAAAAACACCTCCTAAAACATGAATCAGGCTTCTTCAGAAATACTTTCAAATAATACCTGGAAAACAGACATGGCTATTAAATGACTTCTGATTGTACCAAAGACCTAACTTATCCAGCAGTAGTAAAGACAGGATGTCACTGACCAAACAATTAAAGGAACTGATATCCCTCTCTTTATATGGGATGCAAATTAAGTTCATTTCAAAGAATGAATTCTTTTAATAGGTAAACTAAGAAAAACTGCTAAATTTTTCATGGGAAACTCTCAACTCTTTGGGAGCTCAACCTTTGGAATCAAACCTGGGTTTGAATTCTGGTTGTGACACATGTTAGTTATCTTTTGCTTGTTATTTATCTATTGCTACATAACGAATTACCCCCTAAATTTATGGCTTAAAACAACAACAAACATTTATACCACACAGTTTCCATGGGTCAGAAATTTGGGAGCAGCTTAGCTAGAAGGTTCTGGCTTAGGATCTATCATTTTAGTCAAGATACTGACTGGGGCTACAGACATCTGAAGGCTTGACTAGGGCTAGAGGATCTGCATCCAAGATGGCTTACTAGCATGGCTATAGGCAAGAGGCCTCAGTCCTTTACCACATGAACTTTTCCATAGGATTGCTTGAGTATTCTCATGACACAACTGTTGTCTTCTTCCCAGAATGAATGATCCAGAAGAGAAAGGCAGAAACAACAATGTCTTTTTTTTTAACCTAGCTTGAGAAATTACAGTCTTTCATTTCTATAGTATCCTATTGGTTACACAGGTCATTGCTATTCGGGGTGGGAGGGGACTACACAAAGGGGAGGATATCAGGAGGTGAGGATCATTGGGGGCCATCTTGGAGGCTGGCCACCACAGTACCCATTACTAACTTTAGTTTAAACCTCTGCCTTTTGGCCTTGTAAATAAAAGGTAACAGGAAAAATGAGATCTCTTCTTTCTGCTTTCAGCTTGTCTTCAGGTAAGTAGCTAAAACTACTTGGTTAGTCTCTCTCTAGGAATTCACTCTGGGGTTTTCCTGGAGAGGGATAAAGGTAGGGTAAATTGCTTCCAAATTTTTTCCATGGTCTTTTGTTTATTCTCCATTGTGTGTTGTAACAGAGTTGGCTTAATATACCAAAGCCTATGAGGGGGATCATTATTGTGGGATTCTCATTTTGAATTTTAAATCTTCTCTTTCCTTTCGTGTTCTTCTGACAGATTTATCTGACAAGATGGTTCCTGAAGAGATCACATTCCTATAATCTATAAGTGATTATTAATACAGGCTCCCCAGCTCCTCAGTGTCCATGATCATATTACAAGATGTTTAAAAATTGACATGAGAAGTCCAAATAGCAGTGTTCCACGTAGGTTATCCATTCTAGGTTTCCTCTTGAATTGGCACTTCATGACTACCAGAACAGGAGCATAAGTGAAACAGATCTTATATGTAACTTGGCCAGTCTTCACTATTTACTGAAATTGCAGTGAAGCTTAAGACATACAGAAGGGTTTGGGCTGACACTTTGGAAGATATTCTTGTTTAATTCATAAGTTCTAAATATTGTAAAAAATGTATTTGACAGGAATATAGCAACCACCTCCAATACATCTGATTCTTAGGAAAGAAGTTGAGACTATTTGAATTTCCATTTAAAACTTAACAACATTGGGAAATTTTGATTAACAGAGAAAGTGTAGGTAAGTTTCATTCTGAATTGCTTCAATTATTTGATTTCTTATTATGTAACAATGTGAGATATTTTTTCAATTGCAGCCATACTAAGGTATTTTATAGAAACTCTTATGAGCAATGATAATCTGTAGGAAACTAAAAAAAAATTAAAGGTGATTGAACCCTACTTTGAAACTATATAAATATTTACCTCTGAAGAATAAAAATGTAGAGGTAGGTATTCTCCAAAACTTGGGCACAAATTCAAGAGATAATCTTTTTAAAATTAATGGATGAATTTTCTATAATGCTATCATTTTGAAATATTCCATTACAATATTACTATGCCTATCTTACAGGATCAAACAAATATGACTCTCTTCCCTCACAAAAGTCAAGAGTAAGCTCAGCTCACCCTAGAGTAAGAGTATTCATCCACAGGCCTTCATACCTCCATTGGTAACCACTCCACTCCAAAAAACTCACAGCCTCATGATCACTATCTGTCTTGAGGCCACTAGAACTAAATTCATTATTCTTTTATCAATATTCATTATTATTTTAGTCAATAACCACAAGAAGACTCAAACTCAAAATCATTCCATATCACCCACTAATTCCCACATGGATCTTCATATCTCCTGTTATGTGCCAATTTTCCATCCCTCACCAATTCCTGAAATGCAACCATTCTATTAGGCCCTCTGGAACTCATCAGATATCATTCCTTATATCCTAAGGCTCTTCTTTGAATATTCTCAACTTCTTAGTCTAACTGAAATCTGGATCTCGCCTGATGACACTGCTTCCCCTACAGACTTCTCACATTTGTGTCTTTTTTTTCTCTTATCACCCTCATACTATTGGGCCTGCCCCTTCACTCCAACTTTTTTTTTTTAAATCTCATGTCCTCATACTATGCCACCCATCACCCTCCTCGTTGCAATCATCGACCAATTCCTGGATCACTCCCTCCAATTTCTCTAAGACTAGTTCCTCATTCACTATTGATCTTTCTAACATTAATTCTTATCTTAAATCTTGGTGATTTAAATATATACTTAGATAATCTTTTCAACATCTTGGCCTTACTTCCTCCTCTCCTTCTAGTCTTTGATCAAATATTGATTCTCAGCGAGGCCTTCCCTGACCACACCATTTAAAAACTGCAGTTGCCACCAACCCTAGTACTTCCTATCATCTTCCCTTGCTCTTTTTTCCTTCATAGAATTTATCACTTTCTAATATACAATAGAAGCCCTAGTGGCGCAGTGGTTAAGAACTTGGCTGCTAACCAAAAGGTCAGCAGTTCAAATCCACCAGCCACTCCTTGGAAATCCTATGGGGCAGTTCTACTCTGTCCTATAAGGTCACCGAGTCAGAATTGACTTGATGGCAACCGGTTTGGTTTTGATTTTTAATATACAATAAAATTTATGTATTTATTTTATTTATTGTCTGTCTCTTGCACTAGAATGTATGCTCGGTGATGGCAGTCATTTTTGTCTGTTTTGTTTATTACAGTATCCTCAGTGCTTAGAGCAGTGCACAGCACATCATAGTACTCAATAAATATTGATTGAATGAATGAATGAGTGTAAAGATGGTTCAATATTAAGAAATCTGTTAATATAATTTACCAAGTTAATATATCAAAAGTAAAAAATCATATGATCTCCACAAATGTTAAATAGGCATTTGATCAAATTCATCATCCATTCTTACTTACAGTTCTCAATAAAATTAGAATAGATGAATACTTCCTTAACACACAACCCAAAAGCCAATATCAGGCTTAATGAGAAAACACTCGAGCATTCTAATTAAGGTGATAAATAATAAATAATGCCCAGTATTCGCCACTATTATGTAACATGGTTCTGGAGGTACTAACCAATGCAATCAGACAAGAAAGTAATAAGAGGTAGTCGATTTGGCACTTCCTTAAAAAGCTAGAACTAGAAGGACCATATGATCCAGCAATCCCACTCCTTGGAAGATATCCTAAAAAATAAGAGTCATCACACGAATAGATATATGCACACCCATGCTCATTGCAGCACTGTTTACGATAGCAAAAAGATGAAAATAACCTAGGTGCTCATCAACGGACGAATGGATAAACAAATTATGGTATATTCACACAATGGAATACTAAGCAACAATAAAGAACAACGATGAATCCATGAAACATAACATGGAGGAATCTGGAAGGCATTACGCTAAGTGAATTTAGTCAGTTGCAAAAGGACCAATATTGCATAAGACCACTATTATCAGAACTCAAGAAAAGGTTTAAACAGAAGAAAACATTCTTTGATGGTTATGAGGGTGGGGAGGGAGGGACAGGGGTATTCACTAACTAGATAGTAGACAAGAATTAGGTGAAGGGAAGGACAGTACACACTACAGGGGAAGTCAGCACAACTGGACTAAACCAAAGCTAAGAAGTTTTCTGAATACACCCAAACATTTCGAGGGACAGAGTAGCAGGGGTGGGCATCTGGGGACCATGGTTTCAGGGGACATCTAGGTCAATTGGCATAACAGAGTTTATTAGGCAAATGTTCTGTATCCCACTTTGGTGAGTGGCATCTGGGGTCTTAAAAGAGAGTGAACGGCCACCTAAGATGCATCTATTGGTCCCAACCTACCTGGAGCAAAGAAGAATGAAGAACACCAAAGACACAAGGGAAGTATTAGCCCATGAGACAGAAAGAGCCACATAAACCAGAGACTCCATTAGCCTGAGACCAGAAGAACTAGATGGTGCCCAGCTACCACCAATGACTGCCCTGACAGGGAACACAACAGAGAGTCCCTGATGGAGCAGGAGAAAGGTGGGGTGCAGAACTCAAGTTCTAGTAAGAAGACCAGACTTAATGGTCTGACTGAGACTGGAGGAACCCCAGAAAGCATGGCCCCTGGACTCTCTATCAGCCCAGAACTAAAATAATTTCCTAGGCCAACTCTTCAGACAGGGATTGGACTGGACTGTAGGACATAAAGTGATTCTCGTGAAGAGTGTGCTTCTTAGCTCAAGTAGATACATGAGACTAAATGGGCAGCTCCTGTCCAGAGGTGAGATGAGAAGGCAGAGGGGGTCAGGAGCTAGTTGAATGGACACGGGAAATCCGGGGTGGAAAGGAGTGTGCTGTCACAGTATAGGGAGAGCAACTAGGGTCACATAACAATGTATGTATAAATTTTTGTATGAGATACTAACGTGAATTGTAAACTTTCACTTAAAGCACAGTTAAAAAAAAGGTAAAATTATTGGAAAGGAAGAGGTAAAATTACCATTATCTGAGGGAAGAATATTCCAGGTGGAATGAACAGAAAGGAGTCAGGAAATAACTTAGTATACCGAAGGATCAGAAGGAAGGCTAGGGAGGTTAGAACAATGAACAAGGAAGAAAATGTGGCATCAGATGAAAGTGAAAGAGTAGGTAGAGTCCAGATCATATAGGTCCTCGTAGGTCACGCTAAGGAGTTTGGATTTTGTTCTAATGCAATAGGAAGCCAGTTAAGTGTTCTGAACAAAGAAGTGACATGATTTTGATTTACTTTTAATAAGGATCTCTCTGGCCACTGTATGGAAAAGGCTATAGGGAAGCAAGATTGAAAGCAGAGAGATGCATCAGGAGGGAATCATAATGGTCCAGGTGAGAGATGATGGTGATTGGCCAGGATAGTAGTTATGATGTCAATGAAAATCAGATGGATTTAGAATATATTTTGAAGGTAGCACCAATAAGACTTGCTGATGGATTGAATGTGAGGTAAAATGGAAAGAGGAATGAGGGATGATTTAGGTTTTTAGCTTGAGCAAATGGCAATGCTGTTGCCATTTACTGAAATGAGGAAGATGAAGGAGAAAAAGGTTTGGAAAAGAGAACTAAGAGTTCTGTTTCAGACATGTTAGGTTTGAATTGTCTATTAAACAAGTGGGAGATGCCAAATAAGCAGTTACGAATCTGAAACTCATGGGAGAGGACAGGACTAGAGAGACAAATGGTATTTAAAGCCATGGGACTAGATAGAAAGAAAATAGATAAAGAAAAAAAAAGACACAGGTAATTCCTAGGGAATTCAAGGCAGAGGAGGAAGAGCCAGTAATTTTGGAGCAAAGGAGATGAGGAGTGGCCAGTGATTTTGGAAGAAAACCAGTACAGAGTGGGGTCATTAAGATAAAAAAGAAGAGTTTCGAGAAGGAATAGTCAAAATGGATGGAATGCTGCTAAGTGGTCACACACACTAATCAGTGTTTCCAAACTAGAGGGGAGCACTTCTGGCATTTTGTGCAAGAGAATTCTTCATTGTTCAGGACTGATCCTTTTATTGCAGGATTTAGAGCATCCCTAGTTCCTGTGTATTAAGAGTACAAAATGCCAATAACATACTGCAATCATAGCGACAATGAAAAATACCTCCACCCATTTCTAAAAGTCCCTTACAGGCCCATATTATGACTGCTTTTTTATTGTTTGTTCATCAGCACTAGTGACACCAAGTAAGCACTCAATAAATATTACATGAATAAATGAATAGGTCTTTGTTTTCAGCTGAATAGGTCTTTGTCATCAGCTGAAAGCATAGTTAAATCTCTAATCCTAAAACAAACAAACAAACAAAAAACTTCCCCTAAGCCCTGCCTCCTCCTAACAACCATCTCCTCTCTCTCCTCTCCTTCACTGTCAAACTTCCTCAAAGAATAATCTATATTTTTTGCCTTCTCCTCCTCACTTTCTATTCACTTCTTAGTTTTCTTCAATCCGGCATTGAATTCCACCACACCAGTGAAGCTGCTCTCTTCCAAATGTCACCAAAGACTTCATAACTGACAAATCTATCAGTTCCTTTGGCATCCTAATCCTGCTTTAATTCTTTATAGCAGTAGATACTATTATGGTTTCCCCCCATCTCTGAATATCCTACTCAAGTTCCTCTTCCTTTGGAGATCCCTCAAATATTGGTGTTTACCAGGGTCAGTCTGTGAATCTGCTTACATGGATTCAGAAGTTACTGCCAGCTCCCTTAAGTACCCCAGATCTTGTGATTCAGATATTTTGATGAAACCTTCTCAAAATGATACCATCAAAATACAAAATTACTGATTTTTATTGACAAGTTATATATATAAGGGACATCATCCATCCTTATTCCATCTCTGACCCTTAGCCTATTTCAAACTAACTCTCTCTTTTATATTATGAGGAGCTTTTATTTTCAACTCTATTAATTTTGGTATTATTTAAAATCTTAAACATATATTTTTTTACTTTTAGTCAGAAATACATTAAGTCTACACAATTAGATTAGCTCTTAAGGGGGTATTCGTTCCCTACCACCACCATCATTATGAAAGTGTTATGATATTCACTATAAATTTACGCATATTACTGAGACAACTATTAGACATTTAATTGAAGGTTTACTGTGCTGCCTGGAGCTGATAATAAGGAATCATATTATAGCTCAAATATCCCTCTCCCTGCCACACAGTCTGATATATAACCAATCAAATACTGTTAGCTTAATCGGAAATACTACCAAAAAAACTAGGTGTTCATCCTCTAGAATTTTAAATGGAACAGAGAATCCATTCTATTATTACATAGTCAAATCTATTTATTCTTTAAAAGTAAATAAATATGACTACTGTAACCTAAGGGAGAAATCAGGATTTGAGAAGCAGACCATTCAAGAAACAAGTGAACTCCCAGAGGATGAGCAGACACTTTACTCAGAATGACTGATAGCCGTTTCTGAGATGTACATAAAAAAAAACCAAACAAGTAGAGATGCATACCTGTGATAAACATGTGACTCCTGGTTGTGTCTGTTAGATGGTGACTGACCCTATCCCATCCTTGACTCTCACCACATTCTCAGTGAAATTTAAGAATGCGGTGAGGAGCCATAAAGAGAAATGAATTTCTGATACATGTTATAACATGGATGAACCTTGAAAACATTATGCTGAGTGAAATAAGTCAGTCACCAAAGGACAAATATTGTATGATCCCACTAATATGCAATATCTAGAATAGGCAAGTATATAGAGATCAATGTTTATTAATGGTTACCAAGGATGGATGAGAGGGAGGGGGAAGAAAGACACAATGCTTAGGCAACACTGAGCTTCTGGTTAAGGGCAATAGAAAAATTCAGGAATGGTTAAGGGTGATGGTTGAACAACACGATGAATGTAATTAATGTTGCTGAACTGTACATGTGAATATTGTTGAAATGCCAAATGTTTTGTTATCTATATATTTACCACAAATTTAAGAAAAGTACATAAAGTACACAAGGGAAAAAATAATGAGTGAGGCTCAGGGAAGAGGTGATGATTTAAAAAACCAGGTTTAATGGCTTGTTTTTTTAGGTCACATCAGAATGTTCCCTTATCAACATAGCTCCATCAAAGTAGGAGCATCAAAATATTATGTATCCATTCTAGCTCAAAAGGCCTATCAAGCTATCTGCAGGCTGCTTTTCCCCCTCTCCTAGAACAAACGATGGGCCATTTGGCAATATATCAACAGTCCATTCATTTTTAGATTTTAGAGATGGCTTGCTGTTCAACACCCATGGGTGAAAATAGGAATCTGACCTGCTTTCCCACTGCACCCATCCCACTTCCTACCACAAATAGTCCTATGGGGAATCCAGGCTGTCTTCCTACATACCTTTGATATCTTAAGTTCCTTTTTCACCTTTTCTAATTGGCACCCAAGAGGTCTGGTACCTCAATCAGTCCTGTTTTTTAGGGGCAGGCTGGTCCCCGTTTCTCTACCCTATTTCTATGACAGATTTTTGACTTCCCCATCATCTTTATCTGTATCTCTAAAGCCATGCCACAATCCCAGTCTCATTTCGCTAATCTACCTCCTTTTGGTTTTTAGTACCTAGCCTGGAACTAGATTGGGAATTTATAATGCTTCTGTTTGAACTCTGTCTCTGATTATTGGCTCCATCCCAAGGGCTACCTACTCTGTCCCAAGTTAGTACCATTCCTGAAAGTTTCCTAACATCCCTCTCAACCCCTACCCTGCCATACCACTGAAAATCAGTTCCATTTCATTTCAAGTCTAATGCAAAGTCAGCACTCTGTGGTGGTATATTCTAACTCCTGCAGAGAGCAAACACCATCAACTCTGAAAATAATCTCTTGTTCTTCCTCTTGAGTTACACAGAGATTTGTATTTCTAACAGCATACTGGATACTTCCAACAAGATTTCCTACAGGCACTTCACATTCAAAAAACCAAAACTTAACATATTTCTCCCAGAACTTTGTCTTCTTTTTGCACTCCACCCCCAACCCCCACCCCGCCAAACACACAAACAAAACCACCATTTGGTTGTTTACTCTCATTCCAAAAATGGTAATTGTAAAAAATATGGAAAATTCAGATGAGCAAAAATAAAAACCATCACTAAGTCTGCTGCCATCCAGAGATAAACCACTTTATACTCCCATATCTTGATTAATGTCATCACCATTCATCTAGTCACCCATTCATTTTACCAGTTTCTAAGTCCTATCAATGCTACCTCCAAAATGACTATTAAAGTCATTTTCTTCTCTCTATCCCCACTGCCACAGTCCAGGTTCTTACTTCTCTCGCCAGGACTAGTGCAACTGTCTGTCAACTGGTTCTCCTACCATCAGTCTCCAAAACTCATACATATCACTCACCATAACTACAATCAAATTCAACCTTCACACTGCCACTAGAGTTGCTGTTCTGACATATACATCTAATCATTTAACTCACCTGCTTTTAAAACTTTTAGCAACTCTAATTCCTACAAAATAAAGTTCATATTTCATGGTATGACATTCAAGGGCTTTCACAACTAGCTCTAAGCCACCTATTCTGTTTTATCTTCTATTACTTCACTCTACTGCATTCTGGGGCTCCAAGAACATCACAAATAGTTCTCAAAACACACCATACGATTTCACAGCACTATGCCTTTGCTTATGCTATTCACTCTGCTCGGACAGCTTTTTTGCTCTTTTCTGCCGGGCAAAGCATTATGTGTCCTTCAAATATCCAGGTCAAATGCCATCTCTGTTGTGAAGTCTGCTTGGACTTTCTCTTCTTTGAGCTCAAATCACATTGCACATACTTCTATCAAATTCAAATTGCCTGGGTTCAGATTGCAGATCTGCCGCATTCTAACTTTGTAATCTTAAGTGGTGTGTGATTGCTCTGTGCTTCAGCAATCTCATTCGTAAAATAAGAATAACAATAGCATCTGCTTCATAGGGTTGGTGTGGGGATTAATGAGTTACTACGTGTAAAGTTCTTAGAGAAATGCTTCACACACAGTAAGCACTATGTACATGTTTGTTATGATGATGATGATAATATGATGGTAAGTAAAAACAAATAGGATAAAAACTTTTATTTATAGAGTTTAAGTGTAGGGAACTTGCTCCACCATGGCATTCTGGTGACCTTGCACGTATCCATGCAGGCAAGGCTCAACTGCAGTCTGACCTAGGTTTCAACAGAAGGTCCTGTGATCCTCCTGGAACATGGGAAGATAGGCAGTCTTGTGAGGAGCTGCCTCAAGGACGTTTCTTATCTGCCACCCTACCTTGTGGAAGACTCCCTATCTAGTGGGAGGCTTCCACAAGGCAGTTCCTCATCCAACTCCCTGGTTCCAGTAAGGCACAGGACTTTCCACTTTGCTCCCCTTGGGTCCAGATGCAGGTGCAGCCTTAGAGTTGGTTCTTCAACCAAGTTGCCTACCATGCACATTGCCTGTCATCTAGCCCCTTGGTTCAATGTAATGGGTTTTTTTAGTTCGTCCTGTGGGCAAAGGGACACAGGGAGCTGACACCATGCTGATCTTGCTTATGCTGTCTGTGTAAGTAATAAACTATATCCATTTGGGCTCATTGTTTCCTTATTGGATAAATTTATGAAAGTATGGTAAGCCCACCTAACAGCTGACACTGTACTGCTTGCTTAGAGACTCCTTGATTTCTTGACAGTAAGCTACTTGAGAGAAGAAGAACCTTGTCTATTTTGTTCAACACTATAGATCTAGTATCTGGCACATAGTTAAGTGTTCAAAAAATACTTGTTGAATTTTTAAAAATTGTAGCAAACATCAATACATATGTATTCAAGAATCTATATCAAACTCATTACAGTGGGAGCCTTGTGGGGAGGAATAGAGAGTATAGAGAGAAAGAAAGGAAAAATAAAATGAAAAAAACAAGACAGGGGTCTTCTACCCATGCGGTTAAAAAAATAATATGCGCGCGCGCGCGCGCGCGCGTGTGTATGTGTGTGTGTGTGTGTGTGACTTACAAAGAAGTCCTCTGGCTCTCTTATTATTCTTCTATTAATTTATATGAGTATTTGAAACCTTGTAAGCTTGACCTTAGTTTCTCAACTGTAATTAAGGAGGAGATGCTAAATCAGCATCTAGCAAACTGTGGTCCAAACAGCCCAAGTCATTGTCTTAGGAGCTGCCTCATGGGTGGCAGTACCCTTTCAGTGAAGACAGTGGTACTTTTATAGGTTTTATATATTGGGCTTTCTCGTAGAATTGTTTTTTAAAAAAAGGTTTTGCAACTCAAAAACAAACTGTAAACCACTGGCCTGGCTGTATCTCTAATAGCGAGATTAAGGCAAGGGTAGCTTGGCAGCTCTGGAAGAGAAAAACCTGGTGATCTGTTTCCATAAAAGATTACAGTCAAGAAAAGCCTATGGGGTAGTTCTACTCTGTCACATGGAGTCCCTATGAGTCGGAATCAACTCGACGGTACTCAACAACAACAAGCTTGGCAGCTACAAACTTGGAGATAGAGGAGCAAAGGATAATAATAAGGCAGGAAGAATTTGGGTAATGGGGTTTTTTGTTTGACGTTAGAAGGAAAGAATGGAAGGTTTGCTCATACATGTTCCTAACTCAGAATTTTGTTTAGGAACATCACTTTGATTTGTTGTTGTTGGGTGCCGTTGAGTCTATTTTGACTCGTAGAGACCCTATATGACAGAGTAGAGCTGCCCCATAGGGTTTTCTTGGCTGTAATTTTTACAGGAGCAGATCACCAGATCTTTCTCCTGAGGAGCCACTGGGTGAGTTCGAACTGCCAACCTTTCAGTTAGCAGCCAAGCGCTTAACTGTTGTGCCATCAGGGCTCCTTCACTTTGATTTAGGACTCACAAATCTTGCTTTCTTATCTAGAGTCTGAGAAGGGTAGAGGAAAGGATGATCCCTTGTGCATTTTGTGTTTAAATACTATTTTATTGTGTTTTCAGTGAAAGTTTATCCCCTGTGCATATTTAAACCCCAAATCACTCCTTGCACTTAAACAAATTGGGCTCTCTACTCCCATTACCTTCCATAGCTTAAGTAGAGATTTTCTTGAAGTCTCTGGATTGGATTGTTAGATATGGACCAGGTCCAAGACCTAAATATCATATTTTGCCAATTCTAAGGTTTAATTTTCCCCACATTTTAATGTTTCTGATATTGGGATGCTCCACACAATCAATGTGTACATTTAATGTGGTAATGTGCTTCATTTTCCCCGAGAAGTTGTTATTAAATAAATGACACATTTACAGTTTGATGGTGTCTTAGATTTAAGGAAATGCCACATTATAAACAGGAATAATAAGCTTATAAATTTGAGCAAGAAATACTTGACATGGGGTCAACAACCTCTTTAGTCTGAGTCTTACCAGTGGGGTTAAGCAATGGCAGCGGATGTCAACATTAACATGCCTTCAGGATAAAACTCAAGCTACAAATCAGGGCTTTCTTTTTTTAATTTTTTCAGAGCCAGTTTAATAGTACACCACTGTCCACACTTATTCTTTATTCTTGTTATACTCACCCCTTACTCAATATGCCATGCAATTTCATGCCTGGATATGTTTCCACATGCTCTTGCTTCTGCGTGGAATGCCTTCCCTGCCCTTATTGCCCACTGTAGAAATCCTATCCACCCAATCAGAGTTGATCCCTTTCTGCTTTAGGTCACCATGTACCTGGTATATGCCTCTAAATATATGCTTACCATACCAAGCTGCAATGATTTGTTAGGTGTCCATCTTCTTAAATTCCTTGAAGGCAATTAACTATTTATCTTTGTATCCCTAGCAGTTAGGGCAATACCTGGTATATAGTAGTAGTCACCAAGTATTTAATGAATGAACAAATGAGGAAAAGGAAAGAAAGAGAAAAAGAAAAGTATACAAAAAAAAAAAATAGGCACACTATCACATTAAATGTACACATTAATTGTGTGGTAAAGTGCCATAGGACCAGCAAATGCTTAATTTTATTTCATTTTATTCAGCGGTGCCTTCATCTGGCACTCATCCAAACCCTCTGAACTCCTAGTATACTTAGAATTGTTAAAAATAAAATGAGTTCATTTATGTTAGCTTTGTCTCCCCAATCGATTATAAATTTATCAGAGGGAGGGATTAACTCTTCTGCTGCATATACTTGTTGAGTTTTAGATAAATTGTATATTCTTATCCTGAGGTGTGACTTAGTTTCCAAGATTCTTCGTTCAGGATACCTTTATTATTAAAATTAGTAGCAATTTGCAGGAGAGAAATAGAAAGGCTCACAACAGTTTTATTTATTTAGGGTCTAGAATTTCTCTGGAGTTTAGAGCAACCCTCAACAATAAATATCAGAAACATAATTTTGAACTAGTTTAAGAGAGAGGAATTTGATAAATTTGATATTACTGATAAAACCCTGGGAGCTAATTACTTCAAGACCACTTGAAACCTTAACTCATTAGAGATAGAAAAATCTCCTGAGGTACTTAAAGTCACTATTCCCATTATGTTACTTGATTCAATTGAATATCTTAGATTTTGCTAATAAGAGAAAACCTGAAGTTATGCAAAAGAAAGATTCCATTACTATTTGCTTAAGGAAAGTATATTAAATATCTCCTATGAACACCTTGGAGAGTCCTTGGGAGGTGCTAATGGTTAACGTGCTCGGCTGCTAACCTAAAGGCTGGAGGTTCCAGTTCACCCAGAGGTGCCTTAGAAGAAAGACCTGACAATCTACTTCCAAAAAATCAGCCACTGAAAACCCCATAGAGCACACTTCTACTCTGACACACATGAGGTTGCCATGAGTAGGAACTGATGGCAACTGGTGGTTTTATGAACACCTTACTACTCTATAATGCAGAGTATTGTAAGAGAGGAGGAAAAATGGTGGATGCAAAGCCCGATTTCAAAAAAGGAATTTTCAACACCAGAAGTACTTGTGTATGCTGCCAAAACGAGTCTCATTCCACTCTCTAGGCTAGGTAGGCCCAGACTTTCCCACAAGATCACTGTGAGGATCAAATGAGCAAAAGTAAGGTAGTATAATTGATATTATAGGTATTGCTATGGTTATCATATAGAAACACTGACTTGGCAAGGATACTGTCCAACATGCTGTAGTGTCATTCAGATAAGGGAGTCAAGTAACTTTTTAGATGTCTTCTTAGTATTTTAAATCAGAAATTTAGGGCTAAAAATTAAGAAGAAAATCCCTTTTTAAATCCCCTAATGCAAGCTGAGTCATTAAAAGAAATACAGAAATAAGAGATAACACAGATTCAGGAAAGAAAATATTTCATTCCGATTGCCTGTCAACTCATTAGAAGTTGATAACCAATCATATCACATGTATGGGACTAGGGTGAAAAAAAATTCAGTACAAACAGATGGGGCAGTTTTAATGGGACTAGAAGTCCTGTATTATGTCATACAATTCTATTGTATTTATTTGTAAATCTTATCCTCATGTGTAAACTTAGTTTATTACATGTCTGTAGACGTTTACCAATTTTAAACTGTCTAGCTCATTACTCCCCTAGTACCTGAAATATAGCAGTCACTATTTTTAAAGAGTCTACAATCTTGCCTACAGTATTATGTATACAACATTCATTCAATTTAGCTATAATGGTCATACAGAAAATGGGTGGCGGGGGGGGCAGACAGGCTTACCACAAGATCCTCACAACATGCTGTAGAAGCGTCCTTTCTGGTCAATCCTAGGAAAATATCCTCAGTTCCCACCTGCTGTTTGAATACAATCTCATACCTGAAGAAAAGTCAATAATAATAGAGATTGAAATGGAAGAGTAATTTTCTGTCACAGAGGAGAAGACTAGAACCTTATGAGGACATGCTATTACAAAAAACAAAAGCACTACATAAAGTGTTTGCAGTATTCAGGTACGTAGCAAAACATAAAAGAAGTCTAGAAATTTAGTCAAAAATGCCAAACACTTAAAAAGTAGGGTTTTGTTTATTTCATATATACTAGATTTCTAAAATAAAGCTTAGCTGTTTTAGAACTATACAAATAAACTGGATTGAGGGAACTTCTAATATTCTAGTAAAGATTAAAAATAGAAGTAAAAAGGAAAGTCTTTTCCTGGAAAACAATGGCTCAGAAAAATACTGGATCCATAGCCCAGAGTTTGATGGATAGATAGAAACCCTCCTCTGCTACATTTAAGCCACAGACCAGAGTCAGGAAATTGAGTTTTAGTAGTGTTTCTGTCACTAACTGTGTGACCTTGGACAAATCACAAACTCATAGGGTCTCAGCTTTCATCATATTTATACAATTTATGGGGGAAGAGGTGTTTGAACTAAATGATCTCTGTGATCTTTTCCACCTCTTAAATTCTACAATAGAAAGACAGGTAATGCAGCCAACACAGCTACATTACAGAGTTTAGAATCTAGTCCTACAGAATTCTTAGTTCAATGAAAAAATTTTCTGATATTTTAGCACATACATGTCAATTCACAAATCTTTTCTTCCTCCCAAATTTGAGTCCCTAGGGATAGAATAGTTTTTAGAAGCACCCAGCCATAACTTACCCTTATCTCTTCACATGGAATGAAATAAGCAAAAATTGACAAACTGTTTTTTTCCCACTGATTGTACCCTAATGAACAAATGGTAAGTCTCTGGACAGGAAGACTAAAAGAATAGATTGAACTTCTGACCATTGGCAAATAGGAATGCCCAAGAACAATAAAAGGGATTTCTCTGAGTTTGAACAGGACTACCAAAAGGAGCTATTTGAAATGGAGCACTTTTCTCTTAAGAGGCTACCAAATATTTACAAAGGTGAAACCAGGTTAAAACAGAACAGAAAGGTATTGATCCGTATGCCTGTGGCTCCCAAATGGATCCCGCTCTTATCCTGAGCTCCAGACTCTATTTTCCAAGTGCCTTCTATAGTGGTTTGCCTGAATGCCACAAAGGCATCTCAGATTCACATATCCAAAACCAAACTCACTGCTTCTCCTCCACTTACTCCCTATCACAGTTAATGCCATTGATATTCATCCAATCACCCCAACAAGTAACTGTAACATTATCTTTGATGCTCTCCTCTCATCCATTACATCTACTCAAATACCAAATCTTCCTTCAAAAATCTCTCAAATTAAAAAAAAAAAAAATCTCCCGAATAAAGACCCTCATACTTTCCTCTAAGGCCAGTGACTTAAAGATCCTTATTTTTCATTTGGCCACTTGTGATTCTTCTTTTGTGAACTTCCTGTTCATGTCCTTCACCCGTTTTCCTATCAGGCTTTTGGGATATTTTGAAATGTATTTTCATGAGGTAGAAAATAAAGATGAAAAAATCTTATACAGCAACTTTCTTCATATCTTGACTGGCGTTATTATTCACTTAACACACGGATGTTCTATCTATAGAACATCAAACATCAGGTTGAAAAGTGAAAATTTACTCAAATTTGGAGCTTGCCGCATATAGATGTTTGACATTCGTTAGACAATATGACAAATGAGTGACTTAATTCTTACCTTTCATATGGATGTGTGGGTGTTATATAAATATAACCTGAGATTTACTCTCTGCATTCTTAGGATGCAGACAGAAATGTTGTTTTAAAAAATCTCCTTTTTTAAAATGAGGTTTATGTTTTTTGACATTATTTATTCTAAAGCTGGATTTTTTTCTAGTTAATTATCTGCAGTCTCCCCCTGCTTCTGTTTTCAGAACTGATACAGAAGATAGAAACACAGGTGTTTTCTTAAAGCATTGGGCACAGTTTTGTAGTCAGAATTAGAAAACTTTTCAGGTCACTTGTCATAGAAATCTTTAAGAATTTATAAAGTACATTATAATTTAGTAAATATTACCTTTGTTTACAAGTTATTCTAAATATTCAATCAAGGTTTTATTTAAATATGTATTTAAAGCTTAGTCTCTTTAAGCATTAATTTCCACTATGTATGTAAACACACTTTAAGTTCCTCAAAAGTATGAGTCTTCCTTTTTTTAATCAGAGTAAAAATTTTTTATGATCATTATTCTAAATTCCATGTTTATAATTTGATAATATTGAAAGGGCTACAAAGCAAGGCTACAATCCCTCTGGCAAAATATACTAAATACTAACTATACTTCTAAAAATATCTAATAAATAAGTCCAGGTAATAACTGATAATTAGAGGGAGAGCACAGCCTTTTATAGAAATTGTGGAACATTGAGTAATTAAAAGCAGGTCTTTGATTCATAAACATGGTTTGTAATTTAGTTTGTATGAATGCTTGTAATTTAAGGGGCTGGGTTTCTCCCACTGTTAGTTCCACATTACACAATTGACATTAAATATAAATTTATAATGGAAAGACTGTATTTTTCATTCTTTTGTTAGATAGTAACTGAAAGGAAGGTTTTATGTTTTATTATTTGTTTCTCTCTACAGGAAAAAAATCATCAATTACCCATGTCTTCTGTGTGTCACTATAGTTTTATCTTTTCTGTGGTGTAAGTTACTTTATGAATCTTGTCAAAAAATAGAAATGGTATCAGAGGACATATCTAACTTGAACCCTTAAACACATTCCAGGCTTCATTTGACTTACTCAGGTATTTCCCTAACATCCCACATGTCATCATGCTCTGCTCCTTCTGGAACCTCTTCTGCATTCCAAATGTCCTCGCTAATTTCAACACTGGTTTGAGGGATGACTGTAAAGAAATGGAAGATAAAACTGAAACTGTTGCTCATTTCTCCCCTCTAAATTGCTCCTGTTCTTCTTCATACTCAGTTTGGGACAATTCAAATAAAACATTTTCTATTTGTAATCACTAGCTTGTTTTTTTCTGAACACAAGCTAAATTAGTAACAACTGACTTTAATTTTTTTGTCAATACAAAACTAATACATGTTAATTGTAGAATATTTAGAAAAGACATACAAGCAAAAAGAACAAAATTTTAAAATCTACAATCCAACTGCCCAGAGATAATCAATGTTAGCATTCTGGCATATACCTTTCTAGTCTTTTACCCTATACATATGTAAGCAAAGAAATTGTGATGGTTAATGCTATGTGTCAACTTGACTAGACTATGATTCTCATTGATTTGGTAGACACTATGTAATCACTTTCCATTTTGTGATCTGATGTGAGCTGCCAATCAGTTGAAAGGGGAGTGTCCTTTGGGGTATGGCCTGCCTCCAGTATATAAATGGATGTTTTGGCAAAGCTCTCTCTTTCTGTATCTTGCACTCTTCTTGTCACCTGACCTCTGGTTCTTGGAACGTTAGCCTGCAGAAGTCTACAGCCTGTCGCCTGATCTGCAAATTTTGGATTTGCCAACCCCCAGCAACCCCGCAAACCAGCAGAGGCTTCTGGCCTGCTGCCTGACCCGCATATTTTTTAGTTCGTTAGCCCCTGCAACCACGTGAACCAGCAAAGGTCTTCAGCCTGTCGCCTGACGCACGGATTTGGGACTTGCCAGCTCGCACAATTGCATGAGCCATTTCCTCACAATCGTGTGAGCCACTTCCTTGAAGTAAATTTCTCTCTATATATATATATTTATATATGCTGCACTGGTTTTGCTCCTCCAGAGAACCCAGACTAAGACAGAAATATTCCCATTTACATAAAAGAACAAATCAAACATACAATAATTTGATTTGGGTAGAAATGTCTTATTTTAGATTGTGTGTGGTTTTTTTTTAAAATAGACTTTCTCTTTTAGAACAGTCTTAAGTTTACCAAAAAAACTGTGCAGAAAGTACAAAGTTCCTATTTATTCCCTCCCCTCGCACATTGTTTTTCCTATTAACATCTTGCATTCCTGTAGTATATTTGGTATAATTTATCAACCAATATTGACACATATTAACTAAAGTCCATAGTTCACATTAGGATTTACTCTTTGTGTGTACAGCCTATGAATTTTGACAAATGCTTAATGTCATGTGTCCACCATTACGGTGTCATACAGAATAGCTTCACTGCCCTAACAATGCCCTGTGCTCCACCTATTCATTCTTCTCCCCTCTTCCTAAACCCTGGAAACCACTGATATTTGTACTGTCTGTATAATTTTGCCTTTTCCAGAAAGTCATATTGTTGTAATCATACAGTATGTAGCTTTTCCGGACTGGCTTCTTTCACTTAGCAGTATTGCATTGTGTTTTACTACATAAAAACCCTTACAGAACTTCTCCATGAAAACATGACACAATTCTTAAAAATATAATATCTACTAAAGAAACTGAAAACAGTGGATACAATCATCATTTTTTAACCCAGTGTTTTCCTCATGTAGACATGAGTTTTAAAGAAAATCTCTATTATTTGTCCTTTATGCAGAACTGAGCATGTGCCTGGGTTTCTACATGTCATCTTTAAATGTTTAAAAGTAGATAGGCTCTAGTAGTCATATAAAGGACCAGTTTATGTCTGTTCCAACTATTGGGGCAGTAAATTGAGACCCATATCAGGTGCAGAATATTACTTTAGGTCCTTCTAAGCATCCCCAGAAATGCATGATTGTCAGTTTTTCAATTCTGCCCATTTTTTTAAAATTGTCTGCTTCTACCTAGCATGGGCTTTGTAAAGTCTAACTATATGTTTATATATAACTTCTTGCATATGACTCATTGCCCTCCAAATTCAGAGATTATTAGACTCACATTATCAGGAATACAGGCAGCACAGAAATAATCCAAATTTGAACTAGTTCTCCATGGAGTGAATATCTCTCAGATAAGGCAAACAGACTCTTGATTATATACAGCAATAGCAACAGGAAATTTAAAACCATCCCCAGACCTCATTTTAGCAACTGGATTATATTAAACATTTTTTTCCAGATAAAATCTTTTACAATTAGCTAGATTAATTAATTTCACTTCCTCCCTCTTCTGATCCTCCTGTAACTGTGATAATAACCAGTAGAACTAGAGCCTTCTGTTTTTTTTAAAGATGTGTGAAATGTTCAACTCTGTGAAAAAGTATAGACCAAAATGTTAGAAAAACATTCAAATTATTTATTCTAGTTTATTGGACCTGTGATTTTATATGTAACCCCATGTCCATTAATTCATAAGCATTTCAATGTAAGATAAAATTGTGGCTATTTATTTTATTGTCCTTTTCAAAACACTATTAGTTCCATGAGGGCAGAAACCCTTTCTAATCTGAACTTCACTGTAGTCTCAGAGATAATCATACTGCCTGGTATATAATAAGTGCTCAACAAATATTTGTTGAATGAATGAATTCTGTGAAGTTGCCAGAATCTAGGAGGGTAGAAGGTGAATAATTTAAGGATTTTGGTAACTAGACCCTAAATAATAAAAAGTTGTCTAACCACATGCTACTTTCTTGATTTTCTACCTCAAGAATACATGTCGAAGAATATCTATGATTCAAACTAAATTAATTTCCATTACTAGAAAAACAACTTACCTGCAACAGTAGGGTAACAACAGCATCTTTATATGTAAATGGCTGTTAATTATTTTAGATGATCTTTAATAAGTGCTAGTGTGTATTGGAGTCTCTGGGTGGTGCAAAGGTTAATGTGCTTGGCTGCTAACCTAAAGGTTGGAGGTTCGAGTCCACCCTGAGTTGCCTTGGAAGAAAGGCCTGGTGATCTACTTCTGAAAAAATCAGCCACCGAAAACCCTATGGAGCACAGTTATACTCTAACACACATGGGTTGTCATGAGTTGCCATAAGTTAGTCAACCTGACAGCAACTTTTCTTTTTACCATTGGTTAATATTACTCTCCCTATAATTTTTCTACCAAGAAGAAGATTATATTAATATATACTACTTTATTAAATAACTTACTTTTGACTTCTTCTGTTTTTGGTGGTCCAATATTCCCAGGACCCATGGCTCCAGTAGTAGATGAACAATTTGACTGGAATAGAAGAAAAAAAAGTCCAACATTCTGTAATTACTGCTTGTATAACATAAATGACCAGTAATAATTTGCATTTTTAAAATAATTTAAATTTAATAAGCTTTCAATCGAAAATAATTCATATAGAGTTTACCAGTTCAATTACTCATCATTGCTATACAACAGAGAGACAGATGCCACTTATTATTTTGAATATGTTTTCCTTGCCCTTTCAAAAAGTATTCTGTTTAATAGACCCTAGGGCAGACTTGATCTTCCATTAGGCCAGATCCACCAGTTCCACCTCAGTAAATTATATATCCTTGGGGCCAAGAGTCAGAGGCCAGGTGGTGTAGTGGTTAAGTGCTCGGCTGCTAACTGAAAGGTTGGCAGTTCAAACCTACCAGCTGCTCCATGGGAGAAAGATGCGGCAATCTTTTTCCATAAAGATTACAGACTTAGAAACCCTGTGGGGCAGTTCTACTCTGTCCTATAGGGTCTCTATGAGTCGGAATTGACTCGATGGCAATGGGGTAACGAGGGACAGAGATAAGAATATGAGCCACATTCATCTCTATGAAGGTTAGAACTGTTAGCATAAGGTCATTGATATCTATGGGGTATTAGTAGTGTCTATTCATAGTTAGATGGAGGCTAGATATATGGGAAAGTTTTATAGAAATAAAATTTAACCACTAAATAGAGTCTAAGTAATTAGACTCCAAATGACCCATTCAAATGCCCTGATAACTGCTTTTACTTCTGTCCACTGTGGGTATGAAATAGTTCCCCATCCCACCATCTCTTGACACTGAATTAGTGGATTTAAACAGCAACCCCAACTTAATAGTGGCATATATATGCTGAACCACTTCAGTCTTCACACAGTCCAAATTTATTTTGCCATCTTCTGCACAAGCATGAACACTTCACATGACTGCCTCTGACTCACAGTGTAAGAACAGTCTTCATTTTTTCAACTAAGTATAACACATATTATACCATCAAAATAGCAGAAGCCACCTCATTTGATGTTTCTAGAGAATTCTAATTTCTTACTAGTTTTTCTTGCTGATGTCAGACTCTGCAGCTCCAATTCACTCCACTGCTGGCAGTCGAAAAGTTATTTTCTCCTTGGATCTTGGCAAACTAGCACCTCTACCTCTCCCTTTCTCAGGCCCCTGCCCTCATGTCACAAGGCTTCAAATGTATAAAAGTTATAATGCCCTATTTAGACAAAGGGAATAGTGTCTGTCCTTGAAAGCTGGTGGAAAAGCTTACCTGGGTCTTTATTATGCTGAGCTATTCCAACAGCTATAAATCAGAAATTAATCTATAATATCTCAACAATGTCTGAGACAGTAACTATTCTTTTCCAAAAAGGTGCTTCAAAAGTGCTATATCTGCGGTTAAGGCATTTTTATGGGAAAATCCCAAGACAGTATTCTGGACATTTTTTTTTTTTTTAAATCACTAAAGTCATATAAACTTGTAGCACTTTTCTTAAATTATTAATCACCAGAATACTAATAGTCAATTAGGGTAAAGCATTTTCTTGGAACACGAGGACCTCTTATTTTGTTGAGTGCCTCATTCCACAGAAAATTAAAATCAGTAGAAATAAGACCGTGAACATTCCTGAAAAAAATTGATATGTTCTCCATGAACAATGATGATTGGATCTGTACATCAGAACAGAGGGGAATTTCAATTTATTAACTTAACAAAAATAAATGATTAAAAATGAAAATTTCAAGTGAAAAGATGGAACAGGATAATAGAAACATTAAAAACCATCTGGCAATTATTTTCTGTAGGAATATCATTTGAGCCTTTACCATGAATCCATATCCAATTATCTGAGCAATTTATTATTGCAGTTCATGCCACTTTACAATATGGAAGAGAGTTAGAACATCCTTGTTACAATGTCTGTGAAGGGTGGTGAACCTTATTTCCCATAGGCCTTAAGATTCTCTCATGAGTTTAAAAAACAACAGGCATGCTCTCTTCCCAATTCATGGTGGGGCTAGTGTAAATGAACTGATATGTATGCAACAGTTCTCTTGCTGTTTTCAGAGACTGTATTCTCAAAAACACATCACTCTTGTAATCATTCCACAGCTCCCGAGATGAATACATATTGAAAAATGAAAACCAGTTTCTCTCCTGGAAATTTTAATAGTTCATTAGAAACATTAATTACTCTCCCACTGTTCTGATACTCTAATTCTAGACCCTCTAATGATATCTGTACTGTGGTATCTGAATGACCAATTATCTCAAAATTGCTTATCACCCAGATATACAGAATCATACATTATTATAGTAATTTTCCTTTATAAATTGTACAACTCACTAAAATGATCCTAGTCTTTCTGTTCTCATAAGCACTCATCTTTCCCCTAGAAACACTGCTAGATGCAAATAAACCTCTCCATACACAAATGCCAAAGGGAACAGGCTTTGCAATACGGTAAATCCTATCTCTGAATCTGTTCCAGTTACAAGTTGCCACTTTCTTTTCTTCAAGATCACTGCTTCTCAAATATTTAATTTAATTACTTTTTCTATATCGCATAGCTCTATCTTTCCCGGGATGTGGCCTCCAGAAATGATTGTTTTGTTATTTCAGCTAAGGTAGCAAAAAATGAGCTTGTGTTCCTAACTTTGTTGATACATTGCTTCTAATTTTTTCTCTTGTGTACTATTCGTTGTACATACTGTTATTAACCACCTGATTTTTCTTTATTTGCTCAGCTTCTAATAAGACTTTTTCCTGACTAAAATTTCTTGGTTCCTGATCCTAGTTCCAAGCTCATTTCCCCTTTTTTACAAATTTTATTTCCATTTCATGTCTTATTTGACTCTGCTGTTTCCACCAAAGCTCTTTCTGGAAGGAGGAAGCCCAATCCAGTGTCCATCTGAGCCACTGAACTTGCTACATATTCAGATTATACCTGTTTTTCCACATTACGGCAAAAAAAATTGGGGAGAGGAGTAAATTGATACGTATATTCATGAAGATGGTTTATTCATGGTAAACTGCTCATAACAATGAAAAACGTCATTAAAATTATACTATGCAAATGGATTTATTGTAGTATAATAATGAAATTTCTGCCTCAAATTTTGTTTGCCTTCACATAGGCAATCTGATAGCCAAAGTTCACTGATATTTAAGGAGTGGAGAGCAGGCGTTACATGAAAGTGTTTGTCATTCTGGGAATACTGGCAGTGACCTTGGAGTGCCCAAAAACCAGTTCAGGGAACTCTCCTAGCAAAAATGAAGCCCATCTTGCTGCTTCAAGTCCCCCTGGGGTTACTGTTCTGATCCCAAATGCTATTTAACTAATTAGACTCCACAGCTGTAACTGAGTATGTATGCAGAAGCCAATTTTAGTGGGCTGAAGCTAGTTTGTCCCATTATTTGCCTCAAAGTATTTTCTCTTTTGCTTTCATGGGTAGCCAAAAAAAAAAAAATTAAGGGGACTGATACTTGGGGTCCAATTAATATTATAAAATTGAAAATATTTGTTTTATAGAAATACTGTCTAGGCTTAAATAGTGCTAGCTACTATTCTTGCTGTGGTTGTCAAGAAATCTTTGGTCATAAATATAAATGACAAACATTTTGAAATGTGGCTATTGCTACCATAGTTACAGAACTATTTTCCTATTCTGCGTTCAGGTGGTTTAGAAAAAATATAATTATGTTAGTTAGAAATGTACTAGAGGTTATACGCTCATGCATAATCAGCCTTGCAATCTCCTGTGTATATATCAAATGACATAGCCCTGCTCTCACTGCAAGGTTGGAACAAGTTGTTCAAATATAGTCTCATAACTTAATGTGAACAGAACTAATTTATCTTTAAGTATATGACCACCTGTTCAAATTCAAAATCAGCCTCTTCTTCAGGATAAAGTAGCTTAGAGAGGGCTTGTAGAGCAGAAACTGAAGAAACAGTATCGATTTCCATATTTTCAGATTCCACATTTTCAGTTTCCATATTTTCAATTTCTGTATTTTCAGATTCCATATTCTGAGGAAGAAGATAATCAGAAAGAGGTATTTTACTTTTATGTTTTATTTAAGACATCAAGAATTTTAAAGTGTCACATCTCCCGACCTTCCCTGGGTCATTTCATTGTCTCTTATTCTTCTTTGAAAATCCTTGTAAACTCCTTCAGATACATGTACTTTGCTGACTCATAGATCTGGGGCAGCAGTAAACTCAAGCATTCACTCTGTTTTCCTAAATGTTCATATTTAATCTAACAAGCATTTATTGAGCACCTACTACAGTGGTTCTCAAGTTTTAGTGTGTTTAAGAATCACTTGGGGAAGTTGGTTAAAAATGCAGACTCTTGAGCCCTATCTCTAGAGAAAGTATATGTCAGTATCATATAGACTGTACATTATTATTTGGGAACCTACTGTTTCACACTACCTTTTTATCTGTTTCATGTATGTTGTCTAAACAAAAAAGCCCAAACCCACTGCCATTGAGTCCAACTCATAGTGACCCTATAGGACAGAGTAGAGCTCCCCCTTAGGGTTTACAACGAGCAACTGGTGGATTTGAATTGCCCACATTTTGGTTAGCAGCCTGACCTCTTAACTACTGCGCCACCAGGTCTCCATGTGTTTTCTAGGCTGTATATTTTATTCAGTGAACTGAAAAGGATGTTTGTTGGGGTCGATCCTCCAACAAACTTTACTCATTTCAGTTTTGCCTCAGGCATGCCTGTACCTTCTGCTTTATTTCAATACTTGAGAACTCTAATGGGTTGGTTCATTGGTTTTTCTGAAAGTTCATACAAAATAAAATAATTGTTTTCTGAGTATAACAGGAATACTATATATGTCTATTGTGGAAATTTTAGGAAACAATACATTAAAAACATAAATAAGAAAATCACAACTACCTATAATTCTACCATACAGATATCAGTGTTGTAAATCTCTACAAAAAGAAAAAGAAAAAAAAATCTGTACGGTTATGTTTGGAGTAGAAATTAAAGATCTCTAAAAATCTTGGAGGTGTTAGACTTTAATGAATTGTCTGAATAAGACTGTAGAATCAGACCTGTTGTTAGTGATTTAGGCATAAATACAGTAGCAAACTTTTCTAGCCTTCCACTGATTTTTTTTTTAAACATTCTTTTATAAAATTAACTCGCAGGAAACATTTTTTTAGTACTATTATTAAATGATCCACTAAAAACTTTTGAATTGTGCCTAGAACAGTAAATTTGTGCTGGTATAGTTACATGTCAAAATCTATCTGCATGCAGATGGTGCATTACAAATCTTCAGTTTTATTGTGTTTTTCTATTATTTCGACTCCTTTTCTTGAAATAGGAAATTGATCTTAATGCCTAGCAGAGATGTTGAGGGATATAAGTTAAATTGTCCTGTACATCTATCATCGAGGCAGTATATCATAGTGGTTAAGAGTAAGGGCTGTGGAATCATGCTACCTGGATTTGTATCCATCATTTACTTCCTAGCTCTGTGACTTTGAGCACATTATTTAAATTCTCTGTACTTCATTTCCCTTATCTTTAAAATGGGGATAATAATAGTACCTATCTCAAAGGATTGTTATAAGTAGCTTAATACATGTAAAAGTGTTTGGAACAGTGCCTGGCACATAGTAAGCACTCAACATATGTTAGCTATTATTAGTCCTTCAAAAGTTTGATTTTGCTATTAAACAGATAATAGATAAGTGGTAACTTTGGTGAAGAGTAAGACAGTACACAATACTGGGGAAGCCAGCACAACTTGTACAAGGAAAGGTCATGGAAGCTCCATAGAAACATCCAAACTCCCTGAGCGACTGAATTTCTGGGTGGAGGGCCGTGAGAACCATGGTCTCAGGGAACATCTAGCTCAACTGGCATAACACAGTTTATAAAGACAATGTTCTACATTCTACCTTGGTGAGTAGCATCTGGTGTCTTAAAAGCCTGTGAGCAGCCATCTAAGATACTCCACT
>NW_004444004.1:708053-719478 GCF_000243295.1 Trichechus manatus latirostris | reverse complement strand
AATGAGAAACTATTTTGTTCTGTAAACCTTCATCTAAAGTGAGAATAGCAGCACAACTGGAAGAATGTAATTGGTCACTGAATTGTACATGTAGAAAATTTTGAAATGGTGTTATCTTTGGCTATGTATATTTTCACCAAAAAAAAAAAAAGGTCCTCCAAGGTCGAGAAGGGAGTGTTGACATGTCGTGGGGTTGTTAATCAATGTCATAAAACAATATGTGTACTGAGTGTTTAATGAGAAGCTATTCGTTCTGTAAACCTTCACCTAAAGTACAATAAAAAAATTTAAAAAAAAATTTGATTTTGCTGGGCATGAATATCACCTCTAATAATGATGTAGAATAAGTTAATGTTAAAACTCATTACACTGGAAACTCATTAAATTGGAAAAAGGTGACATAAAAGGTGATAAAATAATCTTCTCTCACAATATGGTCTAGTAGTCTGCTACGGAAATGAATAACTGACATATATTAAACAAAGGGGTGCCTGTTTATATTTTCAAATTCCTACTTGATTATGTGTTCATTAAATATTTACTCAACAGTAAAAGCAAAAATTCTATTGAAATATTTTTTACCTTTGACAATGAAAGGGAAAAATGCATCCAGATATCAGATGCAATAATATAATTAGTATTTTCATTTGAGATTGTAAAAGCAACAAGACTTTTAAAAAACAAATATAGCAGAAATTATTTTATTATTTTAGAACTACCTACCTTATAAAATTGTTGTGGTCATATTATGCAATGTAGTTGAAAGAGTTTGCTAAAATGTGAAAAGCTATATAAAAAATATTATTATCCCATAGTGCCAGTACCCACATATACTTGATCATAAGGCTTCAATGATTGGCTGGTGAGAGTGGAATAAACTGGGACCAGTAAAGCTAAGCCATAAGAAGGGTGTTCAGAAGTCCTAAATACAATGTCTGAGGTAGCAATCAGAATTTCTATTAATGGGGTCTCATCTGCTTGGCAGGGACGTGGCAGCAAGGCCTTTCTGGACATCAGCAGAGTTTCAGGGCAGAAAAGTTGAATAGTCCTGGTCACAGAGATGCCTATTTACAGTCCATGGATGGGGGCATAGGAAGCCGGTTTCAGTTCTTGGGGATTGTGGGAAAGTTGGCAAATAGATGAAGGTTCAGAATAGGCTAAGGCTCAAAGTTCCAGCTGGAAAAGAGAAAACAAACCAGGCACCTCATCAGAAGCTTACTCATGTGACCCTGGTGCCCATAGTTGGATGTTACGAAGGAAGGTTATGGTTCAGTGAGTCACTGGATATTGGATTTAGGGAAAGCACAGTAATTCTAAATCCTACCCACCAGTTTTCATTTTACTTGGATCTGCAATCAATGCCCATGGAAGCAGTAGTCAAGAAATCAAACGATGTATTATATTGCAAAAGACCTCTTTAAAGTGTTAAAAAGCAAAGATGTCGCTTTCAGGACTAAGATGCACCTCATATGCATGTGAAAGCTGGACAATGAATAAGGAAGACCAAAGAAGAATTGATGCCTTGGAATGATGGTGTTGGTGAAGAATATTGACTATACTCTGGACTGCCAGAAGAACGAATAAATCTTTCTTGGAAGAAGTACAGCCAGAACGCTCCTTAGAAGTGAGGATGGTGAGACTTGAGACTTCGTCTCACATTCTTTGGACATGTTATCAGGAGGGACCAGTCCCTGGAGAAGGACATCATGCTTGGTAAAGAAGAGGGTCAGCGAAAAAGAGGAAGACCTTCAATGAGATAGATCGACACAGTGGCTGCAACAATGGGCTCAAACATAGCAACGACTGTGAGGATGGCGCAGGACCACGCAGTGTTTTGTTCTGTTCTGCATAGGGTAGCTATGAGTCAGAAGTGACTTGATGGCACCTACAACAACAACAACCCACCAACTGGGAAGGAACTCTGGCCTTTTTCTTATTAGGTGAGAGGCAGAGCAGTGCAGACAGTGGGAAGCAATACCTGTAGGCTACATGTCTTTAATAACTGAAGTTGGCACATAGTAGTTGATGAATACTGAATGAAGCGTGATTAAATTCATACGAATGTTGTATTTCAAACTAGTCACCTTGGAAGGTTATACACTTATTTAAATTATGCTATCATTGCTCAAAATATTTTGGAATTCTTTCGGAATTGCCTTCATACATATCACCAAGAAAATCAGTATCATTATGATATCACTCAGTTTGATTACACATCAGATTTGTCTCCAAGTGATTTCTAGATATATCTAGATATCACATCTACTTTCAAGATATAAAGATTTGCTACTTTGAGGATATTCAAAAGAATGCGCCACAGGCCTCAAGGCAATTCTAAAAGAATTGTTCCAAAAGTAATTTGAGCAATAGCAACATCATTAGAATAAGCAGACGGCCTCCAAAAGTGACTACTTTGAAGACAATGCCGCTCCTTACGATGTATATGTTTGAGTACGTTTGTTAAACAAATCATTCACAATAATTTATAGTAACACTTTATGTATGTGAAGCATATTAGGAATTAGACTTTTAAATTCCAAATTATCCTGATATAAAAGGGCACAGATTCATACTATAGCTAAATAGGAGTGGAAATATGAGATAATAAAATCAGCATTTTAGATAAAATACTTTTTATTGTATCAAATGTAACAATAATCTGTAAACATAAAATAAATCATGACAAGTGTGTTGATAATTATATTTTGAAAAATAAAAGAATCTCAAATACCTTATGAATAATTAAATAGTTCAAAGTATCAAAAGATAAAAACATACAAATTTTTGGAAAAAAAATCCTAAATTCAATGGAAATGAATATTCTACTAGCTTTTTTAGGAGTCTAACAAATTTAGAATAATTCATTAAAGTTTACTAAAAACATTTATTAAAGTTCATTTGATACAAACAGATCACATTTGAAAAACAAATTAAAGCAAGATATCTTTTTATGAACTATGCAGTGTTATTTCATTTGTAGGGCAATCTTTTATTTGTAAATTTTATATACATTAAGTACATCTTGAGTCTGGCAATCAAGGCCCTTAAGGATACAGCATCAACCTAATTTTCTGCCCTTCTTCCTAATATTCTCCTACATGCATTCTGCATTCTGTTCAAAAATGAGCTGCTTCCTAAGCATACCTCATACTTTCCTGTCTTTGTACCTTGGAACGCATTTTTCCTTTTGCCTAGAGTACTCAGATAGTATAGGGTAGTGATTAAAAAAAGAAGAAGATGATGATCCTGGAGCCATACTGTCTAGATTTGAATCTGGCACCACCACTTATTAGCATGTGACATTGGCCAAATCATTTACTATATCTGTGCCTCAGTTTCCTCAGCTGTAAAATGAAAAAGAAAAATAGTACTTACCAGTCTGGGTTTGTTGGTCCAAGCCCCAGGCGGAAAAGTAGGCCAAGAATAAATTTAAACTAAGGAAAATTTAAGTAAGAGTTTCATTAAAAACAAAATACATTGCTAATTATTTTATTTGAGATATGGTTACTTAGAAAATAAATTTTCTAGGCCCTTTGTTTTTCCTCCTCTCACTCTTCTTTGCTAGGCCAATGCCAATGGCAGCATTTTCCAGACAGTCTCTGATTTTCTTACATCAACCTTAGTCCTTGGGGCCTTCATAGATAGAGGTGTGCTTGGGGTATTTATTTTGGTACTGGCCACAATGTGCTAAAGAGATAGACACTCCAGAACAAGCTCATTACTAGAACACTGGAAGCCAGTTGGGGACTAAAAAAATTCAACCAGGATGGCTCCAGACCCGTGGCACTGAAGTAATACCAGTAAACTTGGAATGAAGTCAGACACTGGCTTTGTGAGGGCTGGGATCATGTTTTCTGTTTTATTGGCCTCCATCCACAGTGTCAGTAATGATGGCTATTTGATTTTAACTTACTGGAGGAAAGTCTAGTTTAAATTAGTGAAAACTCTGAATTATAGACTATTTTAAAAGAAATGATGTTTACTGAAATCAGAGTAATAAAGAATTGCTAAGTAATATCGTTTGGGAACTTAAATAGGTAAAAACACAGCCCTAGGTAAAATACTGTTTTTAACTGAATAATTTCTAAGTATTCAAAATCCGTTTATTCTCTTAAATAAATTTGGCATTTCTTCTGCATCTTTAATTACAATTTACTTAGGAATTCCTGCATTAAAATTCTTCTGAAAACACAAAAGTAAACATCATTTCTGCCTATGCCTGAATTAAATTATAATATATTGGCTAATTGGTTTTTTACATTTTTAGACAATACTCATCAGTAATTCCCTGCCTATTATAATTCAATTTGACTGTGCTTTACAACACCAAAAATGGTTTCCTTTTTTAGGTCTCTAATTTTCACTGCCATCAAGTGTACCAAGTCATGAGTTAACTATGGTGGCTTAGAGTTTTTGTTACAAATTTAAAATATATTTAATTGAAGATGGTTTTTGAAAATATCTGGAATCCTTCATAAACCTAAATTTAGGTCAAGAAATGAACCTCTTTTGATTTCATATTTCCTGTCCATTATTATTTATTTTAGCCATCTATTCATAAGGGGGTCTCTACCATCTCTGTCCTCTTTTGAAAACCGAGTTTTTATATGGAGAGGCAAATCTGTAGTTTCCAGAGAACTCATCCTGAATTATCAAGTGCTGGAGCCCTGGCGGCGCAATGGTTAAGAGCTCAGCTGCTAACCAAAAGGTCGGCAGTTCCAACCCACCAGCCGCTCCTTGGAAACCCTATGGGGCAGTTCTACTCTGTCTTGTAGGGTCGCTATGAGTCTGAGTCGACTGGACGGCAATGGTTTTTTTTTATTATTTTTTTGGTGTAACATTTCAGGCAAACTTAATACATTTGTCAACAATTTTTCTCCCTCTCTGTTTCTCGCCTCAGTCTCACATTCCAACTCTATCTATAAAGGAGCGGAGGCGGCAAATTTTCTTTCAGTACTCTGAAATTTTCTCACCAAGTCTGTAAGAGATAGCTTCTGTTCTGAATCCTTATCACAACAGGAAACTCTTAGAAGAAATGACCCCTGCCTCTCTGGTCAAACTGTTCTCTTCCCACACATTTCATTTTGACACAGTTCCTCACATATAATACTCTCAGTCGCAAGTCTTTGTAGGTGCCTCCACACTACCACTCTTTAGCCCCCTAAGCAAGGATCTGACTGCCCTCCCCTCCTTAACGGATCTGATCAAGTCCGTTGGAACCCTCAACGTCACAGCGTTCACGTACTCTCACACAGGACATTGTTCATGTAGCAAGTGTCACGGGCCAATTTTTTTCAGTTTGAACGAGGGTATGGCCCCTAAAAAATATATCCCAACCACGGCATGCTGGTCCAGAAGAAAACATGCCCGTACGTGTAAAACAAAAGGTACAGCGGCTGCTCAAATTTAGAGCACCCAGATCTACCTGTAAGGAAACACGGTCTTCACTCTTCAATTCGCGATTTTGAATGGGAGGGGAGAGCCAACAAGTGTGCGTGAGCCGAGAAAAAGGCGTTGGTAAGACTTCGGATGTTCATTTCAGCCTTCTGACTCGGTCAGCACCCATCCCCTGTGCGGTAAAACTGCCCAATCTCTCACTCATATTCTGACAGCGAGTTTTGTTAAAAACAGCTTCTAGCGTCTAGGACGGGGGTGGGGGGATGATGGGTAGGGAACAGTCTCTTCAACCTGCAACCTGTGGCTTTTGGGGGTATCTCTCAGAGTCGTAAGTATCCAGAGTTCTCCCTAGTTTCTTGGACAGCCACGGCATCTGAGGACCCCGTCTTTCCCCCTCCTGAGGTTTGGGTTTCCTCACCTTGGTCAGTTTTCGGGTCGCTCGCTAGGCTCGGAAAACAGATTGCCGAGAGCTCTGCGTCTCTCTGTTGTCTTAGCAACAACTTTGTTCTCCCTACCCCCACCTCCGGGTTCCCGCTTGACTTTCCTGACCAATCAAAGGAGACTCCCCTTAGAAGCCACACCTGAATCAACCAATCCGAGCGTGTCCCAGTCCGGGTCAATGGCCGCCCTTTCCAGTTAACTAGGTCGCCCCCATTTAAGCCTGGGTCTGGGCTCGCGTCGCTCCAGCGGGAACTTGCCCACTGACAAGGCTGATCCTTTCCTGCTCGCGTCGGCCCCCCACCGGCTTTCTGGTGACTCCGCAGTCTCGGAGGCCTACCCGTTTACTTTGGGGCCGGAGAGCGAGCCGCGGCGGCTGCCACTGAGGTAAGTTTGTCGGGCTCGCGTTTGGCCCGACCGTCTGCAGGCTTGCTCTCCAGTAAGCTTTTCCCGCACGTGAATTCCAGATCTGGCAACCCGGCCGGCCGGGGCGGAAGGTTAGGGTCGGTGACCCAGGGTCAGGGAAGCTGTTTTACTACCGCTCGACGTGCGCCCCCTTCCTTTCAACGGAGACACATATTGGGGCTCCATCCCGGCTCAGCGGGAGGATAGGGGTGGATCGGGCTTATTATTTTCTGCTGTGGGCAAGCTTCTCGGGCCAAAGCCCCAGGGCAAGCACCCATCGGCCGCCAGGCGGCTCCCGTGGGGCACGGGCTAGAGCTACGCGGCGCTTCCACTCCCGGGAAAATTGCAGGACCCGGTGCCCTGCTTTTCCCGCCTCGGAGTGGAGAAACGCAGGCGCATCGCCCTCTTGCCACTGCCTGGGAATCCGGGTGTCTTCACTTCACAGGACAGAAGCGCTGGTGGCGCAGTGGTTAAGGGCTGGGCTGCTAATGGAAAGGTCGGCGGTTTGCACCCAGCAGCCGCTCCGCGGGAGAAAGATGTGGCAGTCTGCTTCTGTAAAGATTTACACTGGAAACCCTGTGGGGCAGTTCTACTGTGACCTTCCTATAGTGTCGCTATGAGTTGGAATTGACTAGACAGCAGTGGGTTTGGGTTTTTGTTTTTTGGCGTTTTTTTAGTTACACTTCACGGAGAGGTAGAGTTGTGACCCTAGTTTCTCATGAATTCTGTGGTTTGGTTTTCAACAAAGGGGGAGTGGGGGAAAAGATGGTGTAATAAAGATTTGGGGTATTAGGGACTGATGAGCCATGTTTGGTAACGGGGCCCCACATACAGTAGTTGAGTGTTGTAAGCAAAGAGTGATAGGATGAATCGCTGCTGAAAATTGGCATTTCTAACGAGTTCCCAGGCGAGCTAATGCTCCTGGTTAGGGACCAGTTCTGAGAACCACTGGTAGAGCAATGGTTCTCAAAATTTATTATGCATAAGAATCACCTGGGGATCTTGTTAAACCGTAGATTCTGATTCAGTATATCTGGGAGTGGAAATACAAATTCTCAGCAGGGGTTCAAACCTGAACGAACCAGTTCCAAGCCCTAGTTTTAATGGATGGTTGCTCTCGGTTATGCAGGGATTGGAATTCAGTTAAGAATTAACTAAACTACTTATCGTGTTCCTGCTATCATGTTTTTTATTTCTCTTTTTAGCTTCGATCCCATCTGGCGAAGGGGATAATGAAGTTTGAGTACATTATCCATTCTAACTGTTATTTTTCACAGTTAGACAGAATGGGAGTAGAATATTTAAGTTATTGGTTAAAACAATGTCATTGGTTTTTTTTGGCCAAATTACCTATACTATAATGCCCTTATTACTATAGATTATTAGAGATTAAGTTTCTTGCGTTTATTACTTCTCTAGATACTTTTGGAGGGTTTTTTTTTCCTTATTGTGCATTATTCTAAGTCTATAATGCCTAGCAAGTGTTTTTCAGACCTTTTGGCTGTGATTCACTGTAAGAAATAAATTTTATATTGTGGCTCAGTACACAGAGTAACTGACAAACAATACTTACTATATGCAGTGAGCTCAGATACTTAACTATTATGTTTTTAAAAATGAAGATCACAACCCACTAGTGAATTGTCATTCTCAGTCTGAAAAACATTGACCATGTACCTTTGGTTTTCAAATGTGAATGTACTTAGGGGTCACATGGGAAGTTTATTAAAAATGCAGATTTCCCTGGCTCATTCCAGGTATTGATTCTGTGGGTCTGTGGTGGAGACTCAGGAAGGTGTACGCTGTAGCATATATGAAGTGCTTGGTACAGTCCTAGATGTACAGGTGTTCAGTAAATAGTAGTTCTCTTATGGGGAATACTTATTTTTTGCCCTTTTGGATAGAATCGCTTCTTCAGTGTTTTGTCTGCCCTTGGCAAGTGTTATTGATTGAATTGTGATCCCACAAAAGTACTAACCTGTATGCCTGTGGTTATAATCCCATTTGGGAATGGGTTATCTTTGTTATGTTAATGAGGCAAGATTAGTGTGGGGTGTATCTTGAGTCAATTTCTTTTGAGATATAAAAGAGATTAAACAAACTAGCAGAGAAGAGATGGGGTAAGATAGATGCCAAGGCACGTGGAGATCTCCAAGGAGCCAGAAAGTAGAAGCTGAAGAGACAAGTACCTTCCTCCAGAGAGCTGACAGAGAGAGAAAGCCTTCCCCTAGAGCCGGCACCTTGAATTCGGACTTTTAGCCTCCTCAACTGCGGGAAAATAAATTTGTTTGTTAAAGCTATCCATTTGTGGTATTTCTGTTATAGCAGCGCTAGGTAACTAAGACAGCAAGCTAGAAACCAATGCTAAGCACTGTTTTCCACAAGGTTAAGGAGGTAGGGGATAGGTCTAGGATCTGAGATGAATATTCAGGCACTTGCCTTTCAGGGAGAATTTCGTGAATACAGAGTATTAGGGATTGAGGAATATGAGGCTTAAAGAGATTCAATGACTTGCCCAGGGTCATGCTGCTAGTGGGTGGCAGAGGAGACTAGAAATCACTTGATTAGGACTAATATTCTAGTCCATTCTGCTTTAGTACCTGTGCTCTATCTCTTGTTGTTGTTAGGTGCCGTTGAGTTGATTCCAACTCATAGCGACCCTGTGCACAAAAGAACACTGCTCTGTCCTCGCCATCCTCACCATTGTTGTTGTATTTGAGCCCATTGTTGCAGCCACTGTGTCAGTCCATCTCATTGAAGGTCTTCCTCTTTTTCAGTGACCCTCTGTTTTACCAGGAATGATGTTTTTCTCCAGGACTGATCCCTCCTGATAACACGTCCAAAGTATGTGAGATGTAGTCTTGCTATCCTTGCTTCTAAGAAGCATTCTGGCTTACTTCTTCCAAGACAGATTTGTTCGTTGTTTTGGCAGTCCATGGTATATTCAGTATTCTTCACCAACACCATGATTCAAAGGCATTGATTCGTCTTCAGTCTTCCTTATTCATTGTTTTTCACCAATGCCTTTAGTGCAACTTGGACTTCTTCCTTCAATACCATCGGTTCTTGATTGTATGCTACCTCCTGAAATGGTTGAATGTCAACTTTTTTTTTTTTTTGGTAGAATGACTCTATGTATTCCTTCCATCTTCTTTTGATGCTTCCTGTGTTGTTCAATATTTCCCCTGTAGAATCCGTCAGTATTGCAACTTGAGGCTTGAATTTTTCTTCAGTTCTTTCAGCTTGAAAAATGCTGAGTGTGTTTTTCCCTTTTGATTTTCTAAGAACTCCAGGCTTTGCACATTTCATTATAATACTTTGTCTTCTCAAGCTGCCCTTTAAAATCTTCTGTTCAGCTCTTTTACTTCATCATTTCATTCATTTGCTTTAGCTACTCTAGGTTCAAGGGCAACTTTCTGACATCCATTTTGGTCTTTTCTTTCTTTCCTGTCTTTTTAATGACCTTTTGCTTTCTTCATGTATGCTGCCCTTAATGTCATCTCACAACTTGTCTGGTCTTTTGTCGTGTTCAATGCATCAAATCTATTCTTGAGGCGGTCTCTATATGCAGGTAGGGTATACTCAAGTTCGTGTTTTGGCTCTTGTGGACTTGTTTTAATTTTTTTTCAGCTTCAATTTGAACTTGCATATGAGCAATTGATGGTCTGTTTCGCAGTTGGCCCTTGGCCTTGTTCTGATTGATGATATCGAGCTTCTCCCTTGTCTCTTTCCACAGATATAGTTAGTTTGATTCCTGTGTATTCCATGCAGCAGGTCCAAGTGTATAGTTGCCGTTTATGTTGTAGAAAAAAATGTATTTGCAATGAAGAAGTTGTTGGTCTTGCAAAATTCTATCATGCGATCTCCAGCGTTGTTTCTATCACCAGGGCCATATTTTCCAACTACTGATCCTTCTTCTTTTCCAACTTTCACATTCCAATCACCAGTAATTATCAAGGCAATTGATTGCATGTTTGATCAATTTCAGACTGCAGAAGTTGGTAAAAATCTTCAATTTTTTCATCTTTGACATTAGTGGTTGGTGGTTAAATTTGAATAATAGTCGTATTGACTGGTCTTCCTTATAGGTATATGGATATTATCCTATCACTGACAGCGTTGTACTTTAGGATAGATCTCGAAAAGTTCTTTTTGATGGTGAAGGCGACAACATTCCTTTTCAGTTTGTCATTCCCAGCATAGTAGACCTTATGATTGTCTGATTCAAAATGGCCAATACCGGTCCATTTCTGCTCACTACTGCCTAGGATATTGATGTTTATGCGTTCCATTTCATTTCTTTTGTTTATTGTTGTAGTTTAAATGAAAGTATACATTTCAAGTTAGTCTCTTATACAAAAATCTATACATACATTGTTATGTGACCCTAATTTCTCTCCCTGTACTGTGACAGGACACTCCTACTTTCCACCCCTGATTTCCCATGTCCATTCAGCTACCTCCTAACCCTCTTTGACTTCTCATTTCACCTCCGGACAGAAGCTGCCCATTTAGTCTCATGTATCTACTTGAGCTAAGAAGCACACTCTTCACGAATATCATTTTCTGTCCCACAGTCCAGTCCAATCTTTGTCTGAAGAGTTGGCCTTGGAAATTGTTTTAGTTCTGGGCTGATAGAGAATGCAGGGGACGTGCTTTCCGGGGTTCCTGTAGTCTCAGTCAGACCATTAAGTCTGGTCTTTTTAGTAGAATTTTAGTTCTGCATAACACCTCTCTCCCGCTCCATCGCGGACTCTCTTTTGTGTTCCCTGTCAGGGCGGTCATTGGTGGTAACCAGGCACCATCTAGTTCATCTGGTCTCAGGCTGATGAAGTCTCTGGTTTATGTGGCTCATTCTGTCTCTTGGGCTACTACTTTCCTTGTGTCTTTGGTGTTCTTCGTTCTCCTTTACTCCAGGTGGTTGGGACCAATTGATGCATCTCAGATGGCCGCTTGCAAGCTTTTAAGACCCCAGCCGCCACTCACCAAAGTAGGATGCAGAACATTTTCTTAATCTTTGTTATGCCAGTTGACCTAGATGTCCTCTGAAAGCATGGTCCCCAGGCCCCTACCACTGCTACTCTGTCCCTCAAAGTGTTTGACTGTATTCAGGAAACTTCTTAGCTTTGGTTTAGTCCAGTTGTGCTGACTTCCCCTGTAGTGTGTGCTGTCCTTCCCTTCACCT
>NW_004444004.1:703229-704590 GCF_000243295.1 Trichechus manatus latirostris | reverse complement strand
ATTATCGTGGAGCTGTCTATCTCTCTTTCCAATGGTGTTCGAGTTTGTCGTTGGGTGCATAAATATTTATTATAGTTATGTCCCCCGGTGTATTGACCCTTTAATCATTATATAGTGTCCTCCCTTATCCTTTGTGGTGGATTTTACTTTAAAGTCTATTTTGTCAGAGATTAATATTGCCACTCCTGCTCTTTTTTGAGTGTCGTTTGCTTGACATATGTTTTCCCATCCTTTGAGTTTTAGTTTGTTTGTGTCTTTAAGTCTAAGGTGCGTCTCTTGTAGGTAGCATATAGACGGATTGTGTTTTCTTTTAATCCGTTCGGCCATTCTCTGTCTCTTTATTGGTACATTTAGTCCATTTACATTCAGTGTAATAATTATTGATAGGTATGAGTTTAGATCTATTTCCTTTTTGACAACATCCTGTTTTCCTAGATTCATACTTCTTACATCCCACAGTCGGATTATTAAAGGATTTTTGTAGCTGTTTCTTCTCATTTTAAGTCGTGCCGTATCAGCAAATGAAGGTTCCAAAAGCTTTACTCCATCCGCATTATTAAGGTCAACTCTAGTTTGAGCAGGCAGCTCTTCCCCAGTCATATTTTGAGTGCCTTCCAACCTGAGGGGCTCGTCTTTCGGCACTAGATTATCAGACAATGTTCTGCTACTACTCATAAAGTTTTCACTGGCCAGTTTTTTCGGAAGCAGGCTTCCAGATCCTTCTTCCTTTCTGTCTTAGTCTGGAAGGTCCGGTGAAACCTGTCCACCATGGGTGGCCCTGCTAGTATTTGAACTGCCCGTGGCATAGCTTCCAGCATACAACAACACACAAGCCACCACAGTACAACAAACTGACAGAGGAGTGGTGGGCTTTATTTCTTAGAAGTTCAGATCTAGAAACAGGAAGAGAGATTCCCTGACTTGTGCCTCCCTGAAGCTGAGGCAGGGCTTTGAACAGTTTCATTCCAGTTTGAACCCCTGCTGAGAATTTGCATTTCTAACAAGTTCCCAGATGATGCTAATGCTTCTGGTTAGGGACCAATTCTGAGAACCACTAGTAGAGCAGTGGTTCTCAAAATTTATTATACACAAGAATCACCTGGTGATCTTGTTAAACTATAGGTTCTGATTCAGTATATCTGGGGTGGAAATGCAAATTCTCAGCAGGGGTTCCAACCAGAACAAACAGCTGAATTTCTGGTTTTTGACTGCTAGTTTGATTGTAAAGCAGTACACTTGAGAGATCTGCAATTAAAAATAAACACGATATTAAATAGGCAATAGACAAGTGGTATCTTGGGTGAAGGGTGAGACAGTACACAATACAGGGGAAACTAACACAACCTGTACAAGGAAAGGTC
>NW_004444004.1:690256-702175 GCF_000243295.1 Trichechus manatus latirostris | reverse complement strand
TGTAAGCCTTCACCTGAAGTACAATAAAATATTTAAAAAAAAAAATAAAAATAAACACGAAAGTTTCTTTGGATTATAGCTATGCAAAAGGTATATAGTTTAGCTAATTCAGTTCCTTTAAATTTATTAAAACAGCATTAAATGAATTAAACATGAAAAAATTCACTCAGTTTTACCACTGTAATATAACTGATGTTACTGGTTCTTTCATATCTTTATCCATATGTATCCATATTTTTCCCTAATTGTAATCATTGTTTTTACAGTTTTTTGTTATTTTTATCTAATACCATTCTGGGAATTTTTTGGTGTTGCAGTACTTTCATATTTTTCATTATTAATACCAGCCTAATATTCCATCGAGCGAGATGGGCATAATTTACTTAGCCTAACTAAGCAACAACATATGACTTATTTCCATTTATTCCATGTTATAAATAACAGTGTAAAATCTTGGTTATTTAAAATCATTTATATAACTTTTGCATTCCATGACATTTGGCTCATGGGGGAACCTAACAGGAAGGCCAGGGATCTGGACCCAAGCTGTGAGTTTTTGCACCACTAGGATGTATGGATTTGACCATCTAGCTTTCTTTGTGTTAGAGCAGCAGTGACCTACTGTGGTGTCTTTTATACGTATGAGTTATTTTGATTGTATTTTTTTTACTAAGAAGTATGGATGTTTGCAAAATGATATACTTTAAAATATATGAATCATAGCAGATTCAAGCAAATTCAAGTGCCATAATAACATTCACACTGATTAGCTTTCTTTTCCAAAGTTTATATGAGTGTATATTAATTTGTAATTAAAAATTTTTATAAAGGAAGCAATTAAGTTGACAGGAAGACTAAAAGCTATAATTGGTCTATGTTAGCATGTCTGTTTTTTAAAAGCACACGTATTCTCTTATTTTCTTTCATTCTGAAACATTAAACAGTCTCTCTTTTTTAAATTATGAAATACTTCAAACAGAAAAGTATGGAGGATAGTATACACCATTGTCCGTGTACCCACCAAAGATTTAACAATTACCATTTTGCCATATTTTCTTAAAAGATATATTTTTTAAGAAACTAAAACATTACAGGTACCTCTATGTACCCCTTCCCAGTCTCAGTTCCTTCCCATCATAGAGATAATCACTCTCTAAAGTTGGTATATGTTTTTCCAATTTATGTTTAAGTGCACAGTCAAATATAGATGGGCACAAATGATTTGTAAATTTTATGTCTTTAACATTTACATAAATAGTATACTGTACTTACTCTTCTGTAACTGTTTTTGGTCAACATTGTTTTTGAGATTTATCCATGTTGATAAATGTAGATAGTTTATTTTAAATTGCTGTATAATATTTTACTGTATGACTATACCACTTTTAAAAATCTCTATTCTCCTGTTATTGTTGGACATCTAGGTTGTTTCAAGTATCATGCCACACTAAACATCTTCTACACATGTGTGACTTTCTCTGGAGTATATACCTTTAAGTAGAATTGCTGGATTAGAGTGCATATGTACTTCTTCAGCTTTACTAAATATTTCTTTCTAGAATGTTTATACCAATATATACTTTCACCACCAGTATATGAGAATTTCTTGTTTCTCCTCATTCTCACTAAAACTTTGTATTTGTCAGCCTAGTGAGGTGATTAAGAGCATTAACTCTGGAGACAGACTTGTTAGTTGCTATTGAGTCAATTCTGACTCACAGAGACCCAACTATCTGGGTTAAAATCCCTGCTCCACGCTTTACAAGGTGTAAGACCTTGGGCAGCTTACTTAACCTTTCTTGAGTTTTCCTTCTGTCAAGTGGGGATAATGATAGTACCTACTTCATATGGTTGTTGTGAAGGTTAAATGAGTTAATGTATAAAGCACCTAGAATAGTACCTGGTAAATAAGTTTTATTTAATTGTTAGCTATTATCATTCTTGAGTGGAAGAGAGATAGGGTAGTGACAGCTTAGCATACCTGTAGCCTATCGATATTGTAGTCCTGTTGTTGTTTTTTGCCACTGAGTCAATTCTAACTCGTGGAGACCCCATGTATGCAGAGTTGAACTGCTCCATAGGGTTTTTAAGGCTCTGACCTATTGGGAGCAGATTGCCAGGCCTCTCTTCCAAGGCGCCTCTGGGTGGGTTCAAACCGCCAAACCTTCGGCTAATAGTCAAGTGTTTAACCATTTGCACCACCCAGGGACCTTCTATTGTAGTCCTACTAAGCCATTTATACTCATGTTTCTTAATAGGTGGGGCAATTGCAAGTTAAGGACTTATAAATTTTTATTTACAGTACTTCAATTTAAAAGTTGTTTTTATTGTAAAAGTAATGCATGATCACTGTAAAAAGTAAGCCAAACAATACAAAAGTATATAAAGTAGACAGTGAAATTATTAACACATTATCTTTCAGGCCCCCTTCCTCTCTCATGACTTGCCAAAACAGATATTAACGTGTACAATAACTCTCTTAATTGAAACGGGGAACTGGTATAGGAAGAGTCTAGTAGATCAGTGGAGAATAGAGAATTCAGAAACAGATCAAGGTATATTTATGGAATTTTAAAATGTAACGAAGTTGGCATTTCAGTGGAAGAGGAATAGGGATTATTCAATAAGTAGTATTGGGACAACCGCTATCCTTTTAGAAATAAAGTTAGAGCCTTATATATACACAAACACAAATTTCAGTTGAATCAAATATATAACTTTAAACCATGAAAGTGTGGAAGAAAATTTAAGTAAATATTTTTATGACTGGAAAATCAAAAGCCATAAAGGAAAATATTAACAAAATTGATTATGTTAAAAATGTCAAACTTCTGTAAGGAGAAAAATATTAAGATCCCAGAGTGGAAGAAAATGTTTGCAACACATATTAGCAGATGGTTAATGTGCATAATATGCAAAGAACTCCTACTAAATCAAAATAGACAAAGGCTGTGAACAAGGCATTTATCTTAGAGGAACCAGCACAAATGGCCGATAACATGAAAAGATGCTGCACCTCACTAATAAATGCAAATATAATTTTCACCTGACAAGTTGGCAAAAATGAAAGACTGATAACATTTACAATTGCTAAAGTTGTGGGGAATTGGGTATTCATGACTGATGAGAGGGTAAGTTAGAACAATCCTTGTTGGAGTTCAGTTTGGCATTATCTATCAAAAACAAATCCTCATACCCTATGATGAGCAGCCCCCACTTCAAGAACTCAGTCTTGCAGACATTCTAGCACCATTTTTCAAACATAGGTATGTATAATGATGTTTATTGGAGCTGCAGAACAATATTGTATGAACCAATTTTTTAAATATGGCATTTGTGCATTTGAATTTTCTTTGAGAAAGGTAAACAGGCAGACTATTACCAGTGGTCACTTCTGGGGAGCTGGAGTGGCTGGGAGAAAATTGTGGACATGAGTGTTTAATTCATCTTCTTTGTTGTTGAACTTGTTACTATAAGTATGAATTATATTTTTAAAATTTTTCTAATAAAAATATAGTAAAGTTCATTTCTTATTCCCCATACCTAATCCCCAGAGGTAACCGCTGTTAACAGTATAGACCTTCTAGACTTTTTACTGTGTATATGTCTATATTTTTAACATAAATGGATTTACACTATATATATATATATATCTGTAGCTTCCTTCCTCCACTTAGCACAGGCAGTCCCTGGGTTACGAATGAGATCCGTTCCTGAGTGTGTCTTTAAGAATTTGTAGGTAAGTCGGAACAGGTGCATATAGTTCTTATTTGGAGCCCTGGTGGCGTGGTGGTTAAGAGCTTGGCTGTTAACCAAAAGGTCAGTTCGAATCCACCAGCCACTCCTTGGAAACCCTATGGGGCAGTTCTACTCTGTTCTATAGGGTCGCTATGAGTCGGAATCAACTCTATGGCAATGGGTTTGGGTTTTTTGGTTTTTAGTGCAAGAAAAGCTAGAAGCCTTTTCAATGATTTAAAAGCTGCACGTGCAGCCAGTGAAGGTGATTGTGATAAAGAATCTGGTGGCACAGTGGTTAAAGCGCTCAGCTGCCAACCAAAAGTTCTGCAGTTTGAACCCACTAGCCACTCCGCAGGAGAAAGATGTAACAGTCTGCTTCAGTAAATATTTACAGCCTTGGAAACTCTATGGGACAGTTCTGCTCTGTCCTGTAGGGTCGCTCTGAGTGGGAATGGACTTGATGGCAGTGGGTTTGGTAGGAGTTGGTTCAGTTGTTTCAAAGTGAGGGCAAACTTACGTAACAAGGCAAGTACAAGTTGTCCTAAGTCAGACATTACATAACCTGGGGACTGCCTGTATAGCATAAGCATCTTTTTTATGACTGTACTTATAGATCTACCTCATTTTTAAAATGTATACTTAGTGTTTTGTTATGTGGGATTCCCTATTGACAGACATTTGGATTGTTTTTGAGATATTGCTCATTTTCTTTTTAGTTTTATTCATGAATAGTTTTTAAATAACATTCAAGGGTGGATATAGAAAATGTGACTAGTGAAGTTACAGCTACATTGCACATAACTGAGAATGATATGAATATTTCTGTGCAAGGGGGCTATACAGCATTTACAAGTATAAAAGTATAAAACTAATAGCAGATAGTAATGATACAGTTTCCACTAATACTTTTCAAATATGTTGAACTTGTAAATTTTATGTATAATTTTTTTAACAATAAAATTACAAAAATAAGAATTATGCTTATTTTTCAAAAACATAAAATTGATTGCCTTATTTCTTAAGTCTGAAGACTTATTTTAAAAAATAAAATTTAATTAAATTATATTAGCCAGATCTAGCCCTGGTGGTGTAGTGGTTAAGAGCTCGGCCACTAACCAAAAGGTCGGCAGTTTAAATTTGCCAGCCCCTCCTTGGAAACCCTATGGGGCAGTTCTACTCTGTCCTGTAGGGTCGCTATGAGTCGGAAGCAACTCAATGGCACCTAACAACATTTTTCTTTGTAAAATGATAGTTTTTGAGATCTTTAAATGGCTAATTTTATTACTAGCATGCTTGTAACAGGTTTTTATGAATACCATACTTCAGAAGTCTCCAGTTTTGTTTGCTCTATTTCTCCAAAATTGGGGTGGGTTCTTCTAAATGCAAGAAGCCCTGGTGGTGCAAATAGTTAAGCACTTGGCTGCTAACTGAAAGGTTGGTGGTTTGAATCCACCCAGCAGCTCTGTGGGAGAAAGACCTGGGGGATCTGCTCCCTCAAAGATCACAGCCAAGAAAACCCTATGGGGCAGTTCTGCTCTGTCACATGGGGTCACTGAGTCCAATAGACTGAATGGCACCCAACAACAACAACTTCTAAATGCAAGTATGCCTTTGAGGTTATCTTTAGCGTTTGAATGGTATTTGTCCTTTGTTTCCTTGACTAGCTCTCTCAACTGTTTTACTCTTTTTTCCTTTCCCCATGTTCTTCCCTCCCCCAGGCGCCAACCTCCCTCTCTTTCATCCTTCCCATCGCCTCCAATATTCTAGTCTCTTGAGTCCTTCTGCAGCCACACGCTTTCCTTTTCCAATTTTGTAACTGCTAAGTGGCATACAATAATAACAACAAAAGTCATTCACTGAGAATAAGACCTGTTTCTTAAAGTAGACATGGCAATTTTGAGCCTTCTGCATTGTCACACTTTTAGTATTTGGAGAGTTGGTCTTAATTTGGGGATTTTTAAAAAATCTTTTGTTTCAAGCCCTTAAAACAAGGGTCTAACCTTACGGCTTTGAGAAGTTACAGTATGGAAGAAAAAAGAAAGGGCTAATGGGAAATATAATAAGTTTAAGTTATACTGCTTAAGATGTTTAATATGAACTCAAAACCAGCGTGCCATCTGCAGTAGTCTAATGTTTTGTTTTGGCATAAAATAAAATGATCACCATTAGAGGTTTGATCCCTCCCTATTTCCTTCAAAATGGCTGTGCTAATTTCACCTCTCCTTATTCATTCCTCTCTGGGTACTCAAACAAAACTAAAACGTTAGTTAACTCAAGTTTCTACTTCCAGAGTTGGCAGCCATAATTATCAGCAGCTGAAGGCCCCTGGAACCCCGGTGGCACAGTGGTTAGGAGCTACGGCTGCTAACCAAAAAAGGTTGGCAGTTCGAATCCACCAGCCACTCCTTGGAAACCCTGTGGGGCAGTTCTACCTCTGTCCTAGAGGGTCACTATGAGTCCGAATTTACTCGACGGCAATGGGTTTGGTTTTAGATTTCATAAGGTCCCTGCTATGCTTTGGGGCTTAGATTTTTCTACTTTTTTCTTCAGTACTTTTTCTGGAAGGCTTTATGTCTTGTGGTGCAAGGGGTTTCTTCAGTGAATTTGTTCTTTGTTTCTCTGCCTCCTTAGTTTGGTAATTAATGACATGTTAAAGAACCATATGTATTGTCAGAGGTTGCTATTTATAGGAATTTATAACGAGACTAATCACATTATGTAAATTTTCAAGCCATATATTTTAGTCATGATGTTCTTGAAAAGGTGGAGTGCATTCATGGAAGTTGATGGTTCTCATGTAACTGGGCAGTTTAGGGGGAATGTTGCCTCCAAAGAAGGTTAGTCCCTAGTTTATTTGCGTCCAAGAAGGTAGGAAATTTTTAATAAGCTATATGACTGAGCTTTTATATTAGCCACCTCTTAACAGTCATTTCTCAAAGTGTAATGTAGGGGAATAGTAGCATAAATGATCCAAAAAATCATTTGTACTTTGTGAGACAGAAATCCCTAAACATTTATACTGAAATGGTTTATAATAGTGGCCAGCCTTGAACTCGTCTTATTTGTGGCTTTTGAGATACAGTAGTTTTATCTTCCTAATGGTGTGTTGCTTAAGCTAATATAAAAATACAAGTATTGTGTTTCAGCTCTTCCACCTTCTAGTTACTTGACCTTGGAAAAATCTAGTGTTTCAGAGCCTCAGTTTCCTCAGCTATAGAATGGAGATCAAAATAGCTTTTTGATTTGCTGTAGGTAATTAAAGAAGATAAGGGATTTCAGATTCGATAAGTGCTTTCTTTTGTCTTTTTCCTTTTATATTACATAGGATATTCAAGAACTTGAGTGGTAAAGTGGTGTATCTTGAAATGACCTAACATCATTTATTGATCCTAGGTCAGATTTCTTACTGCCCAGGACACTCCTAGGATCGATAAATGATGGTAAGTAGTACACAGAGAAGTTAATTTGCATGCTGATAAATGAGATAATGCTTAGTAGTTTTTTTCTTGAATTGTAATTTGAAATCCAATTTATGTTCACTCTCTGGCCAGCTAACAGAATGTACTCTATATGTATCCTTGATTTGCTGATCTTTCACTGACAGCAAGGAGCACCCCAGCATTATATTTTGGAAAGCTTTCACATAGCGCTTTACATTAAATTAAATTAGATGAGGTAATAAATGTGGAGAACCCTTTGTAAACTGTGAAGTGCTATAGAAATACAACTTAATTTTTAAAATATTTTGATTATTCATTTAATGGAACTACCAGAGTTTTAGAGGTGAGGAAACTGAGGCTCTAATGCATTTAAAAGACTAGCAGTCTGATAAGCATCAGAACTCATGGAATTTTTTTCTTTCTGTCCTGTTGTTTAGTTAATTCAGTAAGCCTCGTTTAGATTGGATTGTTAGGCAGGGAACCTCTGTCCATTCCCAGGAGCCTTTCCAGTGAGCTTGGATGATTCCTTTGGACCTAGTGGGTTTTCTGCAGAAATCCTTTACTGTCTAGTATTTCTTTCTTTGAACATGAGTGCCGTCATCAAGATACCCAAGATAGAACTGTAAACTGGGCTCAACATAAAAAGCTATAGATTTGTCAACTTTAAGTTCCTATAGGTAGATAGTATGGATAAGGGGAGATCACTTAGAATAGAGATAGAGGTTGACTGGAGGAACTCAGCGATGACAGACAAATATTCCTACTCATAGCCATGTATAGGGAATACAGGCCTGTTTTCAATTTTTAAATAAAGTACACACTAATGGGTAGTGATCCGCAGTTAGACTAAACGAAACAAAACTAAACAAAAATAATGTGGGATTGTGTACATGCATGTGTGTATCTAGGTGTGTAGCTAACCATAGAGAAGCAAAAGTATGCTAGGGTCCTGTTTGTTGAAAAGGATAGAGAATACTGATTAAGTTCGAGCTTTGTTAGAAAAATATAAATTTCAGTCTGTATGTTAAAAGAAAGAATTTAAAGGAAACTCACGTAAATTAATATAAATAGAATATATAACTTCCAAGCATGGGAAAAATAAAGATAATAAAAAAAATCCATTGATCCAAAATATGCAGAACAAGATAAAAAAGATACAACGTGGCAAATAAAAAACACACAATAAGATGGAAAGAAATAAGAACAGTTGTATCAATAGTTACAATAAATGTAAATAGGTTAAACTTATCATTAAGAGATTCTCAGATTGGATTTAATTTTTTTCAGCATTACTATTTACAAAACCCACATTTGAAATGACACAGAAAGGTTGAAAACAGGGATGGAAGAAGATACACTAGACACATACTAACAAAAAAAAAAAACTGGTGAGGCAGTATTAATATCAGACAAAATATAATTTAAGGCAATGGCAGTTTAGCATTAAAAGCAATAGACAGACATTTCATACTGATGAAAGGAAAAAAAATCTACCAAGAGGTTATCAGTCATGAACTCTATTCTTCTAACAACATAGTCTTGAAATACATAAAGCAAAAAACAATTGGATTATAAAGAGAAATCAACAATCCATAATAATAATCGGAGAGTTTTTTTGACACCTTTGTCAGAAACTGGTTAAGCAAAATCAATTAAAAAATAAAAAATAGTATGAGGATATAAAAGATTTAAATGAGATAGAAGGGAGGGAATCTTTAATTCTAAATACTTAGTCCAAATTTTTAGTCCAGAAAGTTATTTCTTTTGGTTTTATTTCCTAAATTTCTAAAGTAGAAAAAATTTAAAGATTCATGCTATATTTAATAGGCAGATTGTTACATCACTTCCAAAATAATAGAAAGTTCACAAATGTGCAAGAGCTCAGGAAAACATTTCAACTTTTTTTTTTCAACTACCAGAAGACTTTTGTTTGGCCTGCAGTATACTGTTGATGACAATACCTGAATCTGAAAGTATTTCTCAATTTCTATGCGATATCAAAACCATGGTTTGACAACAATGCTCAGAGTTTGTTTGTTTTTTTTGACAACAATGCTCAGTTTTTTTTTTTAATCAACATTTATAATCCCAGGAAAGAGGTATTCTGGAGAATATAAAATTAAATAGAGCAAGTATTCTTATTCTTCTCAGAATACTTCCCTTTCTGTGCTCTCGAGGACTGAGTTATTATACCTGAAATCACCATTTAGAGCTCACATTTAAAAAGTTTTATAATGTGTATATGACTTTAAAAAATAAGCATGTAATAACTTACACATTCAGATACATAAGTCCTTCAGAGTTACCCTTGGGGAGGTGTTAACTTATAATACTAACACTACTCAAGATAATATATTTTGTCAATTTTAAGAAACACATTTTCATATTTTAAGATTTCTGAAATTGGGATGAGTCTTAACAGTTGATGGCGGTTTACCATCACTTTTGGCTAGGTGGAATTTGTGACATAATAGTTGTCCTGCATGCCCAGTTAGTATCAAAATTTACATCATGGGTGGCCATGACTTGGGTGAAAGTCCTCCAGACAATAGGGGATCACATTGAACTTCTAGAAACCAATGGTTGTAGGGAGGGAATGGAGGAGGTGTTGAATATTAATATTCCTGAAGGAGGAATCAACAGGGTCTAGCCCTATATATTTGCAAAGCTGGCTCAAGCAAAACAAACACGTATTTTAGTTCCCTTATTGTAAAAACGGTGTGGGGGCACTTTCCGACCTCCTCCAACCCCCAAAGAGGGAAGGAGAACCAACATAAACAGCACAAGGCTGACTCCTATGAGGTGGAGGCCGGACAAGCCTCCTCTCTCTGCCATCTTTACCAATTCTGACACCAGTTGTCCCTCCCACAGCACTCTCTACTGGGTTCGATAATTCATTGCAATGGCCACACAGAACTCACAAACCATACTCACAATAATAGGCTTTATTAGGAAGTAACAGTTACAGTTCAGTGTTAAGAACACTCAGGATACAGTTCTCCTATCAGGATAGCCTCTCCCCAGCCATGCTCGCAGGCACGCATCTCCCTGGCCCTAAGTCTCTGCCCAAAGGCACTCAGCTTTCTCTCTCCCCGTGGGCCAGGAAGCTCACTGCTGCCGTCTCCTGCTGCCAGGTCCCTCCTTCCTTGGTGGTGGGCTCCTCATCTCTGTTCTGGAATAGGCTTTCTTTTAAGGCAAAACTGACTAATCCCCTTGGTAGGCCACAATTACCCTATCACACAATCACCTGGGTGGGAGTTAAAAGCTCGTGGTTAGAAAGGCCACACAAAAGTAATTAATCCACCGCACTTAGGAGTTCCTTTAAGAAATGCTGAATCACCAGTGCTCCTGATGGAAGAGATGTCAAGACATTTGAGATGAAAGCTGGATTCTGAATGTGAAGTTTAGAGATATCATAATCAAGTTACTTTTCCCTAATGTATGCATGCTTGGTTAAAATCTGTGTCTTTGTTGAAAAGAGCTCTTTCAGAAAGCATGAAATAAAAATTTTTAGTCATAAAAGGAATTGTGACAGGTTGACTATTTTTAATTGTTTGGGGGTTTTGTTTTCCTTTTCTTAGTGGTGCACAAAGTAATGGTGCCCTTAGAGTCAATGAAATGTTTTTTGAGACTGATTCCTTATATTGCCTTTCAGAGCTAGTGTATAAAAACTAATTTTTAGTCATACCTCATTCTATTAATCCTGATTGGGATAGAATTATAAGTTCACAATTATTTCCCTTTAACACTTTAAAGATATTTTATTATCTTCTAATATTTATTATTAATAATGGAAAGCCTGCTGTCAATCTGATTGTTACTCCTTAGTAGGTAAACCTGTTTCTTCTCTCTGGTAACTTCCAGAATTTTATCTCTATACTTAATATTCTAGGATTTCAATATATTGTATATAAGGGGTATGTGTCTGTGAAAGGAGGTGGGGAGGGGTTGCCTGCTTGCACTTGGTGACCTTTTTAATCTGAAGACTCATTTTTTCTTCAGTTCTAGCAAACTAATTGATTAACTCTTTGAATATTGTCTCTGCCATTTGATTTTTTCATTCTGGCATTCCTTTTGGATGTACATTGGTGCTTTTCTTGCTTTCTCCTTATCTCTTAAATTCTCTTATCTTTCCCATCACTTTATCTGCCCTGTATCCTGGGAGATTTCCTCTGTTTTATCTTCTAATACACTGATTTTTTTTTCTCTTCAATTCTTCCTGTCTACTATTTATTTTTTTCACATACAAAAATTTATACATACATTGTTATGTGACTCTAATTGCTCTCCCCATACTGTGACAGCACACTCCTCCTTTCCACTCCTGATTCCCCATGTCCATTCAGTCAGCTCCTAACCCTCTCTGCCTTCCCATCTCACCTCCAGACAGAAGCTGCCCTGTTAGTCTTTTGTATTTAATTGAGCTAAGAGGCACACTCCTCACGAGTATCACTTTATGTCCCATAGTCCAGTCCAGTCCCTGTCTGAAGAGTTGGCCTCGGAAATTGTTTTAGTTCTGGGCTGATACAGAATGCAGGCGCCATGCTTTCTGGGATTCCCCCAGTCTCAGTCAGACCATTAAGTCTGGTCTTCTTACTAGAATTTGAGTTCTGCACCCCACCTTTCTCCTGCTCCATCCAGGACTCTCTGTTGTGTTCCCTGTCACGGCAGTCATTGGTGGTAACCAGGCACCATCTAGTTCATCTGGTCTCAGGCTGATGAAGTCTCTGGTTTATGTGGC
>NW_004444004.1:661222-677439 GCF_000243295.1 Trichechus manatus latirostris | reverse complement strand
GTTTCTTTGTTCCACTTAATTTTCTGTGCTGAGTCGTTTTTCTTTATGTATTTTCATGTTTTTCATTGTTGTTGATTTTGTGTTTGCTGAATCTTTATATTTTTCTAGTTTTTTATTTTGACTTATAGGATTGTTAGTTTCCTTTGTGGTTACCTTAATATTTACCCTATTTTTCTAAGTTTGTACCAGTCTTTTATTTCTTTATATCGCCTTGACTTCCTCTCCATGTGAAAAATCTATGTCTACATTTTTAAGTCCCTCTTTTCTGTTTTATTGTTGTCATCTTTTACATATTGATATCTGTTTCCCTATTTTCAATGTTTCAGCTTTGATTTCCTTTTGTGACTTCCCTATCTGGGTTGATATCTGGTTGCTCCGTCCTGTGTTCTAGTCTTGGGTTGTTATCTGGTGTTACTGGTTTTCTAACCGGAGGACTCCCTTTAGTATTTCTTGTAATTTTGGTTTGGTTTTTGCAAATTCCCTAAACTTCTATTTATCTGGACATGCCCTAATTTAGCCATCATATTTGAGAGACAGTTTTGCTGGATATATTATTCTTTGCTGGCAATTTTCTTCCTTCAAGGCTTTATATATGTCATCCCATTGCCTTCTTGCCTGCATGGTTTCTGCTGTGTAGTCCAAGCTTATTCTTATTGAGTCTGCTTTGTAGATGACTTTTCTTTTTTCCCTAGCTGCTCTTAAAATTCTCTCTTTATCTTTGGTTTTGTCAAGTTTGATTATAATATGTCTTGGTTTCTTTCTTTTGGGATCTACCTTATGTGGGGTTTGATGAGCATCTTGGATAGATATCTTGTCATCTTTCACACTATCAGGGAAGTTTTCTGCCAACAAATATTCAACAATTCTCTCTGTACTTTCTGTTATTCCCCCCTGCCCCGTTCTGGTACTCCAATTACTCGAAGGTTATTCCTCTTGATAGAGTCCCACATAATTCTTAGGGTTTCTTCATTTTTTAATCCTTTTATCTGATTTTTCCTCAGTAAGTTAGTGTGAAATGCTTTATCTTCATTCTCACTAATTCTGAGTTCCATTGCCTCAGTTCTGCTCCTGTGACTTTCTATTGAGTTGTCTAATTCTGAAATTTTATTGTTTATCTTCTGGATTTCTGATTGCTGTCTCTCTATGGATTCTTGCAGACTGTTAAATTTGTCATTATGCTCCTCTCTAATCTGTTTTATTTCCCATATTGCGTGTTCTTTGTTTTGCTTAATTTCCTTCCTAATTTCTTGAAGAGTTCTGTATATTAATCTTTTGTATTCTGCCTCTGCTAATTCCAAGAAATTTTACTCCTCTGGAAAATTTCTAGATTCTTTATTTTGGGAGCTTGCTGAAGCCATCATGGATTGCCTGTTTGTGTAATTTGATATTGAGTGTTGTCTCCGAGCCATCAATAAGTTATTATATTTATTTATTTTATGTTTGCTTACTGTGTTCTAGCTTCTTGTTTTGTTTTGATATGCCCAAATAGGCTGCTTGTATGAGCTAGTTTGATTATTGGCACCTTTGAAGTTCTAATGTCCTGTCACCAAGTGGTTAGATCTGTTACTAGGTATGTGACTCAGGAGTCCGCCCACTCCTCCTGTATGGATTCAGCTCAGGTGCCCAGGTAGATAGCCACCAAGTGTGTGGTGTAGGCTCTCACTTACAGTCCTGGACAGGCATGGGTGATTCGTGTAGGCACAGGCATCTAGCTGCAGCAGGGGGACACAGTCTGAGCAAGGCAGGGGGCTGACAGCTGCCCCCGAGTGTCCAGGAGGAAGGCGTGTCACTCTTCCCTCGAGCGCGAAGATGGGCTGGATTTGCAGCCAGACTATGAACACCTAATGCTGTTGGCTGTAAGGACTGTGGGGCACCTCTTATTCATGGGCCCCTATCGCAGGTGGCTAGGTGGCATGGGTGGAGCCACCAGTCCTCAGGCCCCTAATGTGGGTAGGTGAAGACCCTGCTTAATGGGCATAGCAGTGTCAAATGTCAAGAACCTGCCACTTCACAGCTGAAACAGTTGAGGTTAGACTTCTGGTATATACCCTGTTGTACTGCGGTAATGAGGGCCTATGCTGTTGAAATGGGCCCACACAAGTCTATGCAAGGGGAAAGGTACTCGAATTCCGTGGATCTCTTATGCCTGTGCCTAGGCAAAGGAGCTGTGCCTACCCTGGGTTCCTGGCTTAGGGGAGCCGGCAGTTTATTTTTTCCCCTGTTTGTTAATTTGCTCACTCTCCAAGCATAGAGAATGGCTCTGAGCGTGTGACAGATCGTACTTCTGGCCCAGGGGCTCGGTAATTGCTGAAGCTGGTCCAGGACCCAGTGCAGAGTAGGGAGTGGGAGGTAAATCGGAGAGAGTTTTTTTCCCTAAGGGGGGTGTTTTTGATCCACGCAGTAAGCTGTACGCAAGTACTTATCTTTCACCGATCTAGGGCTGCTTCTTACTTCTTCTGGGTGGCCATGTAGACTCTCTGGCACTGGGTCTTTCCCGGTGCATAAAACGCACCTCCCGAGCACAGCTGTTTGCCTGCCTCACCGTTCACCCACAAGCTACTCAGGCCTGAAGGGCTCAGGCTCTCGCAGGGTCAGGTTTGGCAACTCCTCGCTGCTTCTGAACCATCTCTCCCTCTCCCTGCCTCTCAGTTCATTTCCTCAACTCTGCCTTTGATGTTCAGGGCTGCCAGATTGCCATATATAATCGAATCACTTGCTTTTTTTTGTGTCTTTGTTGTATGAGGGTCCACCTGAAGCGTCTGACTACTCCGCCATCTTGGCCCTGCCTTGTCTACTATTTAAATCTCTCTCTTGAGCCCTTTTATTTCTAATACTGATATCCATTTCTTGGATTTCTTTTTTTTAACCTTTGTTTGTTTTTTATGGCTATCATTTCTTTCTTGAGCTCTTGAAACATATTAAACATATTTTCAAGTATCATTCAGATTGCTCTATTATCTCTAATTTATTAGATGAGAATTCTCTTATTTTTTGAGTCTGTAGACTACCTTTTATGGTGTTGAACTTACTTAGATGTTTTGTAATTCTTCTCTATAAGTTAATCTGGGGGCTTTTTTGGACCATTTTTGACCTAGGTAAGTAGAGGCTTACCTCTTTTACCTCTTGAGTGATGTCATGGTTGCCTCTGCTAGGCCCTAAGAGTTGCACCAGCTCCTAATTGGTTTTTTTGCTACCATGTTAGCTTGATGTTTCTATGCCACAATAGCAAATTGAATTTGAGTCATCTATGCATATCATCTCTACCAGCTTAAGGTTCCCATGTTTCTTCATTGTCATTTTCTTCCTTATGTAAATGTTTCCCAGATTTAAGCTTCACCTTGGTCTCTGCTACTTGTGGAGTCTGTGGCCTTACCTTGTGGCTCAAATTGTACCCACAATACAGCATTACATTTCCATCTGTTAAAGCATACATCTAATTCAAGTCACTCCTTTGGGCTAAGCAGCTTCAGCTTCTGCTCGTGAATTCCCTCTCCATCTGGCACCTGGAAGTTTGTCTTTCTTTCTTGAAAAACTGTACTTGGTGTTTCTAAACAATGTTTTTATTTTATGAATTTTAACTGGCATTCAAGAGGGAGTGATTTCAATATGAGTTCCATCCACCCTCTTGCCTTGGAGGTCTCATTGACTTATCTAAAAATAATTTTTTTCTTCCATTCTGCTCTTATATCCTTTTAAAGTTTGGAGTCATGAAAAAAAAAAAAAACATTGTCGTCGAGTCCATTCCAGCTCATAGCGACCCTATAGGACAGAGTAGAACTGCCCCGTAGGGTTTCCATGGAGCAGCTGGTGGATTCGAACTGCTGACCTTTTGGTTAGCAGTCATAGCTCTTAACCACTGCCCCAGCAGGATACAGTGAGCGGGTTTAATTTTGGAGGAACTGGTACCTTTATAGGTGAGTTCACTTCTAACTCTGCAAAGACAACAACCACCATTTCAAATACAGGGTTTATTTTCTCTACACTTGGGAAACAAAAACCCATTGCCGTTGAGTTGATTCCAACTCATAGCGACCCTATAGGTAAAGGAAGGTTTAATTTTGGGACTCTGCCGCAACCAGCTGCAAGTACGTCTTCTACCAGCCTGTTAGTAACTCAGCTCGAGCTACACAGACTACAAGATTCAGCTTTGAAATACCAGTTGCATCAGCTCTTGCCTCAGTAGGAACTAGATTTTCCTTAGGAGAAGAGCAATACAGTTTCTGATTCTTTCAGTGGCTGTAAAGGTAATCAATCATTTCTCAAAGACAACTTTCAATTTAGAATATAGAAAGAATAAAGAGATGGTATAGCGTTTCTTAGTCAACTATTTGGAATTATGCCACTCATTCCCAAGGTAGTCTTATAAATTGAAGCCATCTCAGAATTGAGGCACATTGAATTCTGATCTGTGGTCTTCATTTTATGTGAGCCATAAGAGGAGTACTCACTGAGTTTTAGAAATATATCATCTTGAAATTAGGCTGCTTCCTTATTAAGTGTCTCCTCTAGAGAGATCTTTATCTATTAATCTTTGTAATAACCTTGAATATACATTCTTCCCTCTGGCGTCTTAGACTTTTTAAAGGGGGTGCTCTTTTAATGCCTTTCTTTGTAAATCCACTTGGGTCTAGCCATTTCTTTCAGTAGCACCTGATAGCCTGATGAAAGCTGGGGTATTCCCATCTGGAATTCTCCCCTCTTCTATAACAGTAAACTAATAACTTGTGATTGAGTGCTAAATAATCTTACTTAGGAGGGGTAACTTAAATATTGAAGCACGTGTTTGTGAGTCATGAAATACACTTAAAAATTTCTTGAAATTCTAATAAAGGGATGCCGCTTGTTTGACTTTGTAATTCAGTGTCTAAAACAAAAGCTTATCTTGTTTAATAAAGTCTGCCAGACTGGTAGAAAGAGGAAATGTATGTCCTGTTGTCTCTACTGAAAACAGAATTTTTCTAACTATTCTTTCCCTATTGAAGCATTTTTTCCTTAGAGTGGATCAAATTAGGAGCCCTGGTGGCACAGTGGTTACAGTGCTCAGCTACTAACCAAAAGGTCAGCGTTTTGAACCCACCAGCTGCTCCACGGGAGAAAGATGTGGGTCTGCTTCTGTAAAGATTTACAGCCTTGAAAACCCTATGGGGCAGTTCTACCTTGTCCTATAGGGTCACTATGAATCGGAATCAACATCAGTGGGTTTGGTTTTGGTTTGGGTCAAATTAGGTAACTATTACCTGTGGATGAGCAAATAGGGATCTCAGTACATGTATTCATAGATTAATATCTGGTTATCTTTCCTTCTGTATTGAGAAACGGTTCACATTGAAAACTTACCTTAACAGGAACTATGTTACCTGACTGCCATTCACTATGTCAGCACCCTTACTAATACTGTTAACAAGCAGTGCTTCATTAAACTAGGTGACAGCATCCACTCCTTTTGCTTTTGGCTCTGCTACCACCTCTGCTACTCAGTTTGCAACAACCACAGGGTTCTCATTCACCAGAGGACACTCATCAGACTGGGAGCACCAGTTTCAATATTGTCTTGATGAGAAATGCAACTCAGCATGTGCAGGATTACCCCTCACTGCTGCCCAACCAATTGCTCCCTACAACCTTGGCATACAGTCCATGGGTAAGGTGTAAACTCTGCTCTCTAATGAGGCAGCACAGGATTCAAGGTTGACTTTGAAAGTCTTATTTGATTGACTCAAATCCGAATGTGGTCACTTCTCTTGCTGAAGGTTAATAGTATTGCTGAATGTCGTAGATGTTAAATACAAACTGCTCCTTCTGGTTTTGCAGCTTTAGGTTAGAACCTAGAAATGTTTGTTTTGGAAAATGTTACAACCTTCTGAGAACCACTTGTCTAGTCATATTGGCATTTACTAATAATACAGTTCCACTGAAGTGTTTTATTCAATTATTTAATTATAGTGTTTAGCAAATATATTCTTATTCACAATCTGTTGATATGTTCTTTTTTACCTTTTTAAAATAAAACTTCTGAAATTAAATTTATCAGGAGGTACAATAGAACAAAAAAGAATAAAGAGTAGTATAAGATTTTAGAGAATACTAAAATAGTAATGCAATAACAAATTGAGTTATATGGCTTGATAGGGTAATGGTATGTTCCTGCTAAAATATTTTGGCTAGTGGAGGGAGGCATCTTAACATGCTGTATGTGGGTTTAGTTTTATAAGAAACTGCCAAACTTTTCTAGAGTGGCTTGCCATTTTAAATTCCTACCAGCAATGTATGTGTAATCCAGTTTCTCTGCACCCTCACTGTCATTTGATGTTATTACTATTTTTTACTTTACCCATATATGTTACAACTTATCACAGTCTACTAGTATCATCATTTTACCAGTCTGAAGTACAGGAAGCTTTCCTCCCTTTACACCCTTCCCCATTTATAATATAACTGTTTTAAACATTTACTCTACTTTCATTTAGAACCACGTCATACAGTGTTACAATTTTTGCTTCAACCACCAAACATAATTTAGAAAACTCAAGATGAGAAGAAAAGCCTATTATATTTACTCATTTTTTTCCTTTGATTGTTCTTTCTTCCTTCCTGAGGTTCCAAGTTCCTTTTAGTGTTTTCTTGCTGTTTAGAGAACTTGTTTTAGTGGTCTCCTGGTAACAAATTCTCTGATTTTTCCTTCATTTCTCAATGTCTTGCTATCTCGTTCATTCCTGAAGGATATTTTTGCTGGATATAGGCTTCACAGTTGACAGTTTGTTTTTCTTTTAGCACTCGAAAAATATTGTGCTACTTCCTGTAGTCCTTCGTGGTTTCTGATGAGAAATCCACTGTTATTTGAATAATTTTTCTTCTGTAGGTTAGATGCTCGTTTCTCTTGCTGATTTCAAGGCTTTTTTTGTGTTTAGTTTGCAGAAGCTTAATCGTTATGCATCTTGGTGTGGATGTTTTTGGGTTTGTCCTCTTTGGGATTTGCTCAGCTTCTTGATTCTTTAGGCTTATGTCTCTTGCCAAATTTGGGAAGTTTTTAGCGATTATTTCTTAGACTGCTTTTTCAGCCCTGCCCTCTTCCTCTTTTTTGTATCCAATGACATGAATGTTAGATCTTTTCTTATAGTCCCACAGGAGCTGGAGCTCTGCTCATGCTTTTTTTGAGTCTGTTTTATCTCTGTTGTTCAGATTGGGTAATTTCTATTATTCTATTATCTAGTTCAATGATTCTTTTCTAGGTCCCCTTCATTCTGCTAACATCTCTATCAGTTTGGTGTTGGCACCTATTGATTGCCTTCTTACATTCAGTTTGAAATCTTCCTGGTTCTTGGTTGAATGAGTGATTTTCAGTTGAAACCTGGACGTTTTCTTATTGTTATGAGACTCTGGATCTGTTTTAACCTTTTTTTTTAGCTGGCTTTATTTAACATCACTTCAGCAGGGGAAGAAAAGGTGTTGCCTCATTACTGCCGGGGAAGAGTAGAGCTTGAATTTCCCCAGTCTCTGTTGACACCTGAGACAAGGGGATTCTAGTTGCTGCTGGTGAGGGGATAGGAGCTTCTGCCCCCTGATGTGGTCTCCACTGATGCTGTGAAGACGGAGTTTATTAGCATCTGGCAGAAATGAAGGACCTGGCTCCCTACTTGGCCTTCTCTGACACCATCCTGGTACAGATGATAAGGAGCCTCATTACCACCTCATGAGGGTGGAAGATTTGAAAGCAGGAAAGCAGATACTTGTACACCAGCATTCATTACAGCACTAGTCACAATAACCAAAAGGTGGAAACAGCCTAAATGTCCATCAACAGATGAATGGATAAATAAAATAGGGCACATATATATGATGGAATGTTACTCAACCATAAAGAGAAATGAAGTCCTGATAACATGCTATAACATGGATGAAACTTGAAATTACGCTGAGTGAAATAAGTCAGTCACAAAAGGACAAATACTCTGTGATCCCACTATATGAAATATCTAGAATAGGCAAATGTATAGAGACTGAAGTTTATTTGTGGCTACCAGGGGCAAGAGGGAGAGTGGGGAAAAGGAAGACTCACTGCTTAGGCGACACTGAGCTTCTGTTAAGAGTGATGGGGAAATTTGGAAATGGATAATGTTGATGGTTGGACAACATGATAAACATAACTAATGTCACTGAATTGTACATGTGAAGATGTTGAAATGACAAATGTTTTGTTAACATGTATTTACCACAACAAAAAAGTAAAAACAAAATGAAAAATAAATGACAAAATGGGGGAGGAAAACATTTGCAACGTGACAAAATAGCTTTGATACAGACTCTTGTTAAAAATCAGTAATAAGAAGACAATAACCCAATGAGATAATGAACAGATGACATGAATAGACAATTTCAAATGAAGAAATTAAAGTAGCCATTAAACCTACATTAAAAATTTAGTCTTACTGGTAGGCAATGGAGTGTAAATATGAAATGCCTTTACTATAAAATTGGTTATTTCTTTAATAGCATATATGTGGTGCTCCTCCTAAATGATATGCCACTGTACACATTTTAAGTAGTTGGAGGTATGTGGTAATGTGCCCAGTTCCTTCCTAGTATCTCCCCCTTCTGCGTTCCTTCCCTTCTTTGTCCCATGGACCTAGTTGTTTTTGGATAGCAGAGTCTTAAATCATATATTGGAGACAGGCAGCAATAGATTCAAGTGCAGTAACTTATTAAGCACTTTTGCCTTCTAAAGAGGAAATAGAATACCTGTAATTACATTTTGAAGTCTGGAAAAAGTTCAATTCAGCAGAAACATTTGTTGAACTCTTACTACCATATGCCATGTACTACTCTCTATAAAAACCAGTTGCCATGGAAGCAGCTGAAATGTCCATCAACAAATGAATGGACAAACAAAATGTGGTATATACATACAATGTAATATTACACAGCCATAAAAAATGAAGTTCTGATGCATGCCACAACATGGATGAACCCTTGAAAACATTATGCGTGCGAAATAAGCCATTCACAAAAGGACAAATACTGTATGATCTCAAGTATATGAAATAAGCAAATATATGTAAACCAAAGATTACTAATGGTTACTGGGGGGGGGGGAGGGGAAAAGGGAAATTTTTGTTGGGGGGGCACTGAGTTTATGTCAATGGTGGTGGAATATGTTGAAAAAGGATAGCGATAATGGTAGTACAACGTGAAAAATGTAATCAATGTGATTGAATTGTAAATGTGCAAGTTGTTGGTGAATGTTTTGGTGTATATATTTTCACCACAATTAAAGAAAAAAAAACAGTTACTGTCTAGTTGATTCTGACTCATGGCAACCCCATGTGTGTCAGAGTAGAACTGTGCTCCATAGGATTTTCAGTGACTATTTTTTCGGAAGTAGATCACCAGGCCTTTCTTCTGAAGTGCCTCTGGGTGGACTCTAACCTCCATCCTTTCAGTTATCAGCCTAGCATGTTAACCATTTGTACCATCCAGGGGACACTATGCTCTATAATAAGGATGAAAAGATACAGACTCTGTTTTTAGGTAACTCATTAATCTCATTTGTGTCTTTATGTACTAAATTTCTCCAGCTTATTTCTTTTATAACTTGTTTTTTCTTCTTATTTTAAAGCAAAAGGCAGTTAAACTGTTTTCTGTAAATTTATTCCAGACAGTTAATATTCTTCTGTTAACTATTTGGAAAGGTCTTATTATTTATTTTATTTTTAATCACAGCTTTATTACAATATAATTCGTGTACCATACAATTCACCAATTTAAAGTATACATTTCAGTGGTTTTTAGTATATTCACAGAGTTAGCAACCATTGCCACAATCAATTGTAGATCATTTTTATCAGCACCCCCCAAAACCGCATGCCTATTGTCAGTCACTCCCCATTCCTCCTTACCTCCAGCCCCTGGTAACCACCAACCTACTTCCTGTTTCTGTAGATTTTTTGCCTATTCTGGACAACATTTTATATAAATGAAATTATACAGTATGTGGTCCTTTCTGACTGGTTTTATTCACTTACCCAGCCAGCTACTGTCGAGTCGATTCTGACTCATGGTGACCCCATGTGTATCAGAGTAGAACTGTGCTCCATAGAGTTTGCAATGGCTGATTTTTTGGAAGTAGATCTCCAGGCCTTTCTTCCAAGGTGGCTCTGGATGGACTCGAGCCTCCAACCTTTACGGTTAGCAGCTGAGCACATTAACCATTTGCACCACCCAGGGATTCATCCATGTTGTAGCATGAATCAGTACTTCATTCCTTTTTATGGCCAAATAAAATTCCATTGTATGGATATATACCACATTTTATTTATCCATTCATTAATTGATGGACATTTGGGTGGTTTCTACTTTTTAACTATTAGAAATAATGCTGCTATGAAAATTCATGTACGTAAGTTTTAATGTAATATGTCATGTTTTTAATCAGGAGTAATACTTAGGAGTGGAATTGCTTGGTCATATGGTAATTCTATGTTTAACCTTTTAAGGAACTGCCAGACTGTTTTAGGTAACAGGTTCCATGTATTTAGAAGTGGGCATTTTTGGGGACCATTTTTCTGTCTACCACACGATCTTAACAATATTAAGTTTTCCGAGCCATGAACATAGGATCTTTCCATTTATTTAGGACTTCTGTAATTTCTATCAGTGATGTTTTGCATTTTTCAGTATACAAGTCTTAACATTTCTTTTGTTAAATTTATTCTTAAGTATTTTATTCTTTTTGATGTGATTGTAAATGGAATTATTTTCTTAATTTCATTTTTGGATTATTCATTGCTAGTATATCAAAATGCAATTAATTTTTTGAATATTGGTTTTGTATCCTTAAACCTTGCTGAACTCGTTTATGAGGTCTAATAGCTTTTTGTGGGATTTCATCAGATTTTTCTATATATAGTCATGTCATATCATGTCATCTGTGAATATAGTTTTACTTTTTCCTTTCCAATATGGGTGCCTTTTATTTCTATTCTTGCCTAATTGTCCTGATTAGAACTTCCAGTATATGTTGAATAGAAATGGTAAGAACAAACATCCTTCTCTTGTTCCTGATGTTAATGGGAAAGCACTTGGCCTTTCACCATTTAAATATGATGTTAGTTGGGATTTTTCATAGATAGCATTTATCAAGTTGAGGAAGTTCTCTTCTATTCCTATTTTGTTCAATATTTTTATCATAAAAGGATTTAGATTTTGTCAAATGCCTTTTTTGCTTCTATTGAGATGCTTATATATTTTTAAAATACATTTTATTGAGGAATAATTCACCTATCATAAAATTCACCCTTTCAAAGTGTACAATTCAGTGGTTTTAATATAGTCACAGAGTTGTGCAACCATCACCATGTACTTCCAGAATATTTTTATCACCCCAGAAAAGACATACCCTATCCATTAGCAGTAACTCCTCATTTTCCCTTCTCTCCAGACCTTGGCAACCACAAATCTACCTTCTTTCTCTATTTATTTGCTTATTCTCGACATTTCATATAAATGGAATCATATAATATATGGCCTTTTGTATCTGGCTTCTTTCACTTGGCATAATGTTTTCAAGGTTCATCTATGTTGTAGCATATATCAGTATATCATTCCTTTGTATGACTAAATAATAGTCATTTTATGGATATACCAAATGGTGTGTGTGTGTATATATATATATGAGAGAGAGAGAGAGAGAGAGAGAGAAACGGCTTGGGGGCAATGTCTGACCTTCTCTGACTTCACAAGGGGAAAGGAGAATCAAGATCAACAGCCCAAGGCTGATTCCGATGAGGCGAGGATCAGACATGCATCCTCCCTCTGCCATCTTTACCAGCTCTGACACGAACCGTCCCTCCCACAGCACTCTCTACTCGGTTCGATAATTCATTGCAGTGGCCACATAGAACTCACAGATCATACTCATGATTATGGGGTTTATTAGGGAAGTAACAGTTACAATTTAGGCTCAAGAACACTAAGGATACAGTTCTTCCATCAGGACAGCCTCTTCCCAGCTGTGCTTGCAGGCATGCCTCTCCCTGGCCCTCAGCCTCTGCCCAAAGGCACTCAGCTTTCTCACCCCATGGGCTGTGGGTCTCTCCTCTGGGTCTCTCCTTGGTGGTAGTGGGCTCTTTACCAGCCTCTGGGGTCGCTCATTTCAAACCCAGCGGGGATGGCAAAACTGACCAATCCCTTTGGTGGACCACAATTACCCTATCTGCACAGTCCTGCCCAATCCCCTGGGTGGAAGTTACAAGACCATGGTGAGAAAGGCCACACAAAAGCAATCCATTACACCGCAGTGTGTTTGTGTGTACATGCATTCCATTTTATGGGTATAACACATATTATTTATCTATTCATCAGTTGATGTACACTGAGTTGTTTCTACTTTATAGCTCTTAGGAACAATGATGCTATGAGTGTTTATGTACAAGTTTTTGTGTGGATGTATATTTTCAATTCTCTTGGGCTAAACCCTAGAAGTGGAATTGCTGGATCATATGGTAACTTTATGTTTGTTTAACTTTTTGAAGAACTATCAGACTGTTTTCCAAAGTGGCCTGCACCATTTTATATTTCTACCAGTGGTGTTATCAGGGTTCCAGTTTTTAGATATCCTCCCCAACACTTGTTATTGTCCATCTTTTTGAAGATTTACTCCTATGTTTGTTGTCCATTTTATCTAAGTTATTTAATTTGTTAGCATACAGTTGTTCATAGTATTCCTCTATAATCCTCGTTTCTGTAAGGTCAGTAGTGATATCCTCTGTTACATTTTAATTTTTGTAATTTGAATCTTCTCTTTTTTCACTTAATCAGTCTAGATAATGGTTGGTCAGTTTTGTTGATCTTTCCGAAAGAACCATGTTTGATTTTGTTGATTTTCTCTATTGTTTTTCTGTTCTCTGTTTCATTAATGCCCACTATAATCTTTATTATTTCCTTTCTTCTGCTTGATTTGGGTTTAAGTTTGCTCTTCTTTTTCCAGTATGTTAAGGCAGAAAGTTAGTGTGTTGTTTTGAGTTCTTCTTTTCTGATATGGGTGTTTGCTATGAGTCTGCCTCTAAGCATCCTATGGATTTTGGTATGTTGTATTTTTATTTTCATCATCTCAGAGTATTTTCTAATTTCCCTTGTAATTTCTTCTCTGACCCATTGGCTGTTTAGAAGTATGTTATTTAATTTTCACATATTTGTAAATTTCCCAAATTTCTTTCTATATTTGATTTCTGCCTTCATTCCATTGTGGTCAGAAAACATACTTTTTACATTTATTGAGACTTGTTTTATTGTTCCTTTAGTTCTTTGAATATATTTTTGAAATGTCCGCTTTGAAGTCTTTGTCTGCTAAATCTGACATTGCTGCCCTGTTATAGGCAGTTTCTGTTGCTGTTTCTCCCCCCCCACCCCCTCCACCCCTGTGTATGGGTCACACTTTCCTGTTTCTTTGCATGTCTTATAATATTTTTCAAATATTTTCAAAACTACATTTTAGGTACTATATTGTAGTAGGAGCCCTGGTGGCACAGTGGTTAAGAGCTCAGCTGTTAACCAAAAGGTCATTAGTTCGAATCCACCAGCCTCTCCTTGGAAACCCTATGGGTTAGTTTTACTCTGTCCTACAGGGTTGCGATGAGTTGGAATCAACTCAACGGCAACTTTTTTTTTGTATATTGTAGTGACTGGTTATTGATCGCCTCCCCCCCCTTCTGTGGCTTGTTGTTCTTGTTTGCCTATTTGTTTTGTGACTTGACTGCACTATTTTAGTGAAATCTGTTTCCTCTGCAGTATGAAGCCTCTGATGTTGCTTTTCAGAGGGTGCATCTTTGACCATGTGCACAGTCAGTCTTCTCGGATAAAAATGGTCTTAGCAGGGTTGTCTTTATCACTTTTCCTGATCTCCATGTTAAGCTATCTGCCTCTGTTAGTATCACACTCAGCTGTTAGGCTCCACTAATTGCTGGCTGATGGCTCTATTGTTTTTGTCAGTGCCCTACAGCATAAATTATTCCAGTGTAATCCAAATAAATTTGGACTTTTTTGCAGGGATAGTTTTTGAGGCCAGTCTTTGAGGTTTGTTCTGACCCCTGGAAGGCTCTTCTTACCTCTTTCTTTCCGTGTGTCGTTCTGGTAAACTAGATGGCCTACAGCTTCGCTTGTTGCTTTCATGAAGCTGTGCCACCTGTTGATTGCTTCACACCAAAATCATCTTTGTTTTTGAGAACATCCTTCAGCTTGAACTTCTTCATACTCTGTTTCAAATAACATCAGTTCCTTTAGGGATAAATTGAGAGTTCTCTGTTCTTATGGACTACCTCTACCCCTGGCAAAAATCTTTGAGTCACTGCTTTGGGCACTGGGCAGGGGCAGTAGCCTGTGATCTTCTTTCTCTCTTCAGGTATGGAAACTCTGTCCTATGAGTGAGCTTGGGTGAGGTGATTATGGCAAGGGTGATCAGGGCTCCAGTATTCTTGGCCTGCCACAACTGCAGTAGAGCCTTTGTTCTGTGAGTGGGGGCTCAGTGTTGGAGGTGATGAGAAATGATGGCTGCCTGTCCCTCCCATTGAGATACTGTATCCCTTGACTAAGAACTGCTGGGAGAGAGAGTTCAGTCCTCTTGGTCACTCCCACCTTGAGTATAGCTTCTGTCAAGCTGAGCAAGGGGACAGGGAGAAGAAGGGAGGAAGTGGGTTGTGGCTTAAATGCCACAGACCCATCACTGTTCTTATTGAGTTTTAGTAGATTTCTTTCAAATAAATGTTTCTTCATTTGCTCTATGCCCTAAGGACAATTTCCAGAGATTTCAAATGGTTGTTTTGTTTTTTATAATTTTTACGAGTTATGGTTGTTTCACTGGGGGAACAGATTTGTGGGCTTCTTATTGGCATCATTATGGAAGTGGATTCCCCTCCTCTGTTTACTGTTTTTAGTAAAGTAGAATTTCTTTGTTATGATTGTGCTAGGATCATATGTGCTAGGCCATACTAAGCTGTACCAGTGAGCTATTTTTTTTAATCAGGTTTTTACTATGTGATATTTATTAGGTTTCAGCATACCTGATTTTCCTTGCTTTGTTTTTGTTTCTCCATAATAATACAGAATTTTAATGGTGTTTTACTTTCAAAAAAATTTTAATAACTTTTTTTCTACTTGTTACTTTGACCTTTAGGTTTCACTCCAGCATCTACTGCTGCCAGCACCAATAGTTCAGACACTATGCTGTTTACCTCAATATCAAATGCATCTACCTCTACTGCTGCCTCTGGGTTCTCATGTAAGTTACTCATTTCAAAGAAAATATTATTATTTCCCATCAGGCCATGTAACTCAAGCTGTCGCTCTCCAATATCTCTTAATTATCATTTGAACTCACCTATAACTGCTGATATCAGTAGTAGCTTTACTAAAGATCTAATTGTCATGGCTTTAGTAATACATTTTATATTAATGTGATTATTATAGCTTAAAGTGATAACTTTAGGCATATCATCCTTTAGCGTTGTTTTGAAACAACTTCTTGAAACTAATAGAAATAGGAAGAGTAGGAGTTTTTTCCAAGTATTTCTCAAGGGAAGAAATCTTATTATCCATGTAAATAAGACAAAATGGGAAACAAATGTTGGAGTTTTACTCTTATATATATGCCAGGTCTGTGATTGCTACAATTTACATGTCAGAAATGGAACATGACAAAGGGATCAACTGTATTTTGGGGGTTCTAACTGACACTGTGTGATGTCTCATGATCTCTCCCCTTGAGGGGGAACATCTGGATACCTTGAGCTGAGAAGTGGGATATTAACTGTCTTATAATCCCAACTCCTTTGCTACACATCTTCCTCTGGAAAAGTAATAGCAAATGTTGAAAATATTAAATTCTGTATATGCCTTAGGCAATTCTTTCTAACAAATCTATATAAGTTGACTGCTTTCAGGGCATCTTCTTCACATTGCCATGATGTTCATCATTAAACTTTGTTGTATTTTATCCTGACTGTAATATGGACCCCTAAAAACTCTATTATAGCAATGTTGTCACCATTCCTGGGAATAAAACTCACCAGAAAATAAAACTTGCTGATGCTTACTCTATTGTAAACAATAGTGCCGTATCATTCCCATCCTCTTGTGCAGTTAGCCTACGTAAACATTCATTAAAATTGCTGGTTATCAGAGCAGTTAGGCTAGAAAAAGAAATAAAGGGCGTCCAGATTGGTAGGGAA
>NW_004444004.1:636119-660029 GCF_000243295.1 Trichechus manatus latirostris | reverse complement strand
CTGGAGAGGTTGTGGAGAGACTGGAACACTTATACACTGTTGGTGGGAATGTAAAATGGTACAACCACTTTGGAAATCGATTTGGCGCTTCCTTAAAAAGCTTGAAATAGAAGTACCATACAATCCAGCTATCCCGCTCCTTGGAATATATCCTAGAGAAATAAGAGCCATTACATGAATAGATATATGCACACCCATGTTCATTGCAGCACTGTTGACAATAGCAAAAAGATGGAAACCGCCTAGACGCCCATCAATGGACAAATGGATAAACAAATTATCCCACACAATGGGATACTATGCAACAATAAAGAACAATGATGAAGCTGTGAAACATCTTATAACATGGAGGAATCTGGAGGTCATTATGCTGAGTGAATTTAGTCAGTCACAGAAGGACAAATACTGTATAAGACAACTATTATAAGAACTCAAGAAAAGGTTTAAATACAGAAGAAAACATTTGATGGTTACGAGGGTGGGGAGGGAGGGTTAGGGTTATTTACTAATTAGATAGTAGATAAGAATCACCTCAGGTGAAGGGAAGGGCAGCACACACTACAGGGGAAGTCAGCACAACTGGACTAAACCAAAGCTAAGAAGTTTCCTGAATACAGTCAAACACTTTGAGGGACAGAGTAGCAGGGTTAGGGATCTGAGGACCATGCTTTCAGGGGGCATCTAGGTCAATTGGCATAACAAAGCTTATTAAGAAAATGTTCTGCATCCTACTTTGGTGAGTGGCATCTGGGGTCTTAAAAGCTTGCAAGTGGCCATCTAAGATGCATCAATTGGTCTCAACCACTGGAGTAAAGGAGAATGAAGAACACCAAAGACACAAGGTAAGTATTAGCCTAAGAGACTGAAAGGGCCACATAAACCAGAGAATTCATCAGCCTGAGACCATAAGAACTAGATGGTACCCGGCTGCCACCAATGACCACCCTGACAGGAACACAACAGAGAGTCCCTGATGGAGCAGGAGAAAGGTGTGGTGCAGAACTCAAATTCTGGTAAGAAGACCAGACTTAATGGTCTGCCTGAGACTGGAGGAACCCTGGAAAGCATGGCCCCCGGATTCTCTATCAGCCCAGAACTAAAACAATTTCCGAGGCCACCTCTTCAGACAGGGATTGGACTGGACTGTGGGACATAAAGTGATACTCGTGAGGAGTGTGCCTCTTAGCTCAAGTAGATACAAGAGACTAAATGGGTAGCTTCTGTCCGGAGGTGAGATGGGAAGGCAGACAGGGTTAGGAGCTGGTTGAATGTACATGGGGAATCAGGGGTGGAAAGGAGGAGTGTGCTGTCGCAGTATGGGGAGAGCAATTAGGGTTATATAACAATGTATGTATAAATTTGTGTATGGGAGACTAACTTGAAATGTAAACTTCATTTAAACTACAACAATAAAAAAACTTGCTGGTTATCACACGAGTTGCATTTTCTACGAAGTAGACTTGAATTTTGAGACATGACTGTGATTCTGGAAACTTTTTGATATATGTGAGCAATATCTTCTCAACTATGATAGATTTTATGAATATGACCATATCTGAGGTTCAGAGTAAAATTCTTGAATTCCATATTCAATCAAAGACTTGCTCTCTAGCCTTTGACAGGCATTTTTTCCCTTCCTTTCTTTGATGTCCTTACCTACAAGATGAAAAGAAATTTTGACGATAGTGTTTTTTAAAATTATCTTTAATGAGGAATAATTTATATGTCATAAAATGCACTTATTTTAAGTGTAGAATTCAAAGATTTTTAGTAAAATCACTGAATTATGTAGCCACTACCATATCCAGTTTTAGAACATTTCCATTGTCCCAATAAGATCCTTTAGTCCCAAACAACTAGCAATCTGCCTCCATACATTTACCTTTTCTGGACATTTCATATAAATGGATTGACCATAGTTTTTTGAAGTTTAACCAAAAGTTTCTAAAGGAGTGATCAGATGAAAATAATTCCATATAAATTCCTCACTGTTGTTAAAAAGTTAATAGGTAATACTGTGTTGTTCTCTGCAGTTGGTGCCCCAACATTTTCAGCTGGAACACTTGGTGGTATAACTTTGAGATTTGGATTAAAATTCCCTGGAGCAAATGGAGCAGCTTCTACTGCATCTAGTAAGATTTTGGAATTATTGGGGTGTGTGTGAAATATACTACATAACAAGCAGCAAATAGATGATAGTTTCTAGTACTAAGTAGGTTTTGACCATTTCATCAGAGTATCTAAAAGGTACATGAATGTAGATGATTGCCACAGAGTAAGAATGAGACAGTTAATATTGATGATACTACTTCTTTTAGATGGCTACAGTCAAAACTATCAGATTGTTACCAACTTTGGAATTTTTTTTATTATTGATTATAATGTTTACATTAACTTAATATGTACAGATAGTCCACTACTTACTACATATCGAATTATAATGAATCACACTAATGATCATCCTATTTTTTTTCATACATCTTATCATTAGTAATATGTACTACGTACAATGTTGCAGCGTGTATTTTTTCTGATATTATTCTCAGGTATTCACCCGCAGATGTTCAATTTTATGATTTACTATTCAAAACACTGCCATATAGATACAGTTTTCTAAACTAAATCAGGGGCTTCAGTTTCTTGAAAACATGGACCCAAATGCCGATTGCTTTGCTGACGTCAACAGGCAGATTTGGGAAGGAGTGAGATGTTACCGAGAAATATGTGAAGAAAAAACGAAAAGGACAAAACAGACAACTCTCAGTAATTTTCTGACTAGAAACATGATCCCCATTCCCAGAGATAATCCAGATGATCCAGAACCTTCCACAAGTGGAGTTATTACTGTAATGGACAAAATGCCAACATCACCCAACTCTTCTTCATTGGAGTAAATTTTTATGATTTGTGTCCTTTTTTATGTATGTATGTAATAAAATATATCTGTGAGTTTATATGTAATGTTTCCAATCCCCAAAGACAGATAAAGATCCAATTTATAAAGATACTGATAATAAAAGGCAATAATAATGAAAACTAAAAAAAAAAAAAAATGAGGTATTCGACTTAACTTTAGAACTGACTTATGACAGAGTCGTTGGAATAGAATCCAGTCCTAAGTCGAGGACTACCTGTATACTGATAAAGATTTTTTTCTCTAAAAGTTAATGTAAATTTCGACCTGTATTTCCTGTTCAAAGCTGACCCTTTTGTAAAGCTGCTTACAAGAATGTCTCTGGACCTACTGTAAATTTGTTTCTGCCGATTAGGAGCTACTTAGGTTGTATGTTGAAGAAAACCTGGAAACCCATTGCCTATAGCTATTGTGAGCTTCCACCATTCATCTGTCAGTTTGTCGTACTGTAGTGGCTTGTGTGTTGCTGTGATGCTAGAAGCTATGCCACTGATGTTTCAAATACCAGCAGGGTCACCCATGGTGGACAGGTTTCATTGGAGCTTCCAGACTGAGACAGACTAGGTAGAAGTACCTGGGGATCTACTTCTAAAAAAACTGGCCAGTGAAAATTATGAATAACAGCGGAACATTGTCTGATATAGTGCTGGAAGATGAGCCCCTGAGGTTGGAAGGCACTCAAAGTATGACTGGGGAATAGCTGCCTCCTCAAAGTAGAGTCAATTTTAATGATGTGGATGGAGTAAAGCTTTTAGGACCTTCATTTGCTGGTGTGGCATGACTCAAAATGAGAAGAAACAACTGCAATGTGAAATGTACACAGTATGAATCTAGGAAAATGTGAAGTTGTCAAAAACGAAATGGAATGCTTGAAGATACATATCCTAGGTGTCTTAGGCTGAGTTCTGTAGAGAAGAAAAACCAGTGAAGCATCCTTAATATTTATGTGTGTGTGTGTGTGTGTGTGTGTGTGTGTGTGTATTTGTATATACATACATACATATAAAGAGAGGGAGAGATTTATATCAAGGAATTGGCTCATGCGGTTGTAGAGGCTGGAAAGTCCCAAGTCCGTGGGTCAGGCTGGAGGCTTCTCCTGACTTACATAGGTGCAGGGGCTGGTGGCACCAAGATTGGCAGGTCAGACAACAGACCTCTGGCTCACAGGCTGCAGAGGCCAACAAATCCCAAGATAAGAAGATAAGCTGGCAGACTGCTGGCTCACAAACTCCAGAGGCTGACGAATCCCAAATTCGCAGGTAAGCTGCTAGCTCAAGTTCCAAGAACCAGAGGTCAGATGAATAGGAGCCACCTGCAAGATCCAGAGCAGAGCAAATGCCAGTGAGCTTTACCAGAAAGTCCACCTATAGTGGATGCAGGCTACAGCCCCAAGGAAACTTCCTTTCAAATGGTTGGCTACTCACAGCAGATCCCGTCACGGAGGTGATCACATTGTATAAGTTCTCATCATGGAGGTAATTATATCAGTATACGACTGCCAAACTACTTCATAACTGCCAAATCACTGAGAATCATGTTCCAGCCAAGTTGACACACATTAATGATCACACTAGGTATTAGTGAGCCAACATGGATTGGTATTGGCCATTTTGAATCAGACAGTCATATGGTCTACTATGCCAGGAATGAGAAATTGAAGAGAAATGTCGACGCATTCATTGTCAAAAAGAACATTTCAAGATCTATCCTGAAGTACACTGCTATCGGTAATAGGATAATATCCACATGCCAGTTAATATGTCTATTATTTAAATTTATGCATCAACCACTAATGCCAAAGATGAAGAAATTGAAGATTTTTACCAACTTCTTTCTGCAGTCTGAAATTGATCAAATAGGCAGTCGAGATACACTGATAATCACTAGTGATTGGAATGTGAAAGTTGGAGACAAAGAAGAAGGATCGGTAGTTGGAAAATATGGCCTTGGTGATAGAAGTGATGCAAGAGATTGCATGACAGAATTTTGTAAGACCAATGACTTACTCACTTCAAATACCTTTTTTCAACGACATAAATGGTGACTATACACATGGACCTCACCACATGGAATACACAGGAATCAAATCAACTACACCTATGAAAGGAGATTTTGGAGAAGCTCAATATTATCAGTCAGAACAAGGCCAGGAGCCTACTGTGGAACAGACCATCAATTGTTCGTATGCAAGTTCAAGTTGAAGCTGAAGGAAATTAAAACAAGTCCACATGAGCGAAAGTACGACCTTGAGTATATCCCACCTGAATTTACAGACCATCTCAAAAATACGTTTGACACATTGAACACTAATGACCAAAGACCAGGTGAGTTATGGGATGACATCAAGGACATCATACATGAAGAAAGGAAAAGGTCGTTAAAAAGACAGGAAAGAAAGAAAAGATCAAAGTGGATGTCAGAAGAGACTCTGAAACTTGCTGTTGAATGTAGAGTAGCTAAATCGAAAGGAAGAAATGATGAAGTGAAAGAGCTGAACAGAAGATTTCAAAGGACAGCTCGAGAAGACAAAGTAAAGTATAATGAAATGTGCAAACACCTGGGGTTAGAATACCAAAAAGGAAGAACATACTTGTCATTTTTCAAGCTAAGAAGACCGAAGGATAAATTCAAGCCTCAAGTTGCTATACTGAAGGATTCGTTGGGGAAAATATTGAACGATGCAGGAAGCATCAAAAGAAGATGGAAGGAATACACAGAGTCACTGTACCAAAAGCAATTGGTTGGCGTTCAGCCATTTCAGGAGATAGCGTATGATCAAGAACCTGTGGTATTGAAGGAAGAAGTTCAAGCTGCACTGAAGACATTGGCAAAAAAACAAGGCTCCAGGAATTGACAGAATACCAATTGAGATGTTTCAGCAGGCGGAAGCAATGTTGGAAGCACTTACTTGCCAAGAAATTTAGAAGACAGCTACCTGGCCAACTGACTGGAAAAAATCCATATTTGTGCCCATTTCAAAGAAAGGTGATCCAGCAGAATGTGGAAATTATCGAACAGTATCATTAATATCACATGCAAGTAAAATTTTACTGAAGATAATTCGAAAACGGTTGCAACAGTACATCGATAGAGAGCTACCACAAACTCAAGCCAGATTCAGAAGAAAACTTGAAATGTGTGATGTCATTGCTGATGTCAGATGAATTTTGGCTGAAAGCAGAGAATACCAGAAGGATGTTTACCTGTGTTTTATTGACTGAGCAGAGACATTCAACTTTGTGGATCATAACAAATTATGGGTAACGTTGAGAAGAATGGGTATTCCAGAACACTTAACTGTGCTCATGCCAAATCCGTAGATAGACTAAGTAGCAATTGTTTGAACAGAGCAAGGGGATACTGCGTGATCTAAAATCAGGAAAGGTAGGCATCAGGATTGTATCTTTCACCATACTTATTCAGTCTGTATGCTGAGCAAATAATCCCAAAACCTGGATTATATGAAGAAGAATACAGCATCAGGATTGGAGGAAGACTAATTAATAGCCTGCGATATACAGCTGATGCAACCTTGCTTGCTGAAAGTGAAGAGGACTTGAAACACTTAACTGGTGAAGATCAAAGATTACAGCCTTCAGTATGGATTGCACCTCAACATAAAGAAAACAAAAATCTTCACAATGGGACCAATAAGCAACATCATTATAAACAGAGAATAGATTGAAGTTGTCGAGGATTTCATTTTACTTGGATCTACAGTCAATGCCAATGGAAGCAGCAGTCAAGAAATCAAAAGACGCATTGCATTGGGCAAATCTGCTGCAAAAGACCGTTTTAAAGTGTTAAAAAGCAAAGATGTTACTTTGAGGACTAAGGTGCGCCTGACCCAAGTCATGGTGTTTTCAGTCACCTCATAAGCATGTGAAAGCTGGACAATGAATAAGGAAGATTGAAGAAGAATTGATGCCTTTGAATGATGGTGTTGGCGAAAAATATTGAATATACCATGAACTGCCAGAAGAATGAACAAATCTGTCTTGGAAGCAGCACAGCCAGAATGCTCCTTAGAAGCGAGGATGGTGAGACTTCATCTCATGTACTTTGGACATGTTATCAGGAGGGACCAGTCGCAGAAGAATATCATGCTTGATAAAGTAGAGGGTCAGCAAAAAAGAGGAAGACCCTCAACAAGATGGATTGACACAGTGGCTGAAACAATGGGCTCAAACATATCAAAGATTGTGAGGATGGCATAGGACCGGGCAGTGTTTCGTTCAGTTGTAGATAGGGTTGCTATGTGTCGGAACTGTCTCAACCTCACCTATCAACAATAACAACGACAACATTGTTAGCTGGGTGATTAGGGCTCAGTTGCTAATTAAACCTGCCATTTAAGTCAGACTTCATTTTAGCGAAGTCTTGTTTGCTTTCACTTTTAAAAGTTTTCTTAGGGCTGAAATGAATCTTCATTCAAACTAGCAGCAGCTAAAAGTCAAGCCATTTTAAGCTTAAAATAATTATTCCTAAGCAGAGATGTGCACCACTTATTTATGTATTCTTGAGAAGTTTACTAATTACTATACTTGCAAAAAATATAAAACACACACACATAAATTTCCCCCGTACAATAGAGAAGAAGGTACTGATTCTTTCATTCATGGGTTTGAGCTATTGTAACATGAATTGGCAGGTTCTGTAGTGAGTTTGCTTAAACTCATCTATCTAAGTCTCCAATTCCTTCCTACAAAGTGATACACTTGCTACTAGCCCATCTCTTATCACCCATTCCATGGACCACTACCTTATTAGCATAGCGCGCTTAAGAAAGTACCTTGCGGGAGGAGGGAGCAGTTGGCAAACAAACATAGAAGGCATGCATTATTTGTATAAAAATACGGTGTGTGTGTGTATATATATATGTATGTAGGTGTGTGTATATATATATATATCCCTCTAGAGGGAATAGTTTGGTGTTTATCTTTCCAGCCTTTCTTGTAAACATATGCAAGCACATTAAATTTATTTGTTTTATAAAACTGGATCATGCTATATATATATATATATATATATATATACAGTCCTAGAATTTGATGTTTTTCTCTTAAGTATACATCTTTGGACATCTGTCCATGTCAGGAATTATAGATTACCTTTTATTTAAAATATATCATCTCCCAATGAAGGTAAGCTACTTTATAAGAAGTACTCTTTAAAAAATTTTTTTTGTTTTAATTTTCTGTCTTGAATACAGTAGTTACTTAGTATTTAAATGAATGAGTCAGTAAAGGGAGGATCCATTAGTGGTGTCATTAATTCTCAGCATTTCAGGGGAAGGGTTTCCTTTTAGATAAAATTTTTCTCTAAGATGAAGATCATAATGACATGACTGTAAAGAATGCCAGACTGGATCAAATCTGGAATCTCTCCAGTGTTCTGAATGATAGTGACTTCAGGGATATATATATATTTTAAATATATATATGATTTTCCTCTGTGCACTTATTTAACCTTCACAAAGGCTAACACACAGATTAGGGATTTATTGTGAGGATCCTTATGGCCAAAAGGAAAATGGAATCTTATGGAAATACAGGCATTTTAGCTGCTGTACTTAAGGAAATTGAAACTTAAGAGTTGTTATAAAGATAGCTTTAAGGACCTCCTGAATCTAATATTGCATAAACATAATTCAGTTACTCTCCCTTTGTTTACTTCTTTTTTTTTCCTTCCCACAACCTTACCTCTTTTTCTGCCTTACCATTTTAACTTGTTCATGGCCTCTTGATTCTACTTCATGTCTTTTCTTCTGACAGTCCTTTCAACTTCTTCTGTATTCTCTGAGTCTTTCTACACTTCTGGAAATATTTCTGCTTGTAGTTTTATTCTTTCCATGTTTCTGGAAATACCTCCATATTTTTAACTCCAGCCTGATTCTTTCCATATTTCTGAATTTTTGAAAATGAGATTCTTAACCATCTTATTCATGTTTGGGTAGAGCTTTTTGTGCCAGAACATCATGGGCTGCTATTAGCCTATGGAATGGCTTCCCTTACTTCAGATAAACCACCAATCAGCTGTGAACCAGGAGCAAAGGACAGGGTTATCTGGAACAAAGAAAGAGTATCTGAGCTTGTTCCCTCAGCAGCAGTGAGGTAGACCAATTTCCCTTAGAATAGGCGGTACATGTGTCAGGCACCATGATTTACATACTTATTTAGTGCAGCCATTAACCTGAAAATATTCCTAATTGGGGAAGCAATTTTATACATGTTTTACATATGTTGTAATATAGTTTTATAAAAATTTCTTGTTACAGAAGCAGTATTTATTAATTATAAGAAGAACCAGAATTTCCTGTGCATTGTTCTTTAAGTATTCAGTGCGTAGTAAGAATCAAAAGTGCTACAGAAGTTCAGAGAAGTGAGAGATAAATATGACTAGGAGAGAAGTAGGCTATAAACATGGGGAAGGAAGAATTTGAGGTAGACCATAAAGTATACTTAGGATTTTATTTATAGAAAGTAAGGCATTCTAGTAGGGGCACAACAGAAAAAAACACATACGAGAGCAGTCTGAGTTATAGATAAAACTTTGAGAGGCTTTTGCCTGTTAGATTGGCAAAGATGTATGACTAATATTGGCTAGAATATAGAGAAACAGGCACTTTCCCCTAATGATAGGAATGTAAATTGGCAAAATATTTTTGGTTAGGACAATTTGGCAAAATATATTAAAATTTAAAGTATACTGACCCTTTGATCCAGCTATTTCATTTCTAGGAATTAATTACACGGATGTATTCATGTAAGTATGCAAAGATATAGATGTACAAAGGTTTTTGTAAGATAGCAATTTGTATTTCCTTAAAAGTTTAGAACTTACCAGTGAAATCATCTGGGCCTGGGGTTTTCTTTATGGGAAGATTTTTGAGGATTGATTCAGTTTTCTTAATGGTTATAGAGCTGGTTAGGTTATAAGTTTTATTTTTCTGTGGATTTATCCAGGATTTTTAGTTTTCAGCAGGAGGGTTAACTCAGATACCTGGCCTGCCATATATTACTTCATATTACAACAACATTGAGTTCAAATTCATGACTTTGAATTCAAATTCACATTTTAGAAATGCCTCTAGAGTTTTTAATCTGAATGATCAAGGACTAAATGAAATCAGTTTCTCATTTCTTACAAACATGTTGCATTTTATTTTTCAGCTACAACTTCAACCACTACTACCACCACTATCACCACCACCACCACTACTACAACCACCAGTGGCTTTACCTTCAATCTAAAACCACTGACATCAACTGGGATTAATAACACTGTTCCAGTCAATGTTACTTCTGTACCTTCTACTTGGACTGTTAAGTAAGCCTATTTATTTGACAATTCACATGAATTTCATTTTATTTATCATGTACAAGGCATGGTTTGCTTGTATAGCTTTAGAATAGTATTTCAAAGTTAGATAAATGACTTAGAGACAAGAGAACAGTTGGAAAAAGAATTTCTGTTGCTGAGGAAGTCGAACAACCAACAGCACTGCTTTGCCTTCTGAATACCATTATAATGCAATTATTACTATTACTAACAATAGCTAACATTTATTGTACAATTACTATATGCTTAGCAAAATAACAAATGCTTTACAAACTTTATATAATTTAATCCTCACAATAACCCTGTGAAGTAGGAACTATTTGTGTTTCCATTTTATAGAGAGAAAACTGGAACACATAGAAATTTTATAACCTGCCCATGGTCACACTTTGTAATAGGTGAGACAGGATTAAAATTTAGACAGAAGAGCTCCAGAGCCTGTATTCTTACATATTATATTATGTTCCTCCTTAATATTTATTTTCTTTTTTATTATGCTTTAGATGAAGGTTTACAGAGCAAATTAGTTTCTCGTTAATTAATACACATATTGTTTTGTGACATTGGTTGCCAACACCATGACATGTCACCACTCCCCTTCTCGACCTTGAGTTCCCCATTACCAGCTTTCCTGTCCCCTCCTGCCGTCTCATCCTTGCGCCTGGGCTGGTGTGCCCATTTAGTCTGATTTTGTTTTACGAGCCTGTCTAATCTTTGGCTGAAGGGTGAACCTCAGGAGTGACTTCAGTACTAAGTTAAAAGGGTGTCCAAGGGCCACACTCTCGAAGTTTCTCTAGTCTCTGTCAGACCAGTAAGTCTTTTCTTTTTTTTGAGTTAGAATTTTGTTAATATTTGTTTGTTTTTTAATTTGAGATAATTGCACATTCACATATAGTTATAAGAAATAATATAAAAACATCCTGCATACCCCTTACCAAGGTTTCCCCAATGATAGTAGAATACTGTAATATGATATCACAGCCAAGATATTGACATTGATACTGTCAAGATATAGAACAATTTCCATCACCACAAGAATCCTTCCTGTTGCCCTTTTATAGCCACACTTTTCCTCCCCCATCCACCCTCTCACCCCTTTCCCTGACCCCAGGCAACAACTTATCTGTTGTCCATTTCTATATTTTTGACATTTCCAGAATGTTGTATAAATGCAATCATACAGTATGTAACCTTTTGGAATTGACGTTTTTCATTCAGCATAATACCTTGAGATCCATCCAAGTTGTCTTATGCATCAATAATTTGTTCTTTTTTATTTAGGGGTAGTATTCCATGGTATTACGTATATACTACTGTTCGTTTAACCATTCACCTGTTGAAGGACATCTGTGTTGTTTCCAGTTTTTTGCTATTATGAATAAAGCTGCTATGAACATTTGTATACAGGTTTTTCATGAACTTAAGTCTCATTTCTCTGCGATGTATGCCCAGCAGTTCAGCTGCTGGGTGGTATGGTCATTGCATGTTTAGTTTATTAATAAATTTTGCTATTTTTTATTTTAACCATTCTGATAGATATGTTATTGTTGTTTGGTGTCCTGCAGTCAATTCTGACTGTAGCGACCCCATGTACAACAGAATGAAAGACTGACTGGTCCTGCGCTATCCTCACAGTTGTTGCTATGTTTGATCCCATTGTTGCAGCCACTGTGTCAGTCCATCTCATTGAGGGTCTTCCTCTTTTTTGATGACCCTCTACTTTATCAAGCATGATGTCCTTCTCCAGGGACTGATCCCTCCTGATAACATGTCCAAAGTACATGAGACCAAATCTCGCCATCCTAGCTTCTATGGAGCATCCTGGCAGTACTTCTTCCAAGACAGATTTGTTCCTTCTTCTAGCCGTCCATGGTATATTCAGTATTCTTCGCCAACACCATAATTCAAAGGCATCAATTCTTCTTCGGTCTTACTAGTCATTGTCCAGCTTTTGCATGCATGTGAGGTGATTGAAAATACCATGGCTTGGGTCAGGTGTACCTTAGTCCTCTAAGTGACATCTTTGCTTTTTAACACTTGAAAGAGGTCTTTTGCAGCAGATTTGCCCAATGCAATACATCATTTGATTTCTTGACTGCTGCTTCCATGGGCATTGACCGTAGATCCAAGTAAAATGAAATGCTTGACAACTTCTATCTTTTCTCCATTTATCATGATGTTCCTTATTGTTCCAGTTGTGAGGATTTTTGTTTTTTTTATGTTGAGGTGTAATCCATACCTAAGGCTGTAGTCTTTGATCTTCATCAGTGTTTCAAGACCCTTTCGCTTTCAGCAAGCAAGATTGTCATCTGCCTATTGCAGGTTGTTAATGAGTTTTCCTCCAGTCCTGATGCATGTAGTAATACCTTATTGCGTTTTAATTTACATTTCCTTCGTGGTTAATGATGTTGAACATGTTTTCATGTGCTTATTTGCCATCAGTATATCCTCTTAAGGAGCCCTGGTGGCACAGTGGTTAAGAGTTCGGCGGCTAACCAAAATGTCGGCAGTTCCAATCCATCAGCCGCTCCTTGGAAACCCTACGGACAGTTCTGTTCTGTCCCATAGGATCGCTATGAGTTGGAATGTACTCAGCGACAACAGGTTTTTTTTCTTGGTCATATCCTCTTATGTTCCCTGGGTGGTACAAATGGTTTGCGCTTAACTACTAACTTAAAAGTTGGTGGTTTGAACTCACCCCGCAGCACCACAGAAGAAAGGCCTGGTGATCTGCTTCCATAATGATTACACCCAAAAAATCCTATGGAGCAGTTCTAGTCTGTAACACATGGGGTTACCAGGAGTCAGAATCCACTAGACAGCACTTGGAAATTGTGTATTCTGCTTTTGAGTGTTCTATATACAGGCAGTCCCCAGGTTACAAATGTCCGACTTACATACAACCCGTGCTTACAAACCAACCCCCATAAAGTCTATTATAGTAAAAATTCAGGGTACATACAATGGTTTGTAATAACAAACGGGTGCTACTTTGTGACGTGCATCAAAACTTTATTATTATTTTTACTGTATTATTATGTTAAAGATGTTTTAGCGTATCTGGAAGTGTTTCTTTAATGTTTCTTATGCATAGAAAGGTACACTATATACTATATGATAAGACAAACATTTGACTAACTGATGTTAGATACGAACTGTACCTAACTGTTCTGATTTACATACAAATTCAACTGAAAGACAGACTTGGGAACAGAACTCATTTGTAATCTGGGGACTGCCTGTATGTCAGTTAGATCCTGCTGCTTCACTGTGTTTTCAGATTCTATATCCTTTCTGCTTTTCTGTTTAGTAGTTCTATTAGTTACTGAAGTCCCCAGGTATAATTGTGGATTTGTCTGTTTCTTCCTTTGACTCTATCAGTTTTTTCTTTACGTGTTTGGAGGCTCTGTTGTTTGAGGTCTGTATATTTAGGATTTGTTAGCCTTCCTGGTTTGTTGATTCCTTTATCATTATGTAAAGTCCCTTTTTGTCTCTGGTAATTTTCTTTTCTCTGAAGTCTGTGTTATCTGATATTAACATAACCAATTCTTTTTAAAAAATGATATTGCAAGGTGTATCTTTTTCCATCCTTTTACTTTCAACCTATCTATGTTCTTGTATTTGAGATGAGTTTCTTGGAGACAGAATATTGTTGGATCATATTCTTTATCCATTTTACCAAGATTTTTTAATTGTATTTAGCTCATTTACATTTAAGGTAATTATTAATGTGTCGTGGCTTAATTCTGCCTTTTTATTATTTGTTTTTGTTTACTACTTCTGTTTTTTGTTCTTCTGTCTTTTTTCATATTTTCCTGTAGGGTATTTTAACATTTTTTAGAGTTCCATATTGTTCTATTTGTAGTATTTTTTAGTGTATCGCTTTGTATATTTTTCTTATTGGTTGCTGTAGGTATTATAGTTGGATCATGTTTTTTTAATCCATTCTGCTGATATTTGCCCTTTAATTGGCTTGTTTAATCCATTTATATTTAATGTAGTTACGGATAAGGAAGGACTTTTTCCATTTTGCTATTTGTTTTTTATATGTTTTGTTCCTCTGTTCCTCCATTACTGCTTTGTTTTGCATTAAGTGAATATTTTCTGTTGTAACAGTTTAATTGCATTAGTGATTTTTTCACCATATTTTTTGGATATGTCATCCCACTGCCTTCTGGCCTGTCTAATCTTGTAGGCCTCATCAGTGTAACTGCTGCTAATCCATTTTGTTACATCATAGTGATAGAGTATATAACACATAGGGAAATCACATCAGATTACAAAATGGTAGACAATCATACGATATTGGGAATCATGACCTAGCCAAGTTGACAGATATTTGCGGGGGACACAATTCAATCTATGACATATGCTATCCAAGTTTTTGGAAACTTTGTTATGGCAGTCCTAGGAAACTAATACAGTTCTTTTCCTTTGTTTTTGTGGATCTGAGTTACCATCTGGTGTCATCTCTTTAATACAGCTTTGCTCTCTCCAAACTCCTTTGTACTGTTATTATCAAGTATACTACATTTCTGCATGTTATAAGTACAACCAATGTAATTATATACATTTTGTTTTATATAATTACTTTTTTAAATCAAATAAGAGAAGAGGGTGAAAGATGCATTTACTGTATTATATAATTACATAAGTTTTATTTTTTCCTTTGGGTTCAAATTACTGTCTGGTGTCACTTGCTTTCAGCCTGAAGAATTCCTTCGAGTATTTCTTATAAGGAAGATTTGCTAGTGACAAGTTCTATACGTTATTGTTTATCTGGAAATGTCTTTATTTTACCTTTATTTTTGAAAGATATTTTTACTGGGTATAAGATTCTTAGTTAACAATCTTTTTCTTTCAGCACTTCGGATATGTCATCCCACTGCCTTCTGGCCTCCATAATTTCTGATGAGAAGTCAGCTGTTAATCTTATTGGGGTTCCCTTGTAGGTTATGAATTGTTTTTCTCCTATTGCTTTCAAGATTTTCTCTTTGTCTTTGACTTTTAGCATTTTCATTATAATACATCTGGGATGGATTTCTTTGCATTTATCTTATCTGGAGTTCATTGAGCTTCTTGGATGTGGCACTTAATTTTTTAATAAGATTCAGGAAGTTTTCAGGCATTGTGTCTTTGTATATTTTTCTCTGTTCCTTTTTCTCTCTCTTCTCCTTGTATACCAGTTGTTGTCAAATAAATCCCGTCTCTTGGCAACCCCATGTGTGTCAGAGTAGAACTGTGTTCCATAGTATTTTCAATGGCTGATTTTTCAAAAGTAGATTGCCTGGCCTTTCTTCTGAGGCACCTCTGGGTAGACTCAAACCTCCAGCCTTTTGGTTAGAAGCCAAGTACATTAACCATTTGCACTTCCCAGGCACTTGCCTCTCTTTGTGGTACTCCTATTATGTGTATATTGGTGTGCTTCATGGTGTCCCACATTTCTCTGAGGCTCTGTTCATTTTTCTTCATTCGTTTCCGTGTGTGTGTGTGTGTGTGTGTGTGTGTGTGTGTGTTTATTGCATCATCTCTACTGATATATCTTCAAGTTTGCTGATTCTTCTGCCAGTTCAAATCTACTGTTGAGTCTCCCTAGTGAATTTTTCATTCAGTTACTTTTCAACTCCAGGATTTCATTTGATTCTGTTTTATTATTTCTGTTTATTTATAGTCTCTATTTGATAAGACACTCTCATTATATTTTTCTTTGCTTCTTTAGATATAGCTTCTTTTAGTTCTTTGAACATATTTATAATGGCTGCTTTGAGGTCTTTTGGCCATCTCATGGGCAATTTCTGTTGCCTAATTTTTTTTCTTTTGTATGGGTCACAGTTTTCTGTTTCTTTGCGTGTTTCATAATATTTTGTTGAAAAGTAGACATTTTAGGTAATATATTGTAGTGACTCTGGATATTGATCCCCCCTTCCATGACTTGTTGTTGTTGTTGTTTTCTTGTTTATTTGTTACTGATGTGACTGGGCTGTTTTTCCCCCAGAGTGTGAAGCTTCTGATTTCACTGCTAAGATAGTGCAGCACTGGGCATGTACACAGTCACCCTGGAGTGAAAGTAGTTTTAGCAGGACTCTCTTTGACTGTCTCATCCCCTGTTCTCTCTGTTAAGCTGTCTGCTTTGTTTGGTATTATACTCAACTGTTAGGCTTCACTAATTGCTGGTTGATTTCTTTATGGTTTTTGACAATGTCCTGAGATGTAAATTACTCTGTGTTCTGATCCAATTAAATTTGAGCCCCTTTGCAGGGGTAGTTTTTGAGGTCAGTGTTTGAGGTTTGTTCTGACCTTGGGGGGATGCTCTTTTTAGCTTTCTCTTTCCTTGTTTCTTTCTGGTAAACTATCTTGGCTATGGTTTAGCTTGTTGCTCTCATGGAGCTACCACCCTCCTCTTAATCGCTTACCATTTAAAATCTCCATTGTTTTTGAGAGTGTCCTTCAGCTTTGACTTCCCCACACTCTGTTCCAACTGAAGTCAGTCGTTTAGAGATGGCTTGGGAGCTCTCTGTTCTTATGGTCTACCTTTTCTTCTGGGAAAAATCTTTGAGCCCATGCTTAGGAGCTGAAGTTGAGAAAATTGCCCACTAATCTCCAAATGACACACCTGCTTTATGAGCTGGGTGGGCATGACAGTCTCTGGTCTTCTCAGCTTGCCTCTTCAAATAAACACTCTACACTAAGTGTATGATAGGACAAGGTGGATGTGGACCTCAGTATTCTCAGCCTACTGAGCCTTGGGTAAACTTCCTATTAAGAGTAGAGACTGGTTGGAGGGTGGGGGCCCCCAGTTCTTGGCTTCATTGCCTTTGTAATATGAAGCTGGGAGGATGAGAAGTACATTTCCCTTCTTGGAGAGATACCTGGTAACTTTCCCCTCTTGGAGAGATACCTTAGCCCTTGACTGGGAGCTTTGGGTAGAATTAGTCCTGTCTTTTTGGCCACACCCACCTGGAATGGAGCTTCCATCATGCTGAGTTGAGGAGGGTGGTGTGGGCAAGGGAGGGAACAGGTTGTGGCTCAAATGACACAGACTTTTGTTGTTCTTAGTGGGATTTCATAAGTTTTCTTGAATAAATGTTTCTTCATTTGCTGTATTACCTTAGGGTAATTTCTAGAGCCTTTGAATGTCTTTTTGTTATTGTTGTTGTTGTTATATATATAATTTTCACCACTTATGGTTGTTTTGCTGGGGAGAGGGTCTGAGGTATTCCTCACATGCCATTTTCTTCTCAAAATCCTACGGTGTTGTTGCTTTTTAAATAAAAATATGATCATACTATACACAGTTCTCTGTATTCTTTTCTTTTTTAGTTCGATTGTAACTCCTGTGATGACATACGGTAAGCTGGAGGGTCTGATAAACAAGTGGAACCTTGAGCTAGAGGAGCATGAGAAACACTTTCTTCACCAGGCCACCCAGGTCAATGCTTGGGACCGTACATTGATTGAGAATGGTGAGAAGGTGAGAAGATAGTCTCACTATTCAACCTACATTGTACAAGTATTTTTAGATTAACACAAGAAACTACACCTGTATTGAATGGTTATTTTTCTATTCCAGTCCTGGTTATCAACTCAAAAAATATTTTCTTTGGTATTAAGTGCCCTGAATTAGAAAATATTTCATATTTGAAGTGTGTTTGAGAAAATTTATATTGCTCTAAAATTATAATATACATTTAATTATTTACATTACTGTATTCTTACTTTTCTTTATAGATTATTACTTTACATGGAGAAGTGGAAAAAGTGAAACTGGATCAGAAAAGGTAGAAGCTCTTTGATTTTCTAGGTTGTAAGATTAAAGATCTCTTTGTCCATTTTTTTTTGACATAGTTTATTGAAGGAACCTTGGTGGTGCAGTGGTTAAGTACTCAGCTGCTAACTGAAAGGTCAGTGGTTCAAACCCACCAGCCATTCTGCAGGAGAAAGATGTGGCGGTCTGCTTCCGTCAAGATTTATAGCCTTGGAAACCCCATGGGGCAGTTCTACTCTGTCCTGTAGGGTCACTGAGAGTTGGAATCAACTCAGTGGCAATGGGTTTGGTTTTGGTAGTTTACTGGCATTTATTTTGCCACTCCAAGTTTCTTTCATCTGCTCTTCTGATGACTTGATTTATTCAGGTTGGAACAAGAATTGGATTTTATCCTGTCACAGCAGAAAGAACTAGAAGATCTGTTGATCCCATTAGAGGAGTCTGTGAAGGATCAGAGTGGGTCTGTCTATCTGCAACATGCTGATGAGGAGCGTGAGAGGACGTGAGTAACTGTATAAAGATGGAAGAATGGGATAAAACTTAACTATAATGACAGCATTCCAAAAAAGAGGGAAAAAACTGAATTGGAAGTCATGGAATAAAAATTGGTAGGAAAGGACAAGGTCTCATAGTTGATATTTATCAACCTGTTTGATTATGTTCTGTTTATCTTTTCTGGATGCTTGAAAATCAAATTATCATTCTGGCAATTTTATTATATAGCATTTTGTACAATACTATTAATCTCAAGCTTATACTGTATTTTTGCGCAAATAACGTGTGCCTTCTATGTTTGTTTGCTAACCGTGCCCTCCCCCCGTGAGATATTTTCATAAGCGCTGCTATGGCAATTTTTCTTTACATGTTGCTGTAAAAAAATTAGCATAGTGTGCTTATGAAAATACCTCTTGGGGAGGAGGGCACAGTTGGCAAAGAAACATAAAAGGCATTTGCATAACAATATGGTACACGACCACTGCAAAGTTTTTATATTTGTCAAATTTGTTCTTAAATTAGAAATACAAATTTTATGTCTGTAATGTCATGGTTTTGTGGAATATTTATGTTCCATTTATATTGACTCTTCTAGTTCATGTAATTGCTTTAGTGATAAATGAGTTGCTATTTTGAAAGCAATTTATCTGGGGGCAAACTGCATAGCTTTAAAAAATCAAATGATGTTGGCAATGTCTTAGACTAGATATATTTTATTTGTGTATTATTCAGTTTTTACCTTCAGTTGATACACTGCCAATGTTCCTACAGTAACTTTCTCTCTCTAGAATTGAGATTTGGTAATCAGGCCGAATTACAGTGTTAGAGGAACTTGTGTGAATGTGCTACATAAACAAGACTGAGACTAAATCAGACTCGTTTTATTAATGGCTTATTAGTGAGTTAAGACTGAGTATATTTTTGAAAGACTTACAAGTTAACTTTTTTTGTTGAGGCATCAAATGGGATAAGTATAGCTGAACTCTCCTGACCCTAGTTCTGTTTCTGCTTTTGTATTTCAGCCTTTCTGAATCTTTATTTTCTTCCAGTTGCTTTCGATGCATTCTATCTTTTTTTTTTCCTGAAGCATATGGAATTAAATGTTGGCCATGAGATCCTAATGGGAGTTTGAAGAAATCCTTGAAACATTAATTCTTTTCCATCCACTCTTTTGTAGTCACATTTATGCTGTAATGGAATCTTCACCAGAATCTTCAACAGTCCAGGCCACCAATTATATATAAGTACTATGGAATAGAAAGGCCCATAAACCTGCTGCCGTCAAGTCGATTGCAACTCATAGCGACACTAAAGGACAGAGTAGAACTGCCCCATAGAGTTTCCAAAGAGCGCCTAGTAGATTTGAACTGCTGACCTTTTGGTTAGCAGCCATAGCTCTTAACTATTATGCCACCAGGGTTTCCAACAGAAAGGCGGCAGATAGATATTAGTAAATCTAATTGCATCCTGTAATCTTTATAGGTATTACTGTTCAAATAGCCTCTAATAACATTAATTTTCATAAACATTAAGATTGATATTGTATGTGTTTTGTGTGTGTGTGTGTAAAAATAGTAAAAAAATGATAGAATGTAAATTTGGGTGGAAATCTTGAGCATTTTAGGCAACTAATTAATTTGTCCCTCATGCGTCTGTCAGTTTGTTGTACTGTGGGGGCTTGCATGTTGCTGTGATGCTGGAAGCTATGCCACTGGTATCCAGATACCAGCAGAGTCACCCGTGGTGGACAGGTTTCAGCTGAGCTTCCAGACTAAGACAGACTAAGAAGATGGACCAAGCTGTCTACTTCTGAAAAGAATTAGCCAGTGAGAACCTTATGAATAGCAGCAGAATATTGTCTGATATAGTGCCGGAAGATGAGCCCCTCAGGTTGGAAGGCACTCAAAAGACGACTAGGGAAGAGCTGCCTCCTCAAAGTAGAGTCAAGCTTAATGACGTGGATGAAGTCAAGCTTTTGGGAGCTTCATTTGCTGATTCAAAATGAGAAGAAACAGCTGCAAACACCCATTAATAATCAGAAGGTGGAATGTACAAAGTATGAATCTAGGAAAATTAGAAATCATCAAAAATGAAATGGAACGCATAAACATCAATATCCTAGGCATTAGTGAGCTGAAATGGACTGGTATTGGCCATTTGGAATCAGACAATCATATGGTCTACTATACTGGGATTGAAAATTGAAGAGGAATGACATTGCATTCATCATCAAAAAGAACATTTCAAGATCTACCCTGAAGTGCAGTGCTGTCAGTGATAGGATAAAATCCATATGCTTACAAGGAAGACCAGTTAATACGACTATTATTCAAATTTATGCACTAACCACTAAGGCCACAGATGAAGAAATTGAAGATTTTTACAAACTTCTACAGTCTGAAATTGATCAAACATGCAATCGTGATGCATTGATAATTACTGGTGATTGGAATATGAAAGTTGGAAACAAAGAAGGAGGATCAGTAGTTGGAAAGTATGGCCTTGGTGATAGAAATGATGCTGGAGATAACATAATAGAATTTTGCAAGGCCAATGACTTCTTCATTACAAATACTTTTTTTTCAACAGCATAAATGGTGACTATACACCTGGACCTCGCTGGCTAGAATACACAGGGATCAAATCGACTACACCCGTGGAAAGAAACGATGGGAAAGCTGAGTATCATCAGTCAGAACAAAGCCAGGGGCCGACTGTGGAACAGACCATCAATTGCTCATGTGCCAGTTCAAGCTGAAGCTGAAGAAAATTGAAACAAGTCCACAAGAGCCAAAGTACGACCTTGAGTATATCCTGCCTGAATTTAGAGACCATCTCAAGAATTGATTTGATGCATTGAAAACTAATGACTGAAGACCAGGCAAGTTGTGGGATGACATCAAGGACATCATACATGAAGAAAGCAAGAGGTCATTAAAGACAGTAAAGAAAGAAAAGACCAAAATGAATGTCAGAAGAGACTCTGAAACTTGCTCTTGAACATCAAGTAGCTAAAGCAAATGGAAGAAACAATGAAGGAAAAGAGCTAAATGGAAGATTTCAAAGTGTGGCTCGAGAAGACAAAGTAAAATATTATAATGACATGGCAAAGACCTGGAGTTAGAAAACCAAAAGGGAAGAACACGCTCGGTGTTTCTCAAGCTGAAAGAACTGAAGAAAAAATTCAAGCCTCAAGTTGCAGTAGTGAAGGATTTTATTGGCAAAATACTGAACGACGCAGGAAACATCAAAAGAAGATGGAAGGAATATACAGAGTCACTATACCAAAAAGAATTGGTCAACGTTCAGCCATTTCAGGAAGTAGCATACCATCAAGAACCAATGGTACTGAAGGAAGAAGTCCAAGCTGCACTGAAGACCCTGGTGAAAAACAAGGCTCCAGGAATTGACAGAATACCAATTGAAATGTTTCAACAAATGGGTGCAGCACTGGAGTGCTCACTCATCTATGCCAAGAAATTTGGAAGACAGCTACCTGGCCAACCGACTGGAAGAGATCCATATTTATGCTTGTTCCAAAGAAAGGTGATCCAACCGAATGTAGAAATCATCGAACAATATCATTAATATCACATGCCAGTAAAATTTTGCAGAAGATCATTCAAAAGCAGTTGCAGCAGTATATTGACAGGGAACTGCCAGAAATTAAGGTCAGATTCAGAAGAGGATGTGGAACCAGGGATATCATTGCTGATGTCAGGTGGATCCTGGCTGAAAGCAGAGAATACCAGAAAGATGTTTACCCGTGTTTTATTGACTATGCAAAGGCATTCGACTGTGTGGATCATAACAAATTATGGATAACATTGTGACAAATGGGAATTCCAGAACACTTAATTGTGTTCCTGAGGAACCTCTACATAGATCAAGAGGCAATCATTCGAACAGAAAAAGGGGATACTGTATGGTTTAAAGTCAGGGTTGTATCCTTTCACCATACTTATTCAATCTGTATGATGAACAAATAATCCAAGAAGCTGGTCTACGTGAAGAAGAACGCGGCATCAGGATTGGAGGAAGACTCATTAACAACCTGTGATATGCAGATGACACAGCCTTGCTTGCTGAAAGTAAAGAGGACTTGAAGCACTTACTGATGAAGATCAAAGACCACAGCCTTCAGTATGGATTAACATAAAGAAAACAAAACTTCTCACAACTGGGCCAATAAGTAACATGATGATAAATGAAGAAAAGATTTCAGTTGCTAAAGATTTCATTTTACTTTGATCTACAGTCAATGCCAATGGAAGCAGCAGTCAAGAAATCAAATGACATATTGCATTGGGCAAATCTGCTGCAAAAGACCTCTTTAAAGTGTTAAAAAGCAAAGACATCACCTTGAAGACTAAAGTGCGCCTGGCCCAAGCCATGGTATTTTCAATCGCATCATATGCATGAGAAAGCTGGGTAGTGAATAAGGAAGACCAAAGAATTGATGACTTTGAATTATGATGGTGTTGGCAAAGAATACTGAATACACTGTGGACCGCCAAAAGAACGAACGACCAATCTGTCTTGGAAGAAGGACAGCCAGAATGTTCATTAGAAGCAAGGATGGTAAGACTTCATCTCACATACTTTGGACATGTTATCAGTAAAGATCACTCCCTGGAGAAGGACATCATGCTTGGTAAAGTAGGTGGTCAGTGAAAAAGGGGAAGACCCTCAATGAGATGGATTGACACAGGGGCTGCAACGATGGGTTCAAGCATAAAAATGACTGTGAGGATAAGTGCAGGACCGGGCAGTGTTTCATTCAGTTGTACATAGGATCACTATGAGCTTGAATCAACTCGACGGCACCTAACAACAATAAAAATTAATTTGTTGTGATCTTAGCAAATTTATCTGCCTTTGGTTATTGTGAATCTCATTTGTCAGAATATCCTTTGTTGGATGGTGGAGTATGTTTATATAAGATTTTAACTTGAAAATGTGTGTATTCAAGATCTTTGAAGATCTCTCAGCACTTAATGAGCACTGATAACACTAAATAACTTTTCATATATATCTAAACTTTCTGTGGGTGTATTTTGACCCTTAAAAAGCATCCCTTTGGAGAGTTCCGGCAAAATGGTGCTCTAGACAGAAGCACCACGCCGTCCCTCCACCGCAAAGATCCGAAACACTAAGGCAAACAGAGAATACAACAATCCTGAAACCCTAAAACAGCAAATGAAGAGATAAAGAACTCAGCCAAGCACCAAATGGAATGAGAAACCTGACAGAGAACGGAGAGCGAGGATAGATTCATGCAGAGGTCCCCTACCAGCTAACGCAGCGCGGATCCACCATCTTGGACTTCTGTCGGAGACCAGCAAACGGAGGGACGAAACAAACAAATCTACAATCAATAAATGAGAGAAATAAC
>NW_004444004.1:567106-628274 GCF_000243295.1 Trichechus manatus latirostris | reverse complement strand
GAGAAACTATTTTGTTCTGTAAGTCTTCATCTTAAGTGAGAATAACAGCACAATTGGAAGAGCGTAGTCAATGTCACTGAAGTGTGCATGTAGAAATTTTTGAAATGGTGTATCTTTGGCTATGTGTATTTTCACCAAGAAAAAAGAAAGGTTGAGAATTTAGAGGGTTAATATGTTGTGGGATTGTTAACCAATGTCATAAAACAACATGTGTACTAGTGTTTCATGAGAAACTGTTTGTTCTGTAAGCCTTCACCTGAAGTACAATTAAAAAAAAAAAAAGAGTTCCTTTGCTTCAGAATTCCCCAGAACATTAACCAGTGGGTAAATAGGTGACTGTAAAAATGGCGAGATGGAGAAAAACCTACACCTATGGAGTCTTTTAAAATATGGTAACAATAAGGTCACAAATCTGTGTCCATAAAAAATGTCCATTGGCCTTAACTGAGACCCATGCAGAAGGTAGGGCAATTGGGACAAAGCCAGTTGGCAGTATCATCCTTGTATAGATAGAGAAAATATTTATTATTAATCCCTTCATTTTCCCTGCCCTTTCAGTTACAGATTAGCAGAAAATATAGATGCTCAGCTGAAACTTATGGCCCAAGATCTCAAGGACATTCTTGAGCACTTGAGTACATTTGGAAGTCCTGCTGACACTACTGAGCCGGTGAGTTTACCGCTTTGTGTATTTAGACAACCAAGATGTAGTATGAAATTGGTGCTCTGTGATTCATTTAGCCAGTCACCTCCTGTCTTCTGTACTGCTCCTTACCTGCCACGAGAGTTGTGAAGCTCTTATGTGGATTTAGTGAGGTAGGAAACACTTAGAGGCAGAAAAATTTGTGAATTTTTTGTGGTTGTTCCTTGTAGGGTAAAAAATGACTCATGCCTCCCAAAATTTTCCTCTTGAACTTCCTGTTTTTCATATACCTAGATATGTCCCTATATTTATTTCTTTTGCTCACATACTTATTAACCAAAACCAAACCTGTTACTGTCAGGTTGATTCTGACTAGTAGCAGCCGTACTTGTTACAGAGTAGAACTGCTCCATAGGGTTTTCTTGGCTGTAATCTTTATGGAAGCAGATCACCAGGCCTGTCTTCTTTTTTTTTTTCTTTAATTGTTGTAATTAAATGAAGTTTACATTTCAAGTTAGTCTCCCATACAAAATTTTTTTTACATACATTGTTATGAGACTCTAATTGCTCTCCCCATTCTGCAACAGCACACTGCTCCTTTCCGCCCCTCATTCCCCATGACCATTCAACCAGCTCCTAACCCTCTCTGCCTTCCCATCTCACCTCTGGACAGAAGCTGCCCCTTTGGTCTCTTGTATCTACTTGACTAAGAGGCACACTCTTCACGAGTATCACTTTATGTCCCACAGTCCAGTCCAATCCCTGTCTGAAGAGTTGGCCTCGGAAATTGTTTTAGTTCAGGGCTGATAGAGTCCAGGGGGCATGCTTTCCGGGGCACCTCCAGTCTCAGTCAGACCATTAAGTCTGGTCTTCTTACTAGAATTTGAGTTCTCCACCCCATCCTTCTACTGCTCCATCAGGGACCCTGTGTTGTGTTCCCTGTCAGGATGTTCATTGGTGGTAGCCAGGCACCATCTAGTTCTTCTGGTCTCAGGCTGATGAAGTCTCTGGTTTATGTGGCCCGTTCTGTCTCTTGGGCTAATTCTTTCCTTGTGTCTTTGGTGTTCTTCGTTCTCCTTTACTCCAAGTGTTTGGGACCAACTGATGCATCTTAGATGGCCACTTGCAAGCTTTTAAGACCCCAGACGCCACTCACCAAAGTAGGATGCAGAACATTTTTTAATAAGCTTTGTTATGCCAGTTGACCTAGATGTCCGCTGAAAGCATGGTCCCCAGACCCCTACCCCTGCTACTCTGTCTCTCAAAGTATTTGATTGTATTCAGGAAACTTCTTAGCTTTGGTTTAGTCCAGTTGTGCTGACTTCCCCTGTAGTGTGTGCTGTCCTTCCCTTCACCTAAGATGATTCTTATCTACTATCTACTTAGTGAATAACCCTCACCCTCCCTCCCCACCCCATAACCATCAAAGAATGTTTTCGTTTGTGCAGGCCTGTCTTCTGTGGCACTTCTGGGTGGCTTCAAACTGCCAAGCTTTAGGTTAGTAGTCAAGTGCAAACCATTTGCGCCACCCAGGGACCTGGGACAACTGGATAGCCACATGCAAATAAAGTTCATTCTTTTACCTTTACATATTTGTCTACATTCTCATATAAACGTGAATATATGTGTATGAGTTCACTAGGCATGTCCAGGCAGTTCTTATTTTATAAATAGGCTGTATCTTAAAAATTTGATAAGCCAACTATTTGAGACTTAAAGTATTTTTTTCCATAGAAACATTGTTAAACGTGCTGATTAGGTTTCTATCTGACCTACAGAATCTTACTCAAATATGTGAAGGTGTTATATAATGGGAAAGTACAGCAGATGCTCCAATTAGGGAATGGAGATGCTGTGAATTAATTTGGCAGTAAGAAAGGATTGTGGGTTTTTTGTTTTGTTTTGTCTGTTTTTATACTCTAAAGAGCAGTTTTCCTCTACCTTCCGCTATTGTCTTAGCAGCCAAATGGAGTCCTCCTTTTCCCCACTCCTCCATGGCAGTTAATGGTCAGAGGACTTTCCCACTGTGGCAGCCAAGTATCCTTAAGAAATGCTGCTAATTGAGTGTTCATTTCTTAGGGACTGCCTGCATTGTACTTGAGTTTGTGCTTTCTATTAGTAGATGATAATTAGGAGTGGGGCCCAGGGTCTGGGTAGGTGAGGATGAAGGAGATATGTGTATACATATATATATATGTATATATATATATATATATGTATATATATATATAGTTCTTTAGTAAACTCCTTGTCCAGTTATATACAGACAGTTCTTTACCTATATACATATTATCAGCTTTTATAATTATAAAAAAACAGCATGATATAGTTGAGAAAGCATTAGAATTTTGTTTAAGTCAGTTAATCTCTCTGGGTCTTGGCTCCTTCTTTTGGATAATGTAACCGATGGACTAAATGATCTTTAAGTCCCATCCATCTATGAAAATTATACCATTCTCAAATGTTGTATTATTTATATTTTTACAACAATAAAAAAATTATGCCATTCTCTACTTTGGGTGAATCTGAAGTTGAACAAAGCCAAATAAATTAGTCTGGGATTATCCATACTACCGTCTTCCTATGTTTCCACAAATGATCAAGAGTTGATAGAATATAGATTTTGTTTTTAATGAAATATTAGATCACTATTGTGATTCCAAAAGAGCCCTGGTGGTGCAATGGTTAAGCACTTGGCTGCTAACTGAAAGGTTGGCTGTTTGAAACCACCCAGCGGCTCTGAGGGATAAAGACCAGGTGATCTGCTTTTATAAAGATTACAGCCAAGAAAACCTTATGGGGCAGTTCTAGTCTGTCACATGGGGTCGCTATGAGTCAGAATCGGCTCCAAGGTACCCAACAGCTACAACATTGTGATTGCAAAATTCAAAACTGTTTTGTTGTAATAGAATTTTGATACATAGATGCAGATTTACACATGAAGTAGAGCTGAAAGGGAATTAAGACAAGAGAAATATTCTGGACATAGTAAAAGGAGACTGTAATCCTATCCTTACCCTTTTTCTCAGTTTAACCCTGGATTGTTTTATTTTCTTTCAGTACTGGGTAGTGAATAGTTAGAATCTTTTTTGTTTTTATTTTCCCTGGCAGGGGTGATTGGGATGTTTGAGATGAGCGAATTAAAGGGTAATTATTGCTTGATGGCAGGACAAAAGAAGCCCAAAGAAATCAGCTATAACTCAGCTCTATCCTCAGAATAAATCATTAGAAGGGAAGCAGAGAAAGCATTTGCTGAACAGTAATATTCTTGTAGATAATTTATTGTAACCAGATCAACAAAGGTTCCTTGCTATAAGCCATATGACAGAGCAGAAAAATAGCAGCTATTTGTACCAGTATTCATTGTGATGAGATTTACCTGTTTTCTTATTTTCCCTTTTTTTTCAGAGTGGGGGAGAGGGAAACTGCCTAATATTTAAAATTTTTATTAAGCAAGTGCGTGTTATGCTATTATGATATTTAGTCACATTTTCTTATAGAAACTCATTGTTCCTACTACAAATTATATTTCTCTTTGTTATATTAAAATACACTAAATTTACCATGTTCTCTACATACTGATCTTTTTAGTGTAACATTTCCATTCCTTCCTATTTTCAATATTATCTTGGACTTTGCTAGATTATTTGTCAAAAATGTTCTGAAAAGTTTTAAATGCTTAGTATTTAATTTATTACAAAGATAGTACATATTCAGTATAGAGAATTTGGAAAATATAGATATCTGTAAAGAAAATTAAATCACCTATATTACCACTACCCTGCTAATATGTTGGTATATTTCTTTCTAGTATTTTTGCCGTGCTGGTAAACTTACTTATTTTGTTTTAAACAGCACTGGGAACATACCTGTATAGAGTTTTGTTTCCTGTCTTCATTTAATATTCTTGCATGGTCTTCTCCCAAAATTTTAACCATTCTTGGAATACATGAGTTTTAATGACTCTATAATATTTCATCAGAAATGACTTTACCATAATATACTGAGTCATTTTTTATCAGTGGAGATAGTCCCAATATTTGACTATTATAAAATAGCACTGTAATGACCAGTTACGCCTAGATTTGATTATTTCCTCTATAGGTTCCTAGAAGTAGAATATACTGAGTCAAGAGTTATGAATTCTGTTAAAACTTTTGGTATATATTAAAATTTATATTTTGAAAGATTGGGTAAATTTATATGACCCATTGGCTGTATATGGATGTACTTGTTTTCCCAACACATTTGACAACTGGGTATTACCATTTTTAAAAATTGCTGATTTAGTTGACAAAAGGTAATATTTTAAATATTTATATGAATTTCTTTTGTGAAATGTCTCTCAATGTTCTTATTTTTGTACTGTGGTAGTCAGTTTTTTATTGAAGTGTAGAAATTTAATTCTTAACATTTGACAATAATTAGATTGAACTAATATACAGATGTAATGAACATTGCAGATAAGAAATAGCAAAAGTTAAAAATCCATTAATATTTAGTACATTCCAAGGAAAGGTCATGGAGGCCCCATGGACACATCCAAACTCCCCGAGGGACTGAGTTGCTGGATGGAGGGCTCTGGGAACCATGGTCTCGGGGAACATCTAGCTCAATTGGCATGACACTACTTATAAAGATAATGCTCTACATTCTACCTTGGTGAGTAGTGTCTGGGGTCTTAAAAGCCTGTGAGCGGCCATCTAAGATACTCCACTGGTCTCATCCCTTCGGGAGCAAGGGAGAATGAAGAGAACAGGATACAATGAAAAGATTAGTCCAAAGGACCAATTGTCCACAGCTACCAAGGCCTCCACCGGACTGAGTCCAGTACAGCTAGATGGTGCCCGGCTACCACCGCTGACTGCTCTGACCAGGATCACAACAGAGGGTTCTGGACAGAACTGGAGAAGGATGTAGAGCATAATTCTAACTCACAAAAAAAAAAAAGACCAGATTTACTGGCCTAAAGGAGACTGGAGAAACCCCGAGAGTATGGCCCCCAGACACCCTTTTAGCTCAGTGGTGAAGTTACCTTCGAGGTTCACTGTTCAGCCTGGGAGTGGACAGCCCAGTAAAACCATGAGAGTAACGAGGTACAGGAGTCCAGTGACAAGGCCCAGAAGGCAGAAGGGGAGTAGGAAGCTGATGATAGGGAACACGAAGTAGAGTAAGGATATTGTTGATGTGTTGTGAGATTGTTAACCATTGTCATAGGGCAACATTTGTAGTAACTGTTAAATGGGAGACTATTTTGTCCTGTAAGCCTTCATCTTAAGTGAGAATGACAGCACAATTAGAAGAGCGTAGTCAATGTCACTTAAATGTGTATGTAAAAAAATTTTTGAAATGGCGTATCTTTGGCTATGTGTATTTTCACAAAAAAAAAAGTTGAGAATTTAGAGGGTTAAAATGTTGTGGGGTTGTTAACCAATGTCATAAAACAACATGTGTGCTACTGTTACATGAGAAACTATCTGTTCTGTAAGCCTTCACCTGAAGTACAATAAAATATTAAAAAAAATATTTAGTACATTCTCAGTCCATTTCTTAACCAGATTTTCAATTTCTTTTCTTTTTTTTTTGCCACGTTAAATAATTAGATATTAAAATCTTGGCATGTGTTTTTAGCTCCAGCAGATCTGCAAAATTCTGAATGCTCATATGGACTGTCTGCAGAGGATTGATCAAAACTCAGGTGGGAGTTTATTTGTATACCAAGCTATACATATTGCAAGTAGAAAATATGCTACAAGTCAGGTTGTGTGCTCCATGACTGCACTCATAAATAAGAGCTCAGTTGTAGGGGTGTTGCTTAACTCATGGTTTGTCTACATTAGTTCTGAAGAACTGTAATTTCCTTGTTTTTGTAAAATGAAACACAGGAAGGATAAACTCGAACCTAATGAAAATAGAGGGTGCATAGGAATGGGGTGGATGGAGATAGAAGCAGGACTTTTCTGAGTATACCTTTTTATGTAGTTTTGACTTTTTGACCATATAAATGTTTTATATACTCAAAAATTGGAATTAAGCCCAAAAGAGGATGGGGGAAAAAGACAGATCCTGAAATTGAATACAAACTGAAATCAAACAACCTGTGTAACAAATTTATAACATAATCATGCAGTTCAGATAACTTTGGAGCACTGTGCTCTTGACAATGCATCCTTACTAAGATGTGGTCTAATGATAAAAGCTGCAAAGAAATCTTAAGCTTTCTTAATCAATTTATTGTCAATTTCAGAATTGTAATATCAGTATTACTACTATTTTATATATAGTAGGATAAAGAAAATGAATAAGTATATTAATACTTATAATAGAAACCAAGATTTTCACTGAAAGATAAGCGATACAAATATAAAAGAAGGAAAGGAAAAATAACTTGTATTATAAATTTGAATAGCAAATATTAGTATAAATTCCTATTTCCTTGTTCTGAAGCAATGACAGTCACCCCAGTAGCAATGAGCACATCCAGCACCCAGATCTTGCTTTCTAAATACCATACCACTAAAAAGAACCAAGGCTTCTGGGAGAAATGTTTGATCCCACATCTTAGGCAGGGAAAGTACAGAGTAAGCTTGAGACTTTTTGTGCCAGAAATCAAGGATTATTCAAAAGTACTGAAGTCATATCAGGACACAAGACTGTGCCTGAAGGAGCTCACACTGGCCAAAGTAGGATGGATTGAACATCAAAAAGAATAATGACAGTAAAGGATTACAATACATTAAGTGAAAAAAACCCATGAGTCTGCAGTGAAATTCCAAATATAGAGAAATGGGAGGTACAGGGAAAAGTCTTTACAGAAGCATGCCAGCTAATAATTGTAGAAGGAGTGATAGGAAACCATCATTTAAAAAAAAATTTCAACAGAACACTTATTAAAGCTCACCCTGACCTTGAAAATTCTATCTCATTTGTAAAATATTTCAACTGTCAGTCATTTCTTGGCAGAAAAAATAAGCTAGCATAAAATGGGACCAAATACAGACTGAGTTAATTTTTTTTTAAAGTTTCATTGAGGTATAATTTACATGCCATAAAATCCACCCATTTTATGTGTATAATTCAATAAGAAAAATCACCATTTTACAGCCCCAACTTAGTAACTGATTCAGGTGAGGGTTATCAATGAATGCTAAAACCATTGAGTTAAAGATTGTTGGGGGACAGGATATTTACTTGTCTCAAAAGTATCACCCCACAGATTAGTCACTAATTACAAAGGAGATAAGATGCCTTTACAAGACAGCTATCTGGTAAGTACCACTTTAATCAAGTGATCAGACTCAGCATCATCAATACTGAGAGAACTTGGCATTGTATGCTCCTGATATGTGATAAGAAGTATACAACATCACTTATATAGTATTCTTACCAAAAATGTTTAACCTGAATCTAATCATGAGAAAATAATCGGACATTGTACGTATGAGACGTTATATAAGATAATTAATTGGCTTGGACTCTTTAAAATGTCAGTCATTGAAAATAAAACAAAAAACAATCAGAGGACTGTTCTAGATTAAAAGAGATATAACAAGTCCACCATGTTAACCTCGATTGGATACTGGATCAAAACCAAAATAATACTATTTAGGACAATTGGGGAAATTGAACATGCACTATATATTAAATGATATTAAGGAAATATTGTTCATTTTCTTAGGTTTGGTGGTGATTGTGGTGATGTAGAAAAATATCCTTATTCTTTGAAGATGCATGCTAGATTATTTAAAGAAGTGTCATGGCTGTGGTTTACTTCTAAGTGCCTCAGCCAAAAACATTAGTGAAGAGAAAGAGATCGAGCAATTTGTGGCAAAATGTTAACAGTGGGTGAATCTAGGTAAAAGGTATACAAGTGTTTGGTTTTTACTATTCTCTCAACTTTTCTGTAGATTCAAAATAAAAACTGGGGGGAAATATATTTTATAGAATTTGCCTAAATATGGAGTACAATTAGACCTAAGTGATTGGTTAGCCAATCAGCTACTGTTTTTAAGATGTGGTATTAAAATACAATAAATTTGCTTATTTGGCATTCTGGATTCCACATTCTCTGCACTAATAGAGACCATCAAACATAAACTTCTTCAGCTTTCCCTTTCATACATACAAGTGTCATCATCTATCTTAACTTCCTTCTGTCCTGTGTTAGAGGAAAAGTGTCCTATCCCTTTCTAAACTGTTTTGAATCATCAGAAAGAGGTTACATTCTATATTGCCATATAACTTTCTTTGAACAACACCTGGCCCATCATGATAGTCAATAAATGGTAGTAGAAGAACTGGTTATCAGAGTTTACTGTGTATAAGAGAGACAGACAGGACAAGAAGGGTCATATGGTTCAGAAGGTAACTATTAAGTACTATTAAGTTGGATCTAGAGAAGGCGGTTCCAGGTAGATTATCATTGAAAATCACGTACCTAGAGAAGTTGTAAGAACAACTGAGCTGTGGGAAAATGTCAGTGGCTGGAAAATACTGATGAATGAGACTATACAAAATTTGAATTAATTGTATTCCTGTTACATTTTTTTTACAATGAGCAGTGCTTCCTGGGTAGAGTTAGGGAGTGTCAAAATGTAATTAAGGCTGTAAAGATTATAGTGATTTTTCTCTTGACTGGGATCCTCTTTGTTGTAAAGGAAATCTGGAAGCCCGTGTTTTCATACTAAAAAAATTAAGGTTATTACCTCTGGAAGGGATTTACTTTATATAAATGAAGAAACTGTGGCCCAGAGAGGTTAAATGACTTCTTTAAGAACACACAGCTAATTAGCAGCAGAGCTGGGACCAGAATCCATCTCTCCCAATTACCAGAATGGTATTCTTTCTACTGGCATGCTCTTAAAATAATTCTGATGTTACATATCACTGAATATAAAAACAGCTATTAATCATGTACTTAACAGTAGAGGAAAAGGGTTTTCAAACTATGATAATGGTAGTACTTTGTGTGGAATGTTAGTTCCAGGTGTCTGGGTGAAGTTCTTAGTCAACAGCAGGTAGAAAGAGTAAGATGTTAGAGCTTAATGATTACTGGGAGGTACTTTAATGCTAAAAATTTAGTTGAGATGGGGAGGCAGCGATATCTTATGTAAGTTCTCAGTTGAGACAAAGGAGGCCATGATGCAGAATGGGAAGACACCTGGTAAATCTTGATGATACTATGGGCTTCTTTTGCCATTCCTACTCCAGGAGCCTTTCCTTTTCACATCAGGAAATGACGTGGACAAGTAGTGGACAGTGGACAAGATAGTTATGCTATCTAAGGGAAATTTTTATAAAATTTTGCTTTTTAATAGTAAATGAGATCATGTCTGCTGAAATGACTGTGGGCTGAAAAGTTAGAGTTCAACTTCTCAATGAATCTTTTTCACATCTGAATGAAAGTTATAGAAAATCTAACTCGTGTTATTTAACAATAGAAATATTATAATTGTTTTCTTTACTAAAGAGAAATCTTGTATAGTTTTTTGTGATTTTAAAGTCAAAATCTTAATTTAAAAAGGCTCTGGGCAACATTTTTATGATTTAATATCTTTAATGTCAGTACAGATTTTTTTTTCTACTATAAAACTTAACAATTGTTAGGCTAATAGGATTAATCATTTAACTAAAAATTCAGCTTTTAAAAAGTGATTTGGAAGTTAAACATTACACTTTAAGTATGTTAAAATATTACACTGTCCAATAAACTTTTCAATGTCCATGAGTCAGTTATAGAGATCTAGGTCCCTTTCTTCCTCTAACTTGTGTAGAATAGTGATGGGACTGAAGGTAGGGGTCAAAGATAAAGTACAAGAGTATTGAATGAGTATCTGAACATGTGCTAGTTTCACCAGTTTGAACATTTTATATTCATCCATTGTTTAACATTATCTATGCCTGTTTTCCTTCTGGTAAGTATAGATAATTGAGAATTAATAATAACTGTAGTCAAGTACCAGTTCCCTCTCTTGTCTTTCTCTTTGTAAAAATTTACAGCGTTATTTCGAGGTTGGATTGGTGGCAATGCTGCAGTCACACATCTGTCTTCTGAGTTGGCAGTCACTGAAACTGCAGCAATTCCAGCTCTTCTGGGATCACTTATGACAGAGTTGGCAATCCATCTCAGCCAATTTGTTATTTGTTTTAGATATATGGAGATACTTTTCTTTAGGGGAGGATATGGAGGTGAAGGAGAAGTGTTTTTTGTTTCTTCGTATATCAAGCCATTGTTATGTCTGTTAATATTTTTCGAACAGCACAATGGAGGAATGGACTGTGGAAAATCTTATGCTTTTCATTAATTTAGTGCTCAGTGAGTATTTTCATAGCATTTTACTTCTTTCATGAAGTGTCCCAAAGTTCCAAGTCTAAAAATATATTGCATCCATAATCACTGCAGTCTCTTATGGGTTAAAACCAAAAACCAAACCAGTTACCATCAAGTTGATTCCAACTCTTGGTGACCCCATGTGTACAGAGTAGAACTGCACTCCATAGGGTTTTCAAGGTTGTGACCTTTTGGAAGCAGATCACCAGACCTTTTTTCAGAGATGCCTCAAGGTGGGTTTGAACCGCCAAACTTTCGGTTGGTAGATGAGCGCTTAACTGATTGCACCACCTAAGGACTCCTATTGTGGGTTAGAATTCCATATTGTATAATAGCTACTTACAACATTTAGACTGCTATTTAGGGCAAAAAGAATCCTTAGAGTAACTAAAAATACTATAAGGGGTTTTGTTGTTTTTCCAAAATACAACCCCATTAGTGCTGGGCTGAATGTCCATGAGCACTTTTTTTTTTTTTTAACGTAAAACATTCTCAGTTGTCTAGTGTACTGTAACTAACTTCCATAAAATGCTTTCAGGGTCATTTTAGAGAAGCAGCTTTGTGTGATATAATCATACTTCATTTCTACTCAGTTACTATTTATTGTTTGAGGGGATTTTTTTAATTAGATTTTTTTGTGTTGCATATTCTTTAAAAAAGTTTTGATCCAGATAAGAAATGTTTCTTTTTTTTTACATTTTTATTATTTTCAGCTTTCTCATATCTGAAGAGTATCAAATGCTGAGATGCCAAAAGATGCTTTTGAATTCCAATTAAAGTGTACTTGTTCCTCTTTTCATCTTCTAGAATAGAATCTGATTTACTGATCAAGGTTATTTCTTTTACCTCCTCTTTTTCTTAAATTCTTTGGGAAATCTTGGTGATGTTGGTAGATTGGTGAGGTCATCTCTTGTGTTTTGGAGTATAATATTCCACTTCAGATACTTGAGAAGTAAGTACTCTTATCTGCCAGAGATGTGGCAACAACACAAAGATGTTTCTGTTTGTGAGGGTCACTTTAAGGGTCTCTTAAGCTTATCAGAGACAGGAGCCCACTTGCCTCTTCCCATTGCAGTTAGTTGAAAGGTATTTTATGTCTTTTCTTTGTTTAATGAACCACCTGCTCATCTCTGCTCCCCTTTACAGACAAAATAGATTCATTGTCCCTTGATTCTAAAGAATTTCTTGTAGGTTAGATTAGGATACTAAGATTGGAATTGAGCAAGTCTTCAGCTCCTGTTAAGAAAGAGTATGTGATGGTTAACATTTTCAGAACTCCATTCCAAAACTTCCTTTTCTATATGTAAATCCAGGTTTGTAGTACACTCAATACATCTGCAAAATTAGATTTCTCACTAATCTTGCTTATGTACATTTTGGGCCCAAGTGAAGTTGTTCAAGCTGGAGAGCCTCCCCAGATGAATTATATGTAACGTGATTTAAATCACTCCCAAATAACAGAATTTATATTGTTTGTGAGAAAGATAGATTTTTTTTTCTCCAAAGCAGTTTTCTTCCTGTTAGTGACTAAAAGAAGGAGCCCTGGTGATGCAGTGGTTAAAGCACTCAGCTGCCGACCAAAAAGGTCGATGATTCGAACCCACTAGCTGCCACAAGAGAAAAATGTGGCAGTCTGCTTCCGTTAAGGTTTACAGCCTTGGCAACCCCATGTGGCGGTTCTGCTCTGTTCTTATAGGGTCGCTAAGAGTTGGAATCGACTCGATGGCAGTGGGCTTGGTTTTGGTTTTTTTAGTGACTAAAAATCATAAATACGCTGGAGCCTTGCTATAGTGCTGCTTTTGGTCCCATACTCTGTGCCAACCTCATAGATGAAATAGCCTGATGGTATTTCACCAATTAAACCTCCTCAGATAAGATTCAGATAGGCCAGCCTTCTTCTGAGCACTTCAGTGTTTGAAGGAATAACAAATAGTGATATGCTATGGTACCAACTATTAGCTCAGCATTGTACTTTTTTATTTAAAAAAATTCACAGCATTTGACAAATAGGTATACTATAATAGAAAAAGCACTGTGTTAGATGGAATTCCTAAGATAACGGGTTCTAATATTCTCATTAGCTTTGGTCTTTGAGAAGTTAGTTAACCTTCTTGAGCTTTTAATTATTCACTCCGTCCCAGGGTATTTTGGGATTCATATGAGCTAATATACATAAACCAAAAGCAAACCTGTTGCTGTCGAGTTGATTCCGACTCATGGGGACCCCGTGTGTTACAGAGTAGAACTGAGCTCCATGGAGTTTTCTTGGCTGTAATCTTTATGGAACCAGATCACAAAGCCTTTCTTCCACGACACCACTGGGTGGATTCGATCCTCCAACCTTTTATTTAGTAGTCTAGAGCAAACCATTTGTGCCACCTAGGGACCTTCAGTAATATACATAGGCATCTGGAAAACTGAAATGCTAGATAATTGGAAAGTGTTCTTTTAGATGAAAAGTCAAAGCAGATAGTAGTTGTGAATCTAAATGCAAAAAACTTACTGTGTGCCCAAGCACTGTGTTACTTAGTGTGTTGTTGTTGTTGTTAGGTGCCATCTAGTCAGTTCCAACTCATAGCAACCCTATGCACAACAGAACAAAACACTGCCCAGTTTTGCACCATTTTCAGAATCGTTGCTATGCTTGAGCCTATCCTTGCAGCCACTGCGTCAGTCTATCTCATTGAGGGTCTTCCTCTCTTTCGCTGGCCCTCTACTTTACCAAGCATGATGTCCGTCTCCAGGGACTGGTTCCTCCTGATAACACCTCCAAAGTATGTGAAACGAAGTCTCTCCATCCTCACTTCTAAAGAGCATTCTGGCTGTACTTCTTCCAAGACAGATTTGTTCATTCTTCTCAAAGTCCATGGTATAGTCAATATTCTTTGCCAACACCATAATTCAAAGGCATCAATTCTTCTCTGGTCTTTGTTATACATTATCCAGCTTTCATGTGCATATGAGGCAATTGAAAATACAATGGCTTGGGTCAGGTGTACCTTCCTTAAAGTGACATCTTTTCTTTTTAACACTTTTTAAGAAGGTCTTTTGCAGCAAATTTGCCCAATGCAATATGTCATTTGATTTCTTGACTGTTGCTCCCATGAGTATTGTTTATGGATCCAAATAAAATGAAATCCTTGGCAACTTCAATCTTTTCTCCGTTTATCATGAAGTTGCTTATTGGTCCAGTTGTGAGGATTTTTGTCTTCTTTATGTTGAGGTGTAGCCCATAATGAAGGTTGTAGTCTTTGATCTTCATCAGTAAGTGCTTCAAGTCCTCTTTGCTTTCCACAAGCAAGGTTGTGTCATCTGCATATCATAGGTTGTTAATGAGTCTCCCTCCAATCCTGATGCCCTGTTCCTCTTCATATACTCCAGCTTCTTGAATTATTTGCTCAGCATACGGATTAAATAAGTATGGTGAAAGGATACAACCCTGATGCACACTTTTCCTTATTTTAAACTGCACAGTATCCCCTTGTTCTGTTCCAACAATTGCCTCTTGGTCTATGTACAGGTTCCTCATGAGCACAATTAAATGTTCTGGAATACCCATTATTCACAATGTTATCCATAATTGTAATGATCCACACAGTCAAATGCCTTTGCATAGTCAATAAAACACAGGTAAACATCTTTCTGGTATTCTCTGCTTCAGCCAAGATCCATCTGACATCAGCAGTGACATTAATGCACTGAACATTGATGCACTGAACATTAATGACCAAAGACCAGATTAATTGTGGAATGACATCAAACATAAAGAAAGCAAAAGGTCATTAAAAAGACAGGAAAGAAAGAAAAGACCAAAATGGATGTCAGCAGAGACTCTGAAACCTACTCTTGAATCTAGAGTAGCTAAAGCAAATGGAAGCAATGATGAAGTAAAAGACCTGAACAGAAGATTTCAAAGGGTGGCTCAAGAAGACAAAGTAAAGTATTATAATGACATGTACAAAGACCTGGAGTTAGAAAACCAAAAGGGAAGAACACACTGGGCATTTCTCAAGCTGAAAGAACTGAAGACAAATTTCAAGCCTTGAGTTGCAATATTTCAGGATTCTATGGGCAAAATACTGAACGACATAGGAAGCATCAAAAGAAAATGGAAGAAATACACAGAGTCACTTTACCAAAAGGAATTGGTTGATATTCAACCATTTCAGGGGGTAGCATATGATCAAGAACCGATGGTACTGAGGGAAGAAGTCCAAGCTGCACTGAAGGCATTGGCAAAAAACAAGGCTCCAGGAATTGATGGAATACCAATTGAGATGTTTCAGTGCACAGATGCTGGAGGTGCTCACTCGTCTATGCCAAGAAATTTGGAAGACAGCTACCTGGCCAGCTGACTGGAAGAGATCCATATATGTGCCCATTCCAAAGAATGGTGATCCAACAGAATGTGGAAATTATCAGACAATATCATTAATATCACATGCAAGTAAAATTTTGCTGAAGATAATTCAAAAACTGTTGCAGCAGTACATGGACAGGGAACTGCCAGAAATTCAAGCTGGATTCAGAGAGGACTTGTTACTCAGTGTAGGGAGGTATAAACATGAATAACACCTCTGCCTTGAAGAGGTACACAGTAACTTGGGCGGGGGTGTAAAGGAAGAGAAACATAATCTTTAGTTAGCTTCCTGGAAGAGATAGAATTTGAAATGGTCCTTGAATAATAAGTAATATTTCAACAGGATGACTGAGGACCACTTGAGATGCAATAATTCTACTAGGTTGTGTCCCCTTCCAAGAATTCAAGACACTTTCACCATCTATTCTTTTTATAATACTCATCCTTGATATGTATTTTTTATTGATTTCGTGTGAAGGATAGTGCTATACAGAAGTAGAGTGTCTTGTCACAACCCTAGGTATCCATGATAAGACCAAGATACAAATCCTCATGATAGAGATAAGAACTTTGTACATCTCTATAAACACTTTTCTTTCCATCATTTATTCTGAGTGCTACTTTAATTTTAATAAACTGAGCATCTTCTTAAAAGTTGCTAATGATTAGTAGGAAGGTAGTATGTTCTTTCTCTGTCTCTGTGCCTGTGTCTCCTTTATGAGTGAGAGATAAACCTTTATTATATTAAGCTCCTGAAAGTTCAAGGTTGCTCATTTTTAACAACAGCCTGACTTTAACTAATGTAATGCAAACTGTTAAGTACTTGACTGCTCACCGAAAAGTTGGTGGTTTTAATCCGCCCAGCGGCTTCTCATAAGAAAGGCCTGGTGATCTGCTTCCAGAAGATCACAACCTTGAAAACCCTATGGAGCACAGTTCTACTCTGCAGCTAATGGGGTTGCCATGAGTAAGAATCGACGGCAACTGTTTTTTTTTTTTTTTTTTTTTTTTGGTAACTTAACTAATACAGAAGTAGATACTATAGTAACTAAAACCTTAACATGTGGCATTGGTTTGACAGGCAGGCAATAAGGAAACACATGTTGGAGGCTGAAAAGATGGCCAACCATGTTAAACAGTGAGAACAGATTTGATAAATCTGTTGTCTGACATAAATTAGGGGTCATATTACATGTCTACTGAGCTGACAGTTCGAGGGGACGAGGAGGTATGGAATCAAGACCTAATCTCTGCATGTTTGTCTTTTTTTTTTTTTTTTGAAAAATTACAGTTTCCATGGTCAGGAGTCTGACATGTTTTAGCAAGGCCCTTTGCTCAGGGTCTCAGGCTGAAATCAGGGTGTTGGCCAGCTGCATATTCATCTGGAAGCGGGATTGGAAAAGATCCACTCATTTTTAAGCTCCCTCAGGTTGTTGGCAGAATTTATTTCCTTGCCATTGTAGGACTGAAGTCCCCTTTCTCATTGGCTGTGGGCCACTCTCAGCACCTAGAGACCACTCAGGTCCTTGTCCCATGGCCCTTTCCATCTCAGTAGTGGAGAATCTCCCTCACATCTAGTCCTTCTCATGCTTCAAATCTCTCTGACCTCCACTTTTGTGACCAGCCAGAGAAAACTGCCTCTAAAGGACTTACGTGATTAAGTGGATAGTGTACATATTTTAATGTCAATTGATTTGGACCTTTAATTATGTCTGCAAAATCCCATCGCAGTAGTACTTAGTACTTTGATTGAATAACCAGAAGCTGGGAATCTTGGGGATGAGGCATCTTAGAATTCTGCTTACCACGGACCCTGACATCCATAAGACCCTGCTCTGACTTGCAAGGCACAGTGAAATTTTGTTTTTCTTATAATTGGTTCAGTTCAGAACCAGTGTCCTATAATCCCTGAAAATCTATTTTCCATTTTCCAATGCAGTCAACTGGTAAATGGCCACTTGTCCTTTCAGGGAAGGCTAAAGATTGGAGCCTTGGTGGCATGGTGGTTAAGAGCTCGGCTGCTAACCAAAAGGTCAGCAGTTCGAATCCACCAGCCGCTCCTTGGAAACGTTATGGGGCAGTTCTATTCTGTCCTATAGGGTCACTATGATTCAGAATCAACTTGACAGCAACAGGTTTTAAAGATAATCTTTAGAATATAAATTTTTGGTCCTTCCTCAAGAGGACCTGACTTCAGTTTTGTTTAAGGGCCCTATGTCTGTGAAGTGGCTCAACTCTGGGAACTGGTTAAAGCGTCAACTGTATTGCGGTGATTTAAGTCAGAGGTCTGTTCACCACAGTCAAGAGTTTTTCTTTTTCTTTTTAAATTTTATTATAGTCAAATATATATAACATAAAATCAACATCTTAACTATTTTTAAGTATACAATTCAATGGCATTAATTATACTTACAATGTTGTGCAACCATCACCACTATCTATTTCCAAACTTTTTTTGTCACCCCAAACAGAAACTCTGTACCTATTAAGCAGTTACTCCTCTCCCTCCACCCAGCCCTCGGTAACCTCTAATCTACTTTCTATCTCTATGAATTTGTCTATTGTAGATATTTCATATAAGTGGAATCATAATATTTGTCCATTTGTGTTTGGATTATTTCATCTAGCATAATGTTTTCACAGTTCATGTAGTAGCATGTACTAGAACTTCATTCCTTTTTATGGCTGAATAATATTCCATTATATATATATATATATATATATATATATCACATTTTGCTTATCCATTGATCTGGTGATACACCTTTCGACTATTGTGAATAATGCTGCAGTGAACATCAGTGTACAAATATCTGAGTCCCTGAATTTCTTTTGAGTGGAATTACTGGATCATATATTAATTCTATGTTTAATGTTTTGAGGAACCACCAAACCTTTCGACAGCTGCTGCGCTATTTTACATTCCCACCAGCAATGCATGAGAGTTCCAATTTCTTCATATCCTCACCAACCCTTGTTATTTTCCATTTCTTTGATAGTAGCCAGCCTAGTGGATGTGAAATAGTATCTCGTCATGGTTTTGATTTGCATTTCCATTATGACTGGTGATGTTGAGCATCTTTTCATGTGCTTACTGGCTATTTGTGTCTCTTCTTTGGAGAAATGTCTATTCAACTCCTTTGCTCATTTTTTAAATTGGGTTGTCTTTTTGTTGTTGAGTTGTGGGAGTTCTTTATACATTCTGGATATTAAACCCTTAACAGATATATGATTTCCAAATATTTTCTCCCATTCTGTAGATTGTCTTCTCACTTTCTTTTGTTTGTTTTTTATATATTTTTTTTATTGTGCTTTAGATGAAGCTTTACAGAACAAATTAGTTTCTCATTAAACAGTTAATAGACATTATTTTGTGATGTTGGCTGCCAACCCCACAACAAGTCAACACCATCCCTTTCTCGACCCTGGGTTCTCCCATTTCCATTCGTCCAGCTTTCATGTCCCCTCCTGCCTTCTCAATCCTTGCCCCTGGGCCGATATGCCCATTTAGTTTATATACATGGTTGAGCTGTGTGTAATATTGTTTGTTTTATGGGCCTGTCTAATCTTTGGCTGAAGGGTGAATCTCAGGAGTGACTTCAGTACTGAGTTGAAAGGGTATCCGGGGGCTGTCTTCTCATTTTCTTGATAATATACCTTGATACACAAAAGTTTTTAATTTTGATGAAGTCCAATATATATAGATATTTTTTTAAATTTTATTCGTGTTTTTGTGTCATATATAAGAATCCATTGTCAAATGCAAGGTCCTGAAGATTTAGTCCTATGTTTTCTTCTAAGAGTGTTAGGGTTTTAGCTCTTATATTTAGGTCATTGATCCGTCTTGTGTTTTTTTATATGGTGTGGAGTTTGGGTCTAACTTCACTCTTTTGCATGTAGAAATCCAGTTGTCCCAACACCATTTGTTGAAGACACTCTTCTTTCCTCATTGAATGGACTTGACACCCTTGTCAAAAATCAATTGCCTACAGATGTATGGGTTTATTTCTTGACACTCAACTCTATTCCATTGGTCTATGTGTCTCTTCTTATGCCAGTGCCACACTGTTTTGATTATTGTAGCTTTGTAGTGAATTTTGAGATCGGGAAGTATGAATCCTCCAGGTTTGTTCTTTTTTAAGATTGTTTTGACTATTTGTGGCCTCTTGCAATCAATGTCATATGTTTTTGAGGATTGGATTTTCCATTTCTGAAAAAAAAAAGCTTCTTTTAGAATTTTGATAGGGATTGTGTTGAATTTATCTATACCATTGTATAGTATTGACATCTTAACAATATTAAGTCTTTTAATCCATGAACATGGGATATCTTTCCATTTACTTGGGTCTCCTTTACTTTCTTTCAGCATTGTTTTGTAGTTTTCAATGTACAAGTCTTTCACCTCCTTGGTTAAATTTATTCCTAGGTATTTTATTCTTTCAGATGCTATTATAAATGGAATTGTTTTCTTAATTTTCTTTTCAGATTGTTCATTGCTGGTGTATAGAAACACAACTGATTTTTGTATGTTGATCTTGTACCCTGCAACTTTGCTAAATGAATTCTCCAGTGAAACCATCTGGGACTGGAGATTTCATTTTTTGGGGAGCTTTAATTACAGATTCATTTTTTAAAATGGTTCTAGAACTATTCAGCTTATTTATTTCATCTTGATTCAGTGTTCATAGTTTGTGGTTTTCTAGAAATTGGTCCATTTCTTCTAAAGTTGTTAAATTTAGAAGTGTGAAGTTGTTCATAGTATACCCTTTTTGTCCTTTTAATGGCTGCAGAATACGTAATGATATACCCTGTTTCAGTCCTGATGTTGGTGATTTGCATCTTCTCTCTTTTTATTTTTGTCTGTGTTGCTAGAGGTTTGTCAATTTTACTGATTTTTTTCAAAGAAGCAGCTTTTTATTTCATTGATTTTTCTTTATTGTGTTCCTGTTTTCAGTCTTATTAATATCTTCCTTTATCTTTGTTTCCTTACCTTCTGCTTGCTTTGGGTTCATTTTGCTCTTTTTATCCCTAGTAGGAAGTTAGATTATTGGTTTGAGACCTCTCCTTGTTACTAATACTGTTCTCTTTTAAGACCTCTCTGATCATCAGCATTTTTTTTTTACCTCAGTTGTCATCTCTAGCTATCATTGCCACCAATGGTTCTTTTACTATCCATTATAAACCTTCCTTTAACAAATATCTCCACATAAATATCCCAAAGATACCTCAAATTCAACTTGTCTAAAACTCCCCTCATCTTAACTCTTTCCTGAGCCTCCTTTCCTTTTCTCATCTAACAGTTACTACTATTTACTCATGAACCTAAGGTAGGCTATTGCTTTTTCTTCAGTAAATAATGTTGATTATACTTCTTAAATAGGTCTTGAATATTTTCTCTTCAGTCCATTCGCACTACCACTGCATTATTTCAGACCTTCTTCATCTCTCACCTTGAAAGTAGTTTTATAAGGTTATTAAAAACATGAAAAGGTCTAGCCCTTGCCCATACACTATTTTCCACTGCCTAGAGGCAATCACTGTCAATTATTTTAGCTGAGGTTTTTTTTTTTTTTTTTTTGCTTTTTATTTCCATATCTCTAAATAACTATTTACCACCACCCATCTGTCAGTTTGTCATACTATAGTGGCTTGTATGTTGCTGTGACACTGGAAGCTATGCCACCAGTATTTCAAACACCAGCAGGATCACCCACAATGGAGAGGTTTCAGCAGAGCTTCCAGACTAAGGCAGACTAGGAAGAAAGGGTTGGTGATCTACTTCGAAAATTGGACAATGAAAATCTCATAAATCACAACAGAACATTATCCAACTTGATTGCTTTGGATCAATTGCTAGATGAGGACATCATGTTTGATGAAGTAGAGGACCAGTGAGGGTGTGGGAGATCCTTGGTGAAATGGATCAGCACAGTAGTTATGACAACAAACTCAAGACATGCCGGTGATTGTGAAGATGACCCAGGATCAGGCAGAGTTTTTTTCTGTTGTACATAAGGTTGCATAGGAGTTGACTCAACGGCAACTATCAACAACAAATATCATTTATACTGTTACTTCTCAGGTTTTTTTTCCATTTTAGACATTCTCTACTGGCTTTCCAAATTAGAGGTGAGAATTTAATTATTTTATACTGTCGTCATCATATATATACATGCATGCAAGCACACTTTCCCCCCATTCTCTCAATATAGTTATATTGTAAATTTTGCATAGATCTGTATTTAATATTTCAATTATGATCACATAAATGTTATTCACAGCCTCACCAGGTAGTAAACTATGATGATGTTTTCTTTTACAAGTTTTTGTTTTCCTTTGAATTTTATGTTTTGATTTTCTTAGTTTTCTATGTACTTTCCAGTAATTCATTCTCCAACTTCCTGCTTTGAATTTAAATCTATCAATTCCATATTATTGAATTAATCTCTCCCAGAGCCCCCTAATCTCTAATCTACCATCTGGAATAATTACTCTTGTCTGCTACTCAGCTGTCATCTTAGCTTCCTCCATCTACAGCATTCTCATATTCCCTCTGTTTCTTTCTGTGTTGGCTCTCCTGTGTTGTGGCTCTTACTTATACTTCCTATTTCTTGATTTATTCCATTGTTTTGATATAGTACATATTGCAGCAACTTCCTGAGAGACTGCTTGTCTAAAAAGGCCTTATTTTATCCTTACACTTAATCAGTAATGTTAGATATCGAATTTTAGCTTGGAAATAATTTTCCCTTAAAATTTTGAAAACATTGTTCCATTGTCTTTTAGCTTTGTGGACCATTCTGATCCCTGAACCTTTGTGTGACCTCTTTATTTTTATGTTTTATTTTTCTTTATGAGCGTTTTTAAAATCTTCTTCTGAAATTTCAGATGATGTGCCTTGATGTAGGTCTGTTTCATCCATTGAGCCAAGTATTTTGTGAGCCCTTCAGTCTAGAAACATGTCTTTCAGTTCTGGGAAATTTTCTTGCATTAGGTTTCTGCTCATTTCCTCCCCTATGTTTTCTCTGTTCTTTCTGGAAATCTTATTCTAATTTTTGAAATCCTGGACTGATCTTTTTTTTTTTTTCTCTATTTTCTCATTATATTTTTGTTTAATTTCCTGGGATGTGTACTCAGCTTTTTTTTTCAATCCTTGTATTGATCTTTCCTTTCTACTATAATTTTTATTTCTAAGAGCTTGTTTTGTTGTTTAGTGATTGTGTGTGTATTTTAATAGCATCCTGTTCTTGTTTCATGGATTCAGTATTTTCTTTCTGAGGATATTAAGGATTTTTTAAAAATGTTTTCTTCTTCTTGGATTTCTTCCAAGGCCTTCCTCAATAGTCTGATGATCCTTGGCTGTCCATTCATAGTCAAGAGTGAGATAGTAAAAAGCTTTGTAGGTGGGGCTTGTTACCTTACTGTCTTAGGGTTCTCTAGAGAAACCGAAATGATCAAGTAAAAGAGCTGAACAGAAGGCTTCAAAGGGCGGCTCAAGAAGACGAAGTATTATAATGAAACATGCAGAAACCTGGAGATAAAAAACTAAAAGGGAAAAACACACTCGGCATTTCTCAAGCTGAAAGAACTGAAAAAAAATTCAAGGCTCAAGTTGCAATATTAAAGGATTCTGCAGGGAGAACAGTAAACGACTCAGGAAGCATCAAAAGAAGATGGAAGGACTATACAGAGTCGCTGTACCTAAAAGAATTGGTCAACGTTCATCCATGTCAGAAGGGTAGCATATGATCAAGAACCAATGGTACTGAAAGAAAAGGTCCAAGCTTCACTGACGGCACTGGTGAAAAACAAGGCTCCAGTAACTGACAGAATACCAACTGAGATGTTTCAACTAACGGATGCAACACTAGAAGTGCTCACTCATCTATGGCAAGAAATTTGAAAGACAGCTAACTGGCCAACTGACTGGAAGAGATCCATATTTGTACCCATTCCAAAGAAAGGAGAGCCAACAGAATGTGTAAATTACCAAACAATATCATTAATATCATACACAAGTACAAAAGGGGTTACTACAGTACATTGACAAGGAACTGTCAGAAATTCAAGCCAGATTCAGAAGAGGACGTGAAACCAGGGATGTCATTGCTGATGTCAGGTGGATCATGGCTGAAAGTAGAGAATAGCAGAAGGATGTTTACCTGTGTTTTATTTACTATGCAAAGGCGTTCGACTATGTGGATTATAACAAATTATGGATAACATTGTGAAGAATGGGAATTCCAGAGCACTTAATTGTGCTCATGAGGAACCTGTACTTAGACCAATAGGCAGTCGTTCAAACAAAACAAGGGGATACTGTGTGGTTTAAAGTCAGGAAAGGTGCATCCTTTCACCATACTTATTCAATCTATATGCTGAGCAAATAATCCGAGAAGCTGGACTATATAAAGAAGAACAGGTATCAGGATTGGAGGAAGACTCATTAACAACCTGCGATATACAGGTGACTCAACCTTGCTTGCTGAAAGTGAAGAGGACTTGAAGCACTTACTGATGAAGATCAAAGACTACAGCCTTCAGTATGGATCACGCCTCAACATAAAATAAAAATCCTCACAACTGGACCAATAAGCAACATCATGATAAATGGAGAAAAGGTTGAAGTTGTCAAGGATTTCATTTTGCTTGGATCCACAATCAACACCCATGGAAGCAGCAGTCAAGAAATCAAACGGCATATTGCATTGGGCAAATCTGCTGCAAGAATTCTCTTTAAAGTATTAAAAAGCAAAGATGTCACTTTAAGGACTAAGGTGCGCCTGACCCAAGCCATGATGTTTTCAATCACCTCATATGCATGTGAAAGCTGGACAATGAATAAGACTGAATAATTGATGCCTTTGAATTATGGTATTGATGAAGAATATTGAATATACCATGGACTGCCAGAAGAAGGAACAAATCTGTCTTGGAAGAAGTACAGCCAGAATGCTCCTTAGAAGCAAGGATGGCAAGACTTCGTCTCATATACTTTAGACATGTTATCAGGAAGGACCGGTCTCTGGAAAAGGACATCATGCTTGAGAAAATAGAGGGTCAGCGAAAAAAAGGAAGACCCTCAACGGGATGAATTGACGCAGTGGCTGCAATAATGAGCTCAAACATAGCAACAATTGTGAGGATGGCGCAGGACTGGGCAGTGTTTCGTTCTGTTGTACATAGGGTCGCCAGGAGTTGGAACTGACTCGACAGCACCTAACAACAATAACAAGACAAACAGAACCAGTAAGATAGATGTAGAGAGAGATTATGGGGGACTGGAAAGTCCAAAAGAGCTGTGGTGTTGCAGTGGTTAAAGCACTCAGCTGCTAATGGAAAGGTCAGCAGTTCAAAATCACCAGCTGCTCCACAGGAGAAAGATGTGGTAGTCTGCTTCCGTAAAGTTTTACAGCCTTGGAAACCCTGTGGGGCAGTTCTACTCTGTCCTGTAAAGTTGCTGTGAGTCGAAATTGACTCGATGGCAATGGGTTTGTTTGGATTTGGCAAGTCTAAAATCTGTAGGTCTGGCAACAGGATGGAGATTCCTGCAGTCTTGTGTCCCAAAGTCTGCAGGTCAGGTGACAGGAAGAATTCTGGCAGTAAGCTTGTTTATAGTCAAGAGACAGAATACACCATAGGGAAAACTTCCTTTTTGCTCTTAAAGTCTTCAACTGATTGATTGAAGCCCACCCACATTATGAAAGGCAATCCTAAGGCCAACTAATCACATACAACTACTTCATAACAGCAACTAGATTAGTGTTTCAGCCAACAACTGGGTACCATGGCCTAGCCAAGTTAACACATAAAATTAACCATCACACTTACTATAGGGTAATTTTGGCTAAACCTTTTCACTGGGGGACCTCCAACGGTTATCTTTAGGATTTGTCTCTTTGGCTGGTCATATTTTCCAGAGAAGCATCTTCCAGCTCCTGGTTAGAGGTTAATAAGCCTAGTGTTATAAGCCAGTGTTCTGAGAGCTGTTAGAGAAAGAACTGGAGTCTCAATGCTCAGTTTTGTAGACTTTCAGTTAATGCCTTGTAAGCTTTCATGTAATCTCTGTTTATGATACAGAATACTTAAACCCTCAGCTGTGGTTGATGTCCCTGTCCCAGAGCTCATCTGGTTTACCCTCTCTGAAGAAAAATCTTCTGCCAGGCTTAGATAGGGAGAGTCAGCCAGCTGTAGGATATGTGGGAGAGGAGGTCTATTTCTTAAACAGTCCACTAATCCTCCAGTTTCCAGCTCCAGTTTCAACATCACTTTGAATTACCTAGCTATACTACTCCCAAATCCTTTTTAGGTTTCTACTGTACAAAGCCAGTTTCAATTTCCATAGTTTTGTTTTTTTCTCCTTTCTCCTTGCCTTTGTTCTTGTGGGTTTATGCTTTTTTTCTTTTTTTAAAAAAATCGCTTTACTGCTATTTTACCAGTGTTTTGCAGTAGAATAGAGGTAAATGCATGTGTTTAATTTTTAACTGGAGACCTTACTGTCCTCCTTTTCCCAGCCTTACCCCATTCCAGTTCATCTTCCACTCTACTGCCAGAGTGATCTGGATAAAATGATACTCTGTTCTAATCGTCTCTTTATTAAAACCCTTTAGTAGTTCCTATTGCCCAAAGATAAAGTTTTTCTTTGCATAATACACAAAGTACCCTGTATAATCCAACCCCTACCCGTTCTCCAGGGTCCTCTTTTATTTGCAGCACTACTTTTTAAAAGTATTATGATTTTGCAAGCATCCAGTCTTCCTTTTTCCTCCATGTTTTTGGCCGTTTAGTTTCTTATGCCTACAGTAAGCCACTCCATCATTGTCTGCCTGGTATCTGCTCCCATGTCAAGATCTAGTTTAATAGCCCTCTCTTCTAAGAAGCTTTTCTTGACTCACCATTCAAATGGAGTTGATTATCCCCTTTTTTATATATCCATTCTGTGTTCCGTATGCTATATTGTTAGCATTTATCATACAATATTGCTTAATGAATAATTTCTTTTATAAGGATCAGCACAAAGCTTGTTCTTATGAGGTAGAGGTTAAAGATGTGCAAATGCCCAACTTTTCCAAGCTGCTGCACCACTCCATCATCTCTAACATCAACTACTCCCTCTCCCCTAGTACTCTCCCTCCCATCTTTGGGTTCCCTAATTTGCTGTAAAGTCTCACAGAACTCACAGACTATATAAAGGAAATGGCTCACATGGTTGTGGAGGCTGGGAAACCCCAAATTCGTGGGTCAGGCATAGGCTTCTCCCAATCCACATGGCTGCAGGAGCTGACGAACCCAAACTGGCAGTTCAGACCACAGGCTGCTGGGTCACAAGGCTGTGAAGCTGGCGAATTAGGTCACACAATAGGCCACCAGCCCAAAGGGCTGTGGAGACTGGTGAACCCAGAATTGGCAGGTCAGACCGCAGGCCTCTGAGGAGGCCAATTGATCATGAACCAGATGCGGGATCTAGATGCAGAGAGAGAGAGCCTTGCCAGGACACACACATATATCTTAGATGCAGGCCATAGCCCAGGGAAGGGTGTAACTTTAGTAAGGGTGAGGCTTGAGTCATGTCCTCCTACGAGGCTGTGACCCAAGACACACCTTACACCAGTCCTGCCTCATCAACATGTAGAGGTCAGGATCCACAACACATAAAATGGAGGACAACCACACAATACTGAGAATCATGGCCTAGCCAAGTTGGCACATAACCCCAACCATCACAGGTTCCATATACTTTATTTGCATAGTCCTACTCAATCTTTGTGTGTGAGTCACAAAGACCCTAGCTAGCAGGGCCATATTAAGTAATTCATTGCACTGCAGTTGCAGTTACATATTGCATGTTTGTCTCCCTACTGGAATTTGAGCACCTTGATAATAGAGGGAGCCCTAGTGGCACGGTGGTTAAGAGCTACAGCTGCTAATCAAAAGGTTGGCAGTTCGAGTCTACCAGCTGCTCCTTGGAAACCCTATGGGACAGTTCTACTCTGTCCTTATAGGGTCACTATGAGTTGGAGTTGACTAGATGGCAACGAGTTTGATAATAGAGATTTTATCTTAATTTATTATCTCTGTATCTTCAGAAATTAGCAATACCTGGCATGAACTTGTAGTCCAATACATGTTTTTAATGTATTTGTCCCCTGCTGTGTACACAGCACACTGTACTTTACTTTGATGGAGAAGCAGTACAAAATTAACAGGCATGTGTACATGAACATCTTCCCATATTATGAAATATTTTACATTTTAATGTCTGTTAAATATTCCATTGTGCGGGTATACCATAGTTTATTTAATGAATGCCCCATTGTTAGGTATTGGTTAATATTTCTACCTTTTGCTATTTTAAATGATGTTGCACTGAACACTTGTTCTTGTGTGTCATCGAGTCAATTCTGACTCATAGCAACTCTATAGGACAGAATAGAACTGCCCATAGGATTTTCTAGGATGTAATCTTTACAAGTGGGGCCATAGCTCATCTGTCAGTTTGTTGTACTATGGTGGCTTAAGTGTTGCTGTGATGCTGGAACCTATGCCACTGGTATTTCAAATACCAGCAGGGTCACCCATGTGGACAGGTTTCAGCGGAGCTTCCAGACTAAGACAGACTGGGAAGAAGGTCCTGGTGATCTACTCCTAAAAAAACTGGCCAATGAAAACCTTATGAATATCAGCCGAACATTGTCCGGTATGGTGCTGAAAGATGAGGCCCTCAGGTTGGAAGGCATTCAAAATGTGACTGGGGAAGAGCTGCCTCCTCAAAGTAGAGTCGACCTTAATGATGTGATTGGAGTAAAGTTTTCAGAACCTTCATTTGCTGATGTGGCATGGCTCAAAATGAGAAGAAATAGCTGCAAACATTCATTAATAATCAGAATGTGGAATGTATGAAGTATGAATCTAGAAAAATTGGAAGTCATCAAAAATGAAATAGAACGCATAAACATCAATATCCTAGGCATTAGTAAGCTGAAATGGACTGGTAATGGCCATTTTAAATAGAAAAACCGTATGGTCTATAATGCCATGAATGACAAATTGAAGAGGAATGGCATCACATTCATCATCAAAAACACCATTTGAAGATCTCTCCTGAAGTACAGCGCTGACACTCATAGGATAATATCCATACGCCTACAAGGAAGACAAGTTAATATGACTAATATTCAAATTTACACACCAACCACTAATGCCGAAGATGAAGAAATGAAAGATTTTTACCAACTTCTGCAGTCTGTACTTGATAAACATGCAGTCAAGATGCATTGATAACTACTGATGATTGGATGTGAAAGTTGGAAACAAAGAAGGGTCAGTAGTTGGAAAATATGGACTTCATGATAGAAACGACGCAGGAGAGTACATGGTAGAATTTTACAAGACCAATGACTTATTCAAAAAAACTACCTTTTTTTAACAATATAAACTGCAACTATGCACATAGACTCACAGGAATCAAATCAACTACGTTTGTGAAAAGAGACAATGGAGAAGCTCAGTATCAGTCAGAACAAGGCCAGGGGCCCACTGTGGAATAGACCATCAATTTCTCATATGCAAATTCAAGTTGAAGCTGAAGAAAATTAGAACAAGTCCACAAGTACCAAAATATATCCTTGAGTATATCCCACCTGAATTTAGAGACCATCTCAAGTATAGATTTGACGCATTGAACACTAATGACCAAAGACCAGACAAGTTGTGGGATGACATCATACATGAAGAAAGCAAAAGGTCATTAAAGAGACAGGAAGGAAAGAAAAGATCAAAATGAATGTCAGAAAAGACTCTGAAGCTTGTTCTTGAACACAGAGTAGCTAAATCTAATGGAAGAAATGATGAAGTAAAAGCTGAACAGGAGATTTTAAAAGGCAACTGGAGAAGACAGAGTAAAGTATTATAATGACATGTGGAGAGACTTGGAGTTAGAAAACCAAAAGGGAAGACCCTTTGGCATTTCCCAAGCTGAAAGAACTGAAGAAAAAATTCAAGCCTCGAGTTGCAATATTGAAGGATTCTACGGGGAAAATATTGAAGACACAGGAAGCACCAAAAGAAGATGGAAGGAATACACAGAGTCACTGTACCAAAAAGAATTGGTTGATGTTCAACCATTTCAGGAGGTAGCATATGATCAAGAACTAATGGTATTGAAGGAAGAAGTCCAAGCTACACTGAGGTTATTGGCAAGAAAAGAAGGCTCCAGAAATAGATTTAATACCAATTGAGATGTTTCAACAAATGGATGCAATGCTAGAAGCCTTTGCTTAGCTATGCCAAGAAATTTAGAAGACAGCAATCTGGCCAACCAACTGGAAGACATCTATATTTGTGCCCATTCCAAAGAATGGTGAGCCAACAGAATGCGTAAATTATCAAACAATATCATTAATATCACACACAAGTAAAATTTTGCCGAAGATAATTAAAAAATGATTGCAGTAGTACATCAACAGGGAACTGCCAGAAATTTATGCCTGATTTAGAAGAGGACATGGAACCAGGGATATCATTGCTGATGTCTGATGGATCATGGCTAAAAGCAGAAAATACCAGAAAGATATTTACCTGTGTTTTATTGACTATGCAAAGGCATTGGACTGTGTGGATCATAACAAATTATGAATAACATTGTGAAGAATGGGAATTTGCAAACACTTAATCATGCTCATGAGGAACCTGTACATACACCAATAGGCAATCGTTGGAACAGAACAAGGGGATATCACGTGGTTTAAAATCTCTCAGGGGTGTATTATTTCACCATTCTTATTCAATCTATATGTTGTTGTTTTTAGGTGCTGTCGAGTCAGTTCCGACTCATAGTGACCCTGTGTACAACAGAACAAATCACTGCACGGTCCTGCACCATCCTCACAATCGTTGTTATGCTTGAGCCTATTGCTGCAGCCACTATGTCATTCCATCTCATTGAAGGTCTTCCTCTTTTTCCCTGACCCTCTACTTTACCAAGCATGATGTCCTTCTCCAGGGACTGATTCCTCCTGATAACATGTCCAAAGTATGTGAGACATAGTCTCACCATCCTTGCTTCTAAGGAGCATTCTGGTTGTACTTCTTCCAAGAGAGATTTGTTCATTCTTCTGGCAGTCCATGGTATATTCAGTATTCTTCAGCAACACAATTCAAAGGTTTTAATTCTTCTTTGGTCTTCCTTATTCATCATCCAGCTTTCGCATGCATATGAGGTAATTGAAAACACCATGGCTCAGGTGAGGTGCACCTTAGTCTTTGTCTTAGTCATCTAGTGCTGCAGTAACAGAAATACCACAAGTAGATGGCTTTAACAAAGAGAAATTTATTTTCTCACAGTCTAGTAGGCTACAAATTTAGGATATCAGCTCCAGGGGAAGCTCTGGAGGAAGGTCTTTGTCATCAGTCTTCCCCTGGACTAGGAACTTCTCAGCACAGGAACTTCTGGTCCAAAGGACGCACTCTGCTCCCGGTGCTGCTTTCTTGGTGATATGAGGTCCCCCTGTCTCTCTGCTCACTTCTCTCTTTTGTATCTCAAAAGAGATTGTCTCAAGACACGATGCAATCTTGTAGATTGAGTCCTGCCTCACTAACACAACTGCCACCTATTCCACCTCATTAACATCATAGAGGTAGGATTTACAACCTGTAGGAAAATCAGATCAGATGACAGAATGGTGGACAATCACACAGTACTGGCAATCATGGCTTAGCCAAATTGATACACATCTTTTGGGGGACACAGTTCAATCCTTGACAGTCTTCAAGGTGACATGTTTGCTTTTCAACATTTTAAAGAGGTCTTGCAGCAGATTTGCCCAATGCAATATGCGGTTTGATATCTTGACTGCTGCCTCCATGGGTGTTGATTGTGGATCCAAGTAAAATGAAATCCTTGACAACTACACTCTTTTCTCTGTTTATCATGATGTTGCTTATTGGTCTGGTTGTGAGGATTTTTGTTTTATGTTGAGTGGTAATCCATACTGAAGGCTATGTATGGTCTTTGATCTTCATCAGTAAAGTGCTTCAAGTCGTCTTCACTTTCAGCAAGCAAGGTTGTGTCATCTGCATAATGTAGGTTGTTAATGAGTCTTCCTTCAGTCTTGATGCCCCGTTCTTCTTCATATAGTCCAGCTTCTTGGATTATTTGCTCAGCATACAGATTGAATAAGTATGATGAAATGACACAGCCCTGACGCACACTTTCCTGACTTTAAACCACACAGTATCCCCTTGTTCTGTCCGAACAACTGCCTCTTGATCTATGTACAAGTTCCTCATGAACACAATTAAGTGTTCTGGAATTCCCATTCTTCTCAATGTTATCCATAATTTGTTATGATCCACACAGTTGAATGATTTTCCATAGTCGATAAAACATAGATAAACATCTTTCTGGTATTCTCTACTTTCAGCCAGGATTATCTGACATTAGCAATGATATCCCTGATTCCACTTTCTCTTCTCAGTCCAGCCTGAATTTCTGTCAGTTCCCTGTCGATATACTGTTGTAACCGCTTTTGAATGATCTTCAGCAAAATTTTACTTGTGTGTAATATTAATGATATTGTTCGATAATTTCTGCATTTGGTTGGATCCCCTTTCTTGGGAATAGGAAAACATATGGATCATTCCAGTCAGTTGGCCAGGTAGCTATCTTCCAGATATTTTTGGCAAAGACGAATGAGCACTTCCAACACTGCACCTATATGCTGAGTAAATAATCCAAGAAGCTGGACTATAAGAAGAATGTGGCATCAGGATTGGAGGAAGACTCATTAACAACCTGCGATATGCAGATGATACAACCTTGCTTGCAGAAAGCCAAGAGGATTTGAAGCACTTTCTGATGAAGATCAAAGACTGCAGACTTCAGTATGGATTATACAAAAAATCTCAACATAAAGAAAACAAAAAATCTCACAACTGGACCAATAAGCAACATGCTAAGTGGAGAAAATAATGAAGTTGGGGATTTCAGTTTTACTTGGATCCACAGTCAATGCCCATGGAAGCAGCACTCAAGAAATCAAATGACATATGATATTGGGCAAATCTGTTGTAAAAGACCTCTTTAAAGTATTCAAAAGCAAAATGTCACTTTGAGGACGAAGATGTGCCTGATCCAGGCCATGGTATTTTCAATCGCTTCATATGCTTGCAAAAGCTGGACAATGAATAAGGAAGACCGAAGAAGAATTGATGCATTTGAATTATGGTGTTGGCCAAGATTATTGAATATATCATGGGCTGCCAGAAGAATGAACAAGTCTCTCTTGGAAGAATTACATCTAGAATGCTCCTTAGAAATGAGGATGGTGACAATTCATCTCATGTACTTTGAACATGTTATCAGGAGGGACCATTCCCTGGAGAAGGGCATCATGCTTGTTAAAGTAGAGGGTCAGTGAAAAAGAGTAAGACCCTCAACAAGACGGATTGACACAGTGGGGTGCAATAATGGGCTAAAACATGCAGTGAGGATCGTGCAGAACCAGGCAGTGTTTTGTTCCATTGTATATAGGATTGCTGTGAGTCGGAACTGACTCAGTAGCACCTAACAACAACAAATATTTATGGGAGCAGATTGCTAGGTGTTTTTTCCTGGGGAACTGCTGGTGAGTTCGAACTGCCAACCTTTCGGTTAGCAGCTGAGTGCTTAACAATTGCACCACCAGGGCTCCTTGTGCTGAAGATAAACCAAAAAAAGAAACCAAACACATTTCTGTCGAGTCAATGACGACTCCTAGCGACCCTGTAGGACAGAGTAGAACTGCTCCACAGGGTTTCCAAGGAGCAGCTGGTGGATTCAAACTGCTGAACTTTTGCTTCGCAGCTGATTTCTTTTTTTAGAGTATATCCATGGTTATTGAACATAGAGAAAATTCTTAGAAGTTAAAATGCTGACTCAAAAGTAATGTCTGCTTTAATGTTTTTTTAATTTTTATTTCCTTCCAAATAAGTTGTACTAATTTATATTTTTCAGCGGCGATTCATTAATGTACCCATTTTTCTGAACTCTTCCCAGTACTACTACTTCTGTCATCAGCATCACTGTCATCATTCCTTGCCAAAATTTATAGGTGAAAATAATATTTCCCTGATTTAATTTGCCTTCCTTTGGTTACTAATGAGGTTGAGTATTTAAAAAATGTTTATAAACAATTTGTATTTCATTTTCTAAGTTACCTTTTTGTGTCTTTTAAACATTTCCCTGCGTATTTTTTTCTCTTAATTGCTTCAGTTGTTTTTCTGGAAAGACAATAAGAGGTACACTATAGCAATGTTTATGCGGGTCCATTTTTTCATGAACATTGAATGTAACATTATATAGAATATTTATATGTATAACTTAAAAATAACAACATTAATTACAATAGAACTGTGTTTGGGTTTAATAACTATGTAAACCCATTATTTTCATAACTTTCTATGAAATCTTTGAACCTATCCCTAAAATATTTGCAAGTAGGTTAAGTTAAAGAAATTGTGCGTCCCCAGTCAGACTTGGGCCGACTGGAAGCAGTTTCATTATAATCTTTTGGGGAGAAGTCTTCTTTTTTTAAAACATAAACATCTTAACCAGTAGCCGTTTAGCTAAGACTATGGTGTTGTGAAGGAGCCCTGATGGCACAGGAGTTAAGCACTCGGCTGCTAACTGAAAGGTCGGCAGTGCGAACCCACCATCCACTTCATGGGAAAAAGATGTGACAGTCTGCTTCTGTAAAGATTATAGCCTTGAAAATCCTGGGGGGCAATTCTGCTCTGTCCTACAGGGTCACTATGAGTCGGAATCAGCTCGATGGCAACGGGTTTTTGTTTGGTTGGTTACAGAGTTGTGCAGCCATCACACAATCTACTTTTTAGAACATTTCTGTCATCCCCAAACCTCCCTTCTTGCTCATTTGCAGCTAAGTTCTATTCTTACCCCAAGCCCCAGCAACCATTATCTACTTTCTGTCTTCATTGAATTGCCTTTTCTAGAGACTTTATATAAATGGAATCATGTTATATGTAACCGTTTATGTCTGGCTTCTTTCACTTAGCATAATGTTTTCAAGTTTCATCTATGTTGTCATATTTATCAGTACTTAATTCCTTTGTAATTTTGTGTACCTTGTCTCTATCTACAAAAATAATGTACTAGAATCCTAATGGGGATTCCACCGAATCTGTAGATCAATTTGTGGAGAATTGCCATCTAAACAATAGTGAGTTTTCCAGTCCATGAACTTGGAATGTCACTCCTTTATTTAGATCTTTACTTTCTCTTAACAGTGTTGTCTAGTTTTCAGTGTATAGGTGTCTTAGGCTGGGTTCTCTAAAGGAACAAAACCAGTGAAAGGTATATATATATACATAAATATTTATAAACCAAGTCAAACCCATTGCCATTGAGTCAATTCATAAATACATATACAGAAAGAGATTTAATTCAAGGAAATGGCTCACGCAGTTGAGGAGGCTGGCAAGTCCCAAATCTGTGTGTCAGACATCAGGCTGACGGCTTCTTCTGACTCACGTGGTTGCAGAGGCTGACAAACTCAACATCAGCAGGTCAGATGGCAGGCTGCTGGCTCACGGGGTTGCAGGAGCAGTCAGATCCCAAAATCTGCACGTCAAGTGGCAGGCTACTGGCTCATGTCCCAAGAACTGGAAGTCAGATGATGAGTCGGATACAAGATCCAGAGCGATAGTGAGCCTTGCTGGAACATCCGTTTATATACTGGATGCAGGCCACACCCCCAAGGAAACTCCCCTTTCAATTGATTAGCTGCTTATAGCAGATCTCATCATGGAAGTGATGACATTATATCAGATCTCATCATGAATGTGATTACGTTATATTACATAATGGAAGAGCAATCAGTCCAATGTTTGCCAAACCACTGAGAATCATAGCCTAGCCAAGTTGACACATAATATTAACCGTCACAGTCTACCCCTTGTCAACTTGACACCTGTGCACATCTCCTTGAACCATACATAATCTCTAAATAAAGACAATTATAAAGTCATACTTGTGCCTAACATGATACAACTAACATGAGTTCATCTGAAAATGCACTAGCCCCATTTACATTTTATATTTTATAAGTAATGGGATAAAAGAGTGAAGAAAACAAAAATATTTGATGTATATATGTATATATAAATATATGTGTGTATACATGTGCGTATACACACATGCATGTGTAATAAACAAGGAAGAAATACTATAACAATTACAGTCCTCATTTCTACTTCTGATCACATGGTCATAACTGGTATTTAGGACTACCTTCTTCCACCACCCATTCAGTATTCCCTTTGCCCCTCAGCTGGTCATGGTTCTTTGGCTGGTAGGGTGACCCAGACCTTCATTCCTGAAGGGTCTGGGCCATTAGTAGTCATGTCAGAATTGAGTTGCTGTAGTTTTCCGTTAACTAATCACAGGGTATGGTAGTACTAAGAAATGCCCTAAGGGATCTCCTGTATTCCAAACATACTCTTCATTACTTCCATTATGTAATATCAGTCCAATTTCCTGTTGGTAATCAGGACCAATCACACCAGCAAATATTGTAACTCCCTTCTTTGCCTGTTGATCCAGAGGTGTGAGGAGCCCAAAGCATTCTTAACTTCCAGTTCAATGGAATCAGTGTTGTGTCTCCAAGTGGGAGCATTTCTCCCTTTGGAACTAAGACCTCTAGACCCGAAGAACATAGAGTTACGGGGACAAGAAGCAAAAATTTTGCAAGTGGGTCACTAGGGGTATTAGTGAGTGGTACCACTCCCATTTCCACCCTACTCCTGGTACCAGATGTCTTAGGCTGGGTTCTCTAGAGGAGCAAAACCAGAGAAACGTGTGTGTGTGTGTGTGTGTGTGTGTGTGTGTGTGTGTGTGTGTGTACACAGAGAGAGAGAGACATAAATAAACTTAATTTGTAAAGTTTATTCCTGTTTTAGTTCTTTTTGATGCTATTGTGAATGAAATAGTTTTCTTAATTTCATTTTCAGATTATTCAGTACAGTTGTTTTTGAATGACATAATGTATATTTTTCCAAGTTTTGACTATTACTATTATTTTACTTCTATTATCATATATAAGGTATTAGGCCCGTAGGAATCAATCACTGACATTTAACATAGGAAAAGAACTCTGGGCAAGAAGTGCCTATGTGCAATTTTTATAGAATGAAAGCCCTAAAAAATTTAAAGTATGTTAATACAGAAATAGTCCTGGGAATTCAATTCAAAGACATGACAAAATGTTTATAGTAAGGCTCAATTAATAATGCCAACTTGTGTTTTTTGGCATTTTATCGATTTTTGTTATTTTTATAAATGTACTCCTTTGCATTTAATATGTATCAATCAGCAAATTAGTAGATTGTGCTTATGTTGACACTTCTGGCCTCAAGTTAATGGTTTGTTGTGGTGCTCATTTATGCTTCTATCACATTAAAAAAAATGTTATTTAGGGGAAAAAATTGCACCCCGCAGTTACTTATTACAACAAAAAGATTTGTTTTCCCAAGCTCAACATATACTGGTTTGCTAGCCCTTTAATAGACAGCAGCCATTATTTAAATCACTTATTTGTTACATCATGATCTTACAGAATGCCTATAGGTTATAATGTAGGATGAGGTGTTACACTTCAAAAACAGAATAAATTGGGGCTTTTCCAATTGTCTGGAGAAATTTAAAATACATTGTTTTACATTTTTAGTTTTTGTCTCGTAAAGTTTTTCTTAAATCTTGGATACCAGTCATTGGTTAGTCACTAATAAGCATTAATGGACAATAAAACAAATGATCACGTGTATTTGTGCATGTTAATAGAAAGACTCAGATTATCATGCTTACTTCAACAGCTTGTTTTTACTATCCGAAAGTTACTATTTTATGTGGTAAAATTAATGGTGTTTTGTAGTGCTCTGTCCCTGTGAAAATTTAAGAAACAATGAATTAAATAAATAAATCATTAGAAGGGAACAGAAATGTGAATACAGTGTACTGATTTGCTCATAGGTGGCTAAAAAACCCATTGCCATCAAGCCGTTTCTGACTCATAGCAACCCTGTAGAACAGAGTAGAACTGCCCCATAGGGTTTCCAAAGAGCAGCTGGTGGATTCAAACTGCCGACCTTTTGGTTAGCAGCCATAGCTCTTAACCACTATACCACCAGGGCTCCATAGATAGCTAAGACCCGCCAAAATCTATACCCTCAATTCAGTGGCCACCCTGTATGGCACTGCTAGGCTATAATGAGTAAAAAGCAGTTAACACTTCTCTCCAACCAAACATAAATGTCAGGTAGACAGCTGACCTGAAAGCTAAGGAGAGCAGATAAAGAACAGTCTTGTCTACTGTTTTTATAGTTTCCAAACAAATGGGTGATATTTTTCCTCTTCTGTATTTTTCTAAAACTTAAAGCTATTAAAATTGATATGTAAAGTCATATGTTGATGGGAGAATGTAAGTTATTATGTTCCTGAGATATTTTGACCTCAGATTAATGATTGGATGACTTTTTTCCTCTATAGGCTTTCTGCAAAGGAAGGTAGAAGAGGTAACCCAGGTTTTCGAGGATCGTCGTCGCAAGGAGCAGGAACGCAACATCAGGATTGCTTTTGATTGAATGACCATATCTTCAGCATGTTATTTTTGGATTATTCATTACCTATAAGTTCTGAGGAGTCTAGGGTAGTGTTTGCCGTTACTGTCTAATTTTTGGTTGTAATAAAGTGTGTGTGTGTACGTGTGTTTTTTTCCCATTCAAATATTGTATAGTTGAAGATTTGACTTTTAGAGTTACAAATCTAAACTATATTAGCCCCTTTATCTGGATAGCAAACTATTAGATGTTGACTCCATGTGTGCAATTTGTATCTTACTCTCCTAGATTCCACATTCTATTACCAACACAATGATCCTTCTCACTCTAACCAAATCATAGAGAAATTTTTACCTAAAGATAAATGCCTTTACTGGGTGCCTATGTGTAGTGCTAGATACGATAAATTCTCTCTCCTGAAAGGAACTTACTCTCTAGTTTGGGATATAGTTAATGCCAGTATATATAAAAACAATATAGACATACAAAAGAGAGTGTTACGAATTAAATATATTGTGCTATAGACATTTAGAGAAGAAAAGAGAGTTATGGTAGTTTGGGGACTTGAATTAGTTTTAAAAGGGTATGGTTCAGTTTTGATCAAGGACCCAATAGATGGATCCTGATCAAAAGGAGGAAAAATGTGGAACAGAGTTTCAAGTTTTTATAGAAACCAGACTCATTGGGTCCATTGAGACTGGGGGAACCCCTGAATCTATTGCCCTGAGATAATCTTTAAGCCTTGAACCAAAACTATCCCATGAATTCATCTTGAAACTACAGTTTAGCTCAACTAGTGAAGAATGTTTGCATTGAGCAGTGCACTCTTTTAAAGAATTATGTATATGAGACCAAATCGACAACAGTAACTCTTACACACAGAGGAGAAATTTAGGGGATAGAGTTTAAGTTAGTGATGGTGAAACAATATGGGTAGAGAGAGCAAGAATGATGACACAATGTAAAGAATGTGACCAATGTCACTGAGCTGTACATGTAACAGTGTTGAAGGGGTGTATGTTTTGTTATGTATATTTCCACTAAAAATTTTTTAAAAGGATATGGTTCAGGCAATTCAATTATTTTTGATGTACGGATACCCTGATATTTTAGCATATGGTTTATAGTTGTTGGGTTTTTTGTATTTGTTTTTTAAAGAAAAAGCCTTGTTCTTAGCTTTGAGACAGTCTGGTCTCTTGTGTTTCATGTTTTACCTAAGTCATAAATAAAGATGATATTCTAAAAAATAAAAGTATAAAACCAAAATAAACTACTTAAAGGTTTTTGAGTGACTAGAGCTTAGTTGTCTGTAATTCTTGGGCTGAATTTCTGTTGTACTGACTGCACTTGACCATCCTGAGGAGTGCACATTGCAGGAAGAAAATGTATTAGTGATTTTCATGACCTTAGGAGAAGACACAATGTCAGAATGTCATGATCTCTTTCTTTTTTCCTACCCAAACTTTTCAAAGAAGCAGCTTCTTATCAGGTAAGTTGTTACCACTCAAAATTGTAGAATGTGAAAATTAATCCATAGACAATTACTATTGTGGATTATTTCTGTCGGTAAACACAGCTTTTGAGTATAATCTTGAATAATCTCTAATTTTATGAGTCTCATATTATTACTATTCTACCACAGACAAAGACATTTTCTCCAAATTGTTTTTGGAGATTTAACTCTTGTAAAGTAGCCTGTGCATAAGTTTCACATTCAGTAAAGAGAATATAGTGTATTGGTTCTGGTCATATCCCTGCCTCATTAAGTGGGAAAATAATTTCATCTTGGGCATCATCTTTTGCCTACCAAATTAGAGTTAGACCATATTAGGTTTTTCCCAACTGTTTTGTGAGAGGAAATGAGTTTTTACTTCTCTGAAGTTTTGATATTCCTTTATGTCTTTTCACTACTAGTAGAGTCTCTAAGTAAAATAAAGGAAGAGGAAGCTATAGTACTGCTACTGACTGTTGTACTACAGTACTGCTATTGACTGTTGCACTATTCTCACTGGCAGTTCTAGTGCTTCTTCCAATACTCAGGAGAGGCCGGAGAATGGCAACTGGCTTCCAGATCATCCAGTAACACAAAGATTTACTGGTATATCTCAGTGTACTGTCTTGAATCTGGAGCCTTGGACTAAATAAGTCATTTCTATGGTTCTTTCTGACTCTGGTTCTAAGGAGTGTCCAAAAGACTTGATGATGTAGTTGAACAAGTATTAATTAAAAGGTTAGAATAATCAACTTCTGTCAGTAATTTTAAAGCAACATTTATGTTTGGCTCTAGAGTCTTGAGCCCCTCCTAACCAGCTAAGATACTAGACGATGAAGAATTCTTATATTTGTAGTGCTAACAGTTTTTCAGTGCTCATCTAAATTTTTTTTTGTTCTTTGGAAAAGATGCTGTATTCTGTCAATAACAGAATTTATGCAATCAAATTTGGGGAATTTGAAAGACATGCACAGTTGTTTACTCTTAATGTTAAATGTGTGATGCTATGCCTCTTCAAGAGAAGATTTTTGGTTTTAGTGTCTTCCATATCTGTGAATTATAATTGCTTCATAATGTATTCATCAGAAGTGTGCTGGGAACAAGACACCTAAAAAAGACAAACCCTGAAAATGTGCCTATGCTGAGGACAAGCCTCTGGCTTAATTAAACTATCCTCGTTAAATTGTCGGAAAGACAAATGAGGCATATTTGTCAGTTTGTCATAAATTCTTCTAGGGGTGAAATTACCTCATGGTAAGATTTCTGTTCCCATGTATAAGCTTTTTTATATATACACTGTCTGATACCCTTTTTAGGTCAGGAGAAGGATGCTGTGGGAAACGGAATAGCTATTATTACACAGTTAATGAGTTTGGCAGAGCTAGAAGTAGCGTGGTTTTCCTTCCAGTGCAGTTTACTTAATGTGTTGCCCCTTAGTACTTACCACTTGGGCTGGCTACAGTTATCCATATATATGTAGAGTAATTCCTATGACCTTCCTTTCCAGTTGCACTTCCGTGGCTATGTGAATGTCTCTTAAGACATTTATTCTCCACTCTTCCCATCTAGTGGATTTGTAGAGCATTATGTAATGTAATATCACTTCAGTACCAATGGGTTGTATGTTTTATTAGAAGTTGTATGTTCATTTGGTGTGATGGCTGGTGTAATATCTCCTTCACCCTTTGCCACCTTCCCAGGGGACGGACACACTAGCATCCTTGGTATACCTTGATATATTTTTCCATTTCCTTGTTGACAGTGTGGTTGAGTAGCAAAATTTGGTCCTACCACCATATATGATTTACCTGGTGCAGACTATGATGTGACCAACAGTTTTAGTCCTAAGACAATCAGTCCATGTTCTGTGCCAAATCCACAAAGTAGTACATGTTATGTCTGTACTGTGTGCTTCAAGAGCACAATTATGTGCATATGACACGTTTTGGATAACTCTTCATACCATGATATTTTGAATCTGTTAGAAGTTCTCAGGATAGGAAGTACAAGGTCTCCCAGTAGTTGCTCCTTGGTCTTATGCTGTGACTTTAGCATGGCAATATAGATCAGTTTAAGTAAGTCTGAACCTACTGTATAACCTTGGAATATTGACTCATAGATGACCACCCTGTCACGCATGGAGTGGCTTTAACATCGCACTTGTGTACAATGCTTCCCAGTGACCTTATTATCCTCATTTTATAGTTGAAGAAACTAGCCTAGACCAGTTAAATCTTATTGAAACTCACATAGTTTAGTAACTTACCAAAGCAAAGATTCAAGTCCAGATTGTCTACAAAGCCCTAACCAGTTACTGTCCAGTTGACTCTGGCTCATGGCGACCCCATGTGTGTGACTGTGCTCCATAGGGTTTTTAATGGCTGATTTTTCAGAATTCGATCACCAGGCCTTCTGAGATGCCTCTGGGTGGATTAGAACTTCCTGAAGCACATTAACCATTTGCAGCACCCAGGAGCTCCAAAGCCTTCCTCTGCTATATTGCCATTAACTGGGAGCTGAGATTCAAATCCAAGCATGTGACTCCCAAACCCATGACCTTTTTTAAAATCTATTTATTTTTTGGCTCTGTGATATAAAAAAAAAAAAAGATTCCCTTTAAATATTTATTGACAAGGTAATGTCATGTGGTTCACAATTTAAAGGGTAGAGTGAAGGCTTCTTTCTCCCACCTTTGTCCCTCAGCCATCCAGTTCCCCTAAGCCAAACCAAACCCGTTGCTGTTGAGTTGATTCTGACTCATAGTGACCCTACAGGACAGGGTAGAACCGCCCCATAGGGTTTCCAAGGAGTGGCTGGTGGATTAAAATTGCCAACGTTTTGATTAGCAGCTGACCTCTTAACTGCTGTGCCACCAGGGCTCCCAGTTCCCCTACATGGAGGCAATCACTTACCACTCATTTGTTATTTTCTTCCAGAGATATTTTATGCATATACAAGCAAATACATGTATATCCTTTCTTTTACACAAGTGGTAGCATACTCTGACAGTGTATTTTGGAGATTGTTCGATAGCAGTCCATTGAGAATTTAGCCGTCTTTGTAACTGCTGCATAGTTTTTCATTGAATGGATATGCCATATTGGTGGATATTTAACTTGTTTCCAATACTTTTTTATTACACTATTTCAGTGAATAGCTGTGTATAATATATACACACTATATACATATATATAATATAGATACTATGCATATACATATATAATTTTTCACACTGTAGAATAAATTCTTAGAAGCTGAATTGCTGTTTTAAAGAGAATGTACATTTAAGATTTTGATAGCATCCTCAAGTTGCCGTCCATAGAGGCTGTACTGATTTATATTCCTACCACCAATGTTCTGAGAGTGACTATTTCCCCGAAATCTCAACAGAAAAAAATTGGGGCTCTTTATCAATGTAATAGGTCACAAATGTTATTTTAGTGTACTTAAAAAATAATTAACTATTTTTTTAAGTTTTACAGAAGAAAAGTTCCAAGCATAGTACATAGAATTCAGTATGCCTCCACTCAGTTTTTCCTATTGTTAAACAACACAACTGGTACATTAATCACAACTGCTGTTGTGTGCCGTTGAATTGATTTCTGACTCGTAGTAACCCTATGTGACAGAGTAGTACAGCCTCATAGGATTTCCTAGGCTGTAATCTTTCAGAAGCAGATCACCAGGTCTTTTCTCCTTCTGAGTGGCTGGTGGGTTCAAACTGCCAACCTTTCAGTTAGCAGCCAAGCGCTGAACCATTGTGCCACCAGGGCTCCTTTATCACAGCTAATGAACCAATATTTAAAAACACCTGTTGCCATCAAGTGGACTCTGGCTCATAGTGACCCCGTGTGTGTCAGAGTAGAACTGTGGTCCATAGCGTTTAATGAACCACTTGTTAGGTGCTGTCGAGTCGGTTCTGACTCATAGCAACCGTATGTACAACAGAAGGAAGCACTGCCAGGTTCTGCGCCATCCTCACAATCATTGTTATGCTTGAGCCCATTGTTCTACCCACTGTGCCAATCCATCTCGTTGAGGGTCTTCCTTTGTTTTTTTTGCTGACCCTCTACCAAGCATAATGTCCTTCTCCAGGGACTGGTCTTTCCTGACAAACATGTTCAAAGTACATGAGACGAAGACTCGCCATCCTCACTTCTAAGGAGCATTCTAGATGTACTTCTAGATTTATTCATTTTTCTAGACAGATTTATTCATTCTTCTAGCAGTCCATGGTATATTCAATATTCTTCGCCAACACCATAATTCAAAGGCATCAATAGTTCTTTGGTCTTCCTTATTCATTGTCCAGCTTTCAAATGCATATGAGGCGATTGAAAATAGCATGGCCTGGGTCTGGCGCACCTTAGTCCTCAAAGTGATATCTTTGCTTTTTAACACTTTAAAGAGGTCTTTTGCAGCAGACTTGCCCAATGCAATATGTCATTTGATTCTTGACTGCTGCTTCCGTAGGCATTGGTTGTGGATCCAAGTAAAATGAAATCCTTGACAACTTCAGTCTTTTCTCCGTTTATCATGATGTTCCTTATTGGTCCAGTTGTGAGGATTTTTGTTTTCTTTATGTTGAGAAGTGGTCCATACTGTAGGCTGTAGTTTTTGATCTTCATTAGTAAGTGCTTCAAGTCCTCTTTGCTTTCAGCAAGGGAAGATGGTACTGAAGGAAAAAGTCCAAGCTGCACTGAAGGCATTGGCAAAAAACAAGGCTCCAGGAACTGAATACCAACTGAGATGTTTCAACAAATGGATGCAGTGCTAGAGGTGCTCACTCATCTATGCCAAGAAATTTGGAAGACAGCTACCTGGCCAACCGACTAGAAGAGATCCATATTTGTGCGCATTCCAAAGAAAAGTGATCCAACAGAATGCAGAAATTATCGAACAATATCATTAACATCACACACAAGTAAAATTTTGCTGAAGATCATTCAAAAGTAGTTGCAGCAGTATATCAACAGGGAACTGCCAGAAATTCAAGCCAGATTCAGAAGAGGACACTGAACGAGGGTTATCACTGCTGATGTCAGATGGATCCTAGCTGAAAGCAGAGAATACCAGAAAGATGTTTACCTGTGTTTTATTGACTGCAAAGGCATTCGACTGTGTGGATCATAACAAATTATGTATAACATTATGAAGAATGGGAATTCCAAAACACTTAACTGTGCTCACGAGGAACCTGTATGTAGACCAAGAGGAACCTACACACACAAAAAGGCAGTCATTCAAATAGAACAAGGGGATACTGTGTGGTTTAAAATCAAGAAAAGTGTGTGTCAGGGTTGTATCCTTTCACCATACTTATTCTGTTTTGAATCCAGCAGCCGCTCCTTGGAAACCCTATGAGGCAGTTCTACTCTGTCCTATAGGGTCACTATGAGTCGGAATCAACTTGACGGCAATGAGTTTTTTGGTTTTATTCAATCTGTATCTGAGCAAATAACCTGAGAAACAATTATATGAAGAAGAACATGGCATCAGGATTGGAGGATGACCTATTATTAACAACCTGTGATATACGGATGACACAACGTAACCAATATTAAAAAAACCAAACCTGTTGCTGTCTAGTCAATTCCAACTCATAGAAGGAGCGCTTGGTGGATTTGAACTGCTGATCTTTTGGTTAGCAGCTGTAGCTCTTAACCACTATGCCACCAGGGTTTCCAACTAGTACTGGTACATTATTATTAACTAAAGTCCATAGTTTATTCAGATTTCCTCATTTTTTTTCCCCTAATGTCCTTTTTCTATTCCTGGGTCCTATCCAGGATACCACATTTCGTTTAGTTGTCATGTCTCCTTAGGCTCCTCTTGGTTTTGATAGTTTCTCAGACTTTCCTTGTTTTTGATAACCTTGACTGTTTTGAGTACTTGTCAAGTATTTTGTAGTCACTGTATTTTTTCGTTTTCATTTCATTTATTATTGAGATTGAACATCTTTTCAGATACACAAGGACATTTGTATTTCTATTTCTGGAAACTAAGAGCTCATGCTCTTAACCACTTCCCTATACCTCTCTCTTGATTCTCCATAAGTATCAATACATGGGCCTGAATACATATGGATTTCTGATCCTGAATTGAAAAAACTTAGAAGCCTCTGTTAAAGGTAGAGGGCAAGCATTAGTGGAAGTGGTGTGGTCAGACTTGTGTCGGATCACTCTATACTGCAGAGGATGGACTAGAGGCAAGACTGGAAGGTCAGATAAATAGAAACAAATTCGAGGTAGAGAGGAGCCAGGATTTAGTGAGATTGGACAAGAAAGACAAGTCAAAGGTGACTCCTAGGTTTGTGAGCTAGATATCCTAGGTTTTACCTTTAACCCATAGGAGAAATTCAAGAGAAATATTTGAACAATTTACAACACACTGGTTACTGAACGCCTAGTTTCTCTTTCCGGTTCTTTAGCTCTGCGATACTACAACTCCCAAACTCCCACGCTCCACCACAATCCCCTTAGAGTCGGCCGCACAGAGTTCTGGGACTAGTAGTCCGCGGCCTGTTTACCCAAGTTAGAGATAGGGGCCTGTGGAAACATGAAGAGGTAAGGGCTTGTCTGAGGAGCAGGTGGCGAGGGGAGCTCTGTTCTACCTTTTTACTTTTAAAATGGGTTTTATTCTTTTCTGTTTTGTATTTGTCACGTTTTCGGGGTGCGGTTTCTTGTGAGCGGTTAAACCAAGGTAAAGGGAGGAGGGGAGATGGGCGAGACAGGCCTGCCTGGCGAAGTTCAGGAAGGGCCGAAACGGGTTTACGTAGGAATGCCCTCCCGGCACCGGCATTCGGGCCAAGTCGCTGGCCGTGGGGGCTGGATGAATGCTGTGGCTTCTTCCTGTTTTTGACGACCCACCCAGGAAAAGGGTCTTGGCTGACTGATACCCTACGCCGGAGATAGCCAGGCCAGCCCCTCCCTGTCCCACCCTACCTTGGCCTCATCCTCCGAAGTGGGTCGGTGTGGACGCATTTATTTGCAATGTTTGTGTGTTAGAGGAAACTTGCTTGGACCCCGAAAGCACGTAGCGCTTTTAAATTGTAAAGTAAGAAAGTGATACTTTGTTTCTACAAATTTAGAAGGCAAACACTAAACCGGTTTGATATATTATAGGAAAACAAAAGCATTGCCGCGAGCAGTCCCCCTACTGGTCCTGCAGTAAATGGCCGATTTAACCGAGATGGTCAGTGTTGTGAGAGCCTGAGCCTCACAATTATTGACAGGACACACACAGCCTTTTTAAAAGGTCCTCATTAAATTAGTTTTGTATTCATTCTGCAAGTAAAATAATTACGCTGGAATAGTGCAGTGCGTTTAAAATAACGATATGCTTTCCTGCTGTCAGTTCCTTGCATCTTAAAAAAAAAAAAAAAAAAAAAACTGTTTCCGATTTTCCCTGCCTGAAAATAACCTTCTTTAAAAGAATTATTTATTAAAAAATTTATAACATCTCATACATTAAAAATAATGTACATAGTGTATATGTATAGTTTAAAGAATAATAATAAACACTCATATCCACTGTAAGCTTAAGAAACAGAGCATTACCAGTACCTTGCAAGCCCCTCCCTGATTGCTTCTCCTCCCTCCCTTCCCCCTGAGGTAACCACTGTCCTGAATTTTGTGTTCATCATTCCCTTGTAAAAAAAATAGTTTTAATATGTTAAATTATCCCTAAACAAAATGTTATTAGTTTTGTCCATTTTCAACTTTATATAAATAGACTCATATTGTATGAATGTTTCTATGACCTGCATTTTCTCATTCAGCATTTTTTTTGACATTCATCTTTTTGAGATTGCTGTCTTAACTATGGTTTATTTACATGAAAGCCACTTTGAACTTAGCAAGAACTTGCTAAATACTAAATAAAAATTAAGATCCTAAAGAGGAATTTTTAAAACCCTGGGCCTAAAGATATTTAAAAATTTCCCCAAAATTGGTCCAAGTCCTTTAGAACATGGAAATCTTGCTTATAGTTATAGGGGATACTTTTTCTAGGCTTCGTCATAACCCAGGTAGTAAAGGGCTATTTTATAAGGAAGATACATGTATTTTCTCTACGGAGTTAACTCATTTTTGTTTTTTGTTATTTGTTGCTGCATACTTAAATGGTCCTGCTATTTCTTTATACTCTAATAAGAGTTTCCACTTATTTAGGGTAAGTTAGCTCATATTAGCATTACCTGGATTTCTACACAGTAGTGTCTAGGTTATAACATTTTATGACCCTCTTCACATTTCTTTATATACTCTATTGAGAGATCTCATCCCGCTCTCACAGCTCCAGATCCTGTCAACACAGATGACCTTTAGGTTTCCATATTCGGCCTCAGACTCTCATCTAAGCAACAATTCTCCAATCTCTCAGCTTCCTTTTAGCCAATACCACGTGTGCTGTCAGTACATATTTAACAGATCTTTGAAATATTCCTGATACTTCATGTGAGTGTTTTAATTGTAATAGGTAGTTGACTCAATGTGGCTAAAACAATACTGACTTTTCCTTTACCAAACTATTCTATCTGGAGCTTCCTCTTTTCCATCATTGGTAGCATTGTTTTCTGTTACACAGCTTGTAATTTTGGAGTTATCTTTGACTTCTCCTTTATCCCTACCTTCAAAAGGCCTCTGTCATCTAACCCTTCCTTTTCATTTCTACTATTACCGTTCTATTCTGGACATTCATCACCTTAGACCTCATAAACTTCAATAATTTCCTAACTAGTTCATTTGGTTTCTTCCCTTTTAATCCATATATCATATTACAACCACATTCATCTTCCTAAACCATCACTTGCACTATGTCACTAAACTGCCAAATAAATTATTCTCTAATATCTATAGATCAAGGTCCAGGCCCCTTAATTGGTATATTTAAGGGCATCCCTCCAAGATTGCCTCCTGTACTGCCATACATGAGTGCCAGCTAAATTGAACTGCTCATTATCCTCCAGTACATATTTCTGTCCCCCACGTGTCTGTCAGTTTGTCGTACTGTGAGGGCTTGCATGCTACTGTGATGCTGGAAGCTATGCCACCGGTATTCGGATACCAGCAGGGTCACCCATGGTGGACAGGTTTCAGCTGAGCTTCCAGACTAAGACAGACTAGGAAGAAGGACCCAGCAGTCTAGTTCTGAAAATAATTAGCCAGTGAAAACCTTATGAATATCAGCGAAACATTGTCTCATATAGTGCCAGAAGATGAGCCCCCCAGGTTGGAAGGCACTGAAAAGACGACTGGGGAAGAGCTGCCTCCTCAAAGTGGAGTTGACTTTAATGATGTGGATGGAGTCAAGCTTTCGGTTTCGGGACCTTCATTTGCTGTTCTGGCATGACTCAAAATGAGAAGAAACAGCTGCAAACATCCATCAATAATCGGAATGTGGACTGTACGAAGTATGAATCTAGGAAAATTGGAAATCGTCAGAAACGAAATAGAACACATAAACATCAGTATCCTAGACATAAGTGAGCTGAAATGGACTGGTATTGGCCATTTTGAATCAGACAATCATATGGTGGGAATCACAACTTGAAGAGGAATGACATTGCATTCATCATCAAAAAGAACATTTCAAGATCTATCCTGAAGTACAACACTGTCAGTGATAGGAAAATATCCATACGCCTACAAGGAAGACCAGTTAATAAGAAAGACTATTATTCAAATTTATGCACGAACTGCTAAGGCCAAAGATGAATAAATTGAAGATTTTTACCAGCTTCTGCAGTCTGAAATTGATCGAACATGCAATCAGGATGCATAGGTAATTACTGGTGATTGGAATGTGAAAGTTGGAAACAAAGAAGAAAGATCGGTATTTGGAAAATAGGACCTTGGTGGTAGAAACGATGCCGGAGATCGCATGATAGAATTTTGCAACACCAACGACTTCTTCATTGCAAATACCTTTTTTCACCAACATAAATGGCAACTATACACATGGACCTCGCCAGATGGAATACACAGGAATCAAATTGACTACATCTGTGCAAAGAGACAATGGAAAAGCTCAATATCATCAGTCAGAACAAGGCCAGGGACTGACTGCGGAATAGACCATCAATTGCTCATATGCAAGTTTGAGTTGAAGCTGAGGTATGTCCTTGAGTATATCCCACCTGAATTTACAGACCGTCTCAAGAATATATTTGACACATTGAACATTAACTGAAGACCAGACAAGTTGTGGAATGACATCAAGGACATCACACATGAAGAAAGCAAGAGGTCGTTAAAAAGACAAGAAAGAAAGACCAAAATAGATGTCAGAAGAGACTCTGAAGCTTGCTCTTGAACGTTGAGTAGCTAAAGCAAAAGGAAGAAATGATGAAGTAAAAGAACTGAACAGAAGATATCAAAGGGTGGCTCGAGAAGACAAAGTAAAGTATTATAATGACATGTGCGAAGAGCTGGAGATAGAACACCAAAAGTGAAGAACACCGTAGGCATTTCTCAAGCTGAAAGAACTGAAGAAAAAATTCAAGCCTCGAGTTGCAATACTGAAGGATTCTATGGGGAAAATACTAAACAACGCAGGAAGCATCAAAAGAAGATGGAAGGAACACACAGAGTCATTATACCAAAAAGAACTGGTCAATGTTCAACCATTTCAAGAGGTAGCATATGATCAGGAATTGATAGTACCAAAGGAAGAAGTCCAAGCTGTACTGAAGGCATTGGTGAAAAACAAGGCTCCAGGAATTGACGGAATATCAATTGAGGTGTTTGAACAAACAGATGCAGCTCTGGAAGTGCTCACTTGTCTATGCCAAGAAATCTGGAAGACAACTACGTGGCTAACCAACTGGAAGAGATCCATAGTTACGCCTATTCCCAAGAAAGGTGATCCAACTGAATGCAGAAATTATCGAACAATATCATTAATATCACACACAAATAAAATTTTGCTGAAGATCATTCAAAAGTGACTGCAGCAGTATATCGACAGGGAACTGCCAGAAATTCAGGCTGGATTCAGAAGAGGATGTAGAACCAGGGATATCATTGCTGATCTCAGATGGATTCCTGGCTGAAAGCAGAGAATACCAGAAAGATGTTTACTTGTGTTTTATTGACTATGCAAAGGCATTCAACTGTGTGGATTATAGCAAATTATGGATAAAATTGTGAAGAATGGGAATTCCAGAACACTTAATTGTGCTCATGAGGAACCTGTACATAGATCAAGAGACAGTTGTTTGAACAGAACAAGGGGATACTGAGTGGTTTAAAGTCAGAAAAGGTGTGCGTCAGGGTTGTATCCTTTCACCATACCTATTCAGTCTGTATGCTGAGCAAATAATCCGAGAAGCTGGACTATATGAAGAGGAACGGGCATCAAGATTGAAGAAAGACTCATTAACAACCTGTGTTATTCAGGTAGCACAACCTTGCTTGCTGAAAGTGAAGAGGACTTGAAGCACTTACTGATAAAGATCAAAGACCACAGCCTTCAGTATGGATTATACCTCAACATAAAGAAAACAAAAATCCCCACAAATGGACCAATAAGCAACATCATGATAAACGGAGAAAAGATTGAAGTTGTCAAGGATTTCATTTTACTTGGATCCACAATCAACACCCATGGAAGCAGCAGCCAAGAAATCAAAAGGCGCATTGCATTGGGCCAATCTGCTGCAAAAGACCTCTTTAAAAGTGTTAAAAGGCAAGTATGTCATCTTGAAGACGAAGGTGTGCCTGACCCAAGCCATGGTATTTTCAGTCACATCATATACATGTGAAAGCTGGACAAAGAATAAGGAAGACCAAAGAAGAATTGACGCCTTTGAATTATGGTGTTGGCGAAGAATATTGAATATACCATGGACTGCCAAAAGAATGAACAAATCTGTCTTGGAAGAAGTACAACCAGAATTCTCCTTAGAAGCAAAGATGGCGAGACTGCATCTTACATACTTTGGACATGTTGTCAGGAGGGATCAGTCTCTGGAGAAGGACATCATGCTTGGTAGGGTAGAGGGTCAGCGAGAAAGAGGAAGACCCTCAACGAGATGGATTGACCCAGTAGCTGCAATAATGGGCTCAAGCATAACAATGATTATGGGGATGGCACGGGACCAGGCAGTGTTTCATTCTGTGGTGCATAGAGTGGCTATGAGTTGGAACCGACTGGACGGCACCTAACAACAACAACATATTTCTGTCATACTTGCTCTCCCTGTTCTCCTTTCCTTTATCACTCCTAATCCTTCAAATGTTAGTTTAAGAATTACCTTTCTGAAGTCTATACCACCCTAGCTCCCAATTATCTCTTCTGTGAACTCCTACTAATTTGATGTATGCTTCTTAGCTTCTTTGTATTATTCTCTCTCTGTCTCTCTCTCAGTGCGTATATGTGTGTTTGTGTGTATATGTTAGCTTCTTGCAGATGGGGACTATGTCTAGACATCTTTGACTTCCAGCAGAACCTACAGCACAGTGCCTTCTATGTTTGTTTTGCTTTCCTCTGCTTTGTTTCTTTTTCGAAACAACTTTATTGAGATACAATTCACATACTGGCTTCTTTCACTTAGAATAATGTTTTTATTCATGTTCTTCTGTTTTGTATTAGGTATTTACTAAATGCTTATGGAATGAATGATAAAGGGCAACAAACTGTTGGAGAAGTATCTTTGAACAAATATGGTCCCTAATGGTAGAGAATATACATAAGAATGTATTTTCAGATTCACTGTTTCTTCTACTTTCTGTATTGTTTTCTTATATTTATTCCAGGGTAAATAGCTGTGTGAAGAGTGATGAGCATGTCCTGGAAGAATTGGAAACAGAAGGGGAGAGGCAGCTGAAAAGCCTCCTTCAGCATCAACTTGATACCTCTGTCTCTATTCAGGAGTAGGTATTGATTTTTCAAACAAGGCAGAGTATCATAGATGTTCACCTCCAGGTGACAGACCCCTCTTAAAGTCTGGGTGAAACACTCCTGTCTCAACCCATTTGCTTGGCATACTTCTACTTTTTAGGCAGGATTTTGATTCTGTGTCTCTTCCTCTATGAGATCTTCCATACCCACTCAGTCTGGGCTAAGTACCTTTCCTATGTCCTGCCAAACTCCAAACCAAACCTGTTGCTCTCAAGTTGATTCCGACTCGTAGCAACCCTCTAGGACAGAGTAGAACTGCCCCAAAGGGTTTCCAAGGAACAGCTGATAGATTCAAACTGCTGACCTTCTGGTTAGCAGCTGAGCTCTTAACTGCTGTGCCACCAGGGCTCCCCTATGTCCTACAGCACCCTGTATTTCCCCTGACATAGATAGTACTTATAACCCAATGTTATCATTGCCTATTTACTTGCCTCTCTTCTACAAAAGTAGAAACAATTTTTTCTGTTTTATTATTAAATTCTCAGTACTTAGTACAGTGTCTGATGCATAGTAGGTACTTAATAAATATTTGTCGATTCAGTCATTTATGGAGCCCTGGTGGTGCAGTGATTAAGAGCTTAGCTGCTAACCAAAGGGTCAGCAGTTCAAATCCACCAGCCACTCCTTGGAAACCCTGTAGGGTCGCTATGAGTCGGAATCGACTCGACGGCAACTGGATTTCAGTCATTTATAAATCCTAGAGGGAACTATTCCATTTCATTGCAGTGGTGCTTCAGCCTAGAAATAGGATATAAGAGAGAAATTGCTGATGAATTTCTTGTGCCTCTTAAATAGTGATCCCCCATTTCTGTGAATTTTGGTAAACTCAAGATGTTCTTACTCTCCTCCTGTTTGTTTTGCAGATGTGTGTCTAAGAAAGAGAGCTTTGCTCCTGGTACTATGTACAAGCCCTTTGGGAAAGAAGCAGCTGGGACTATGACTTTGTCCCAGTTCCAGACTCTGCATGAGAAGGACCAGGAAACTGCTTCTCTCAGGGAACTAGGGCTCAGTGAAACAGAAATCTTAATCTGGAAAAGCCATGTTTCAGGTGAAAAGGTGAGTAGGGCAGTGAAGAGAAGGAACTCTTCATTTGGCATTGAGAACCTTTGCATTTTTTAGTTCTCACAAAACTGAGCTCTGTGTCTGAATCTTCTTTGGTTTCTAGGATAGGGGCCTTGGTAAAAGAGAAGCTATTCTTGACTTTTTAGCTAAGACTTCTATAAATGTTCATTTCTGGGCCCCGATATTCATCTTATTTCTTATTTGATGTATCAGATAATCACTTTCAAGGGTCTGTCCTCTATGATATATGCCATCCCATTTCTCTCGTTTCAGAGGACGAGACTAAGGGCAACCCCTGAAGCAATACAGAACCGTCTTCAAGATATTGAAAAAAGGATCACAGAGCGTCAGCGTATCCTTTGCCTGCCACAGAGATTTGCAAAGAGCAAACAGCTAACCCGGCGAGAAATGGAAATAGAAAAGTCTTTATTTCAGGGAGCTGATCGTCACTCCTTCCTTAAGGCTCTTTATTACGAAGGTATGTGATCCCCACTGACTTTGATATGTTCTTTCACTGAGAGAAAGATTGAACATCAGGGCATTAAACATGAGGACTTGGTGACGGGAATAGAGAAAGACAAGTAAGAAACTATCTTTACTCTTGAAGAAATTATATTCCCATGGGAGAGATAAATATGTATACAGATAGACATAGTACAACATGAAAATTTCTGTTATAGAGATGTACTTAAAATGCTGAGGGAGCACAGAACATAGAACATCTTAGTATACAGTCATGCGTGGTTTAACATTCACATCATATTACAGGCAGTCCCTGGGTTAGGAATGTCCAATTTACAGACAACTTGTACTTAAGAACAGACTGCCATAAAGCCTATTATTTTAAAAATTTGAGTTAAATACCCCTGGCAGTGCAGTCACTTTGTATACAAGAGGCACGAGGTACATGTGTTGCGTGCCGGAAGCTGTTGAGTTCGCTACGTCCAGTTACATCCCCTGCGTCCCATTTTCTGATCAGGATTTCTGAACTCTTATTATAACCTTTTGGGACCACGGACGTATATGTGGTTGGACATTGCCCAAACGGACGTTATGCGGTGCATGATTGTAGTTGGGGGAGTCAGGAGTTGACATTTGTACTGAGTCTTGAAGGATCAACAGGAATTTGTCAGATAAATAAGGGCAAGAGGACATTTACAGATAGTGGTGAATAGGAACAGAATTGTGAAAGGATCTGGTGTGTTTAGGGAACAATGAAAAGTTCAGTATGGCAGGAATATAGGGCATGACAGGGAATGACAGGAGATGACACTGGGAAGGTGGGTCAGGCTAGATTCTAAAGGTCTTTAGGTTCAGCTATAAATTAGCAAAAAATATATAGATTAATACTCTGTGTCTTAACCAGAAAGTATTGGTTTAACAGATAAGTTTTGCTAGGCCCTGTGGAAGATTCACAGAAGTTTAAGAAATGGTTCCTGACCTTGTGCCATTTATAATCTGGTTAGAGAGATAAACATATAATATTTAGTAACATTGCTAGATACAGTTGTTAAGTACTGTAGGAGTTCAGAGGAGGGAAATGCCACTGTGTATTGGTAGCTGAAGAAGTCTTAGAGGAGGTAAGATTTAAGTGGTCTTTTAACACTACCCATTTTTTTGAAAGGGGAGGGAAGACATCAATTACAATGGATGGCATGAGCACTATGGAGTGTTTGGGAGAGTTGTGGGAAACAAGGTTAGAAAGGTAGGTTAGAATCAAATATTGGAGGATCTTATAATGAGCAAAAGACTGTGAATTTTCTTTGTTAGGTAAGCTAGGCCTATACTGAGTTAGTCAGTTGTTTGAATATGGTTGAAGGTTTTTGAGCCAGGAGTAATGTGATAAAAGCAGTATTTTAAAATGATTAATCTGGTGGCCAGTAAGTAGGATTAGAGAGAGAAAGAACTGGAGGCAGAGACGATGGATAGGAGGTATTACAGTCATTTAGGTATGAAGATCTGAACTAGAATGATGGCAGTAGAACTGGAAAGAAAGTTATGGTTGCGAAGGAAGAATTGATAAAACTTTTCAACTGAGAATGAAGGCTCCAGGAGGGTCAATGGAGAGGAATGTGTCAGAGATAACTCAGATATTTCAAGGCCGTGGGACTTATCAGTTGACAAAATTAAGAAAGCATTTATGGGGAAATTTTGAGGAAAGATGATGACTTTTATTTTCAACATGTTGAATTTGTGGCAATGGCAGGATCATCAAATTCAGATATTGAGGAGACAGTTGGAAATGCAGCACCAAAGCACAGTAGAGAGGTCAGAGCTAGATATATAGAATTGGGAATCATCTATGCTTAGATTATAGTGAAAGCCATGAGAATGAATGAAGTATTTGAGACAGAGAGGACCATAAACATGGAAGAGCAGTAGTGAATGAATGAAGTAAGAAGGAATAAACAAATGAATAGACTTTTGTCAAGAGACAGGATAGCATACTGATTAAGAGCATGGGCTCTGGAGGCTGACTGCCTGGGAAAATCCCAGCTCCCCCACATACTAGCTATGAGGTGTTGGACAAGTTATTTCTCTGTTTCAGTTTCTTCATCTGTAAAATGAGAATATTCATAGTAGCTATATTATAGATCTGTTATGAGGAATAAATCAGGTAATACATGTAAATCACTTAGAACAGTACCTGGTGTTTGGGGGGAGGTGTATGAATCTGTTCTGTTTCCTGTCTTTGAAACTCCTTGCTTTAAACCTTCACAGCATACCACAAAAAGACAAGTGCAGACAAGTACATGACCTCAATGAAGAGGAAGATAAAATTAGGCACAAAAGGCAAGTTGAGAGTTTTCTTATAGTGTTAGATTTAGGAATATAGCCTAGGATCCCAGACTTCTAAGCTAAGCACTTATTTATTTCCATATTCAGTAGATGACAATGTTTATAGGAAATGATCCAGAGGGAGCATATTATCCTGATATAGAATATTAAAGATATGAGTTAGTAAGAGTTGTAAAGCTTTTACATTTAGTGTTATTAATTTTTTTCTCTATACCTTTAAATTATTGTACCAGATCTAAATTGACCTTAATGATTTTAAGTCCTATTTTACAACTAATTCTGAATATTTTTATTATTCAGAAAAGTATAACTATTGATGATAATGATTATGATAATAATTTAATATTTACTATTTTATTTTATTTTTGAAATTAACTTACAATAAAATCAACTGGTTCTTTTTTTTATTTTTTGGTGTAGAATTCTGTGAATTGTACATCAGGTATAGATTCATGTAACCACAACCACAATCAGAATAGTTCCATCACCTTAAAAAACTCCCTCATACTACCTCCAGCTTCCACCCATAATCCCTGGCAACCACTGATCTGTTCTCCATCACTGTAATTTTGTCTTTTAGAGAATGTCATATAAATGGAATTGTCCAATATGTAACCTTTGAGACTGGCTTCTTTCACTCAGCATAATATCTTTGAGATTCATCCATTCACCCAAGTTGTTATGTGTATCGATATTTCATCTATTTTACTGAGTAGCATTCCATTGTATGGGTGTACCAAAGTTTATTTATCTATTCACCTATTGAAATGCATTTGGGTTGGGTCTAGGTTTTGGTGATTATGAATAATACTGCTATAAACATTCTTGTACAGGTTTTTGTGTGGACATAAGTTTTTATTTCTCTAAGGTAAATACCTAGGAGTGGGATTACTGGGTCGTATGGTAAGTATATGTTTAAAAGAAACTGCCAAATCATTTTACAAAGTGGCTGTACCATTTTGCATTCCCATCAGCAGTGTATGAGAGTCCCAGTTGCTCTGCATCTTTGTTATCACTTGGTATTGTTGGTATTTATTTTAGTTACTCCAGTAGGTGTGTAGTGGTATCTCATTGTAGTATTAATTTGCTTTTCCTTAACGGCTAATGATGTTGAACATCTTTGCATGTGCTTACTTGTCATCCTTATATCCTTTTTGCTGAAGTGTATGTTCAAATCTTTTGCTGTTTTTTAATTGGGTTGTTTATTTTCTTCCTGTTGAATTTTGAGTTTTCTTTATATAGTCTAAACAAAACTCTTTGTGAGATGTGTGATTTTTCTCAGTCTGTAGCTTGTCTTTTCATTTTCTTGAACAGTGTCTTTCACAGAGCAAATGTGTTAAATTTTGATAAAATATAGATTATCAGCTTTTTTTTTTATGGATTGTGCTTTGTTGTTATGTCTAAGAACTCTGCCTAACACCAGGTCATGAAAAATATTTTTTCCTGTTTCCTTTTAAAAGTTTTATAGTTGTACATTTTACACGGAGATCTGTGATCCATTTTGACTTGACGTTTTATATAAGATGTGAGGTTTAGGTTAAGCTTCACTTTTTTGTGTATGAATACCCAATTGCTCCAGTACCAGTTACCGAAAAAATTATGCTTTCACCATTTACTTGCCTTTGCATTTTGTCAGAAATCAATTAGCCATATCTGTGTGTTAATACTCAACATCATAATTAATGGTGAAAGAGTGAAATCTTCTCTAAGATGGGGAATAAGACAAGAATGTCCACCGCTTCTATTCACAATGGAATGAAGTTAGAAAGCAGTAACAGAAGGATATTTAGGAAATTTACAAATATGTGGAAATTAAACAACACTCTTCTGAATAATCAGTGAATCAAAAAGAAATCACAGGGAGAGCTAGAAAAGTACTTTGAGATGTTAAAACAAAAACACAGCATACCAAAACTTATGAGAAGCAGTGCAAGCAGTGCTTAACCAAAAATGCGTTGCTGTCGAGTCGATTCTGACTCATAATGACCCTATAGGACAGAGCAGAACTGCCCCACAGGGTTTCCAGGGAGAAGCTGGTGGATTCAAACTGCTGACCTTTTGGTTAGCAGCCAAACTCTTAACCACTGTGCCACCAGGACTCCTTAGTGGAATATTTATAACTATAAACTCCCATATTAACAAAGAAGAAAGATCTCAAATCAATAACTGAACCTTTCACCTTAAGAAACTACAAAAAGAAAAACAAATCAACCCAAATGAAGCTGAAGGAAGGAAATAAAGATTAGTGTGGAAATAAATGAAATAAAAAATAGAAAAACAAGAAAATCAATGAAACGAAAAGTTGGTTTTCTGAAAAGACCAACAAACTTCACAATCCAGGAAAAAAAAGGAAGACTTAAATTATGAAAATCCAGCTCTACTCTGATTCCTATTTTATTTTTTTTAGTCCATTCTTCCAATCTTTGCTTTTTGAGTGGAGTGTTTAATTTATTTACATTTAATGTATTTAATTATGTTTAATGTAATTACTGATAAGGTAAAATTTATGTCTGCAATTTTGCTATATGTTTTCTATATGTCTGTGGAGCCAGAGACCATTATCCCTCTCTGGGAATATGGGCTGATATAGCTTTAGGACAGCAGCAAGCCAGGGAGGGGTTAGGGCATGGTACATAGAAAGCCGAAGCTTTCCTACTGTTTTGACATTGTCTTTTTCTTAATTCAGCATTTGCTTAGTTGCTGTAACCCTTTGACTAGTTTCCAGAGTTCTGACTAGGGCTTTGAACTGGTTTGAACTGGTTCAGTCATGTCCAACAAAGCGAAACCAGAACAGACCCAAATTTTTACAATTTGGGTACTCTGGAACAGTAACCAGAATGGGAAAAATCGCAGGTCAAAACACTGGAATGGGAGACTCGGAAGAGGCGTAGTGAGCCCTTTCAGGAGCCTGATGCATGAGATTGGATTATTGGTAGGACTGTGGAGAGTGACACACATTCAAAGTGGCATGGTTGGCCACCATCTTTGAGCGGGGCAGCACTATTTCCAGTTCTGCTCAAAATCTGACAGGCAAGAGATCTGCTTGCTGTGCAACACATACACTGCCTTTGTTTTCTAAGGGGGAGATTAGGTTTCTAGCAGGGCATTGACCTGTAATTTTTCCCATTCCAGTTTCTGTTTCAGTTCACTTGGGTCTGTTCCAGTTTCACTTCCATGGCCGTGACTGAACCGGGAAGAACCAGTTTGAAGTCCTGATTCTGACAAAGTTGCTTCTACCAGTTTCTGCTTGTGTGTGTGTGTGTGTGTGTGTGTGTGTGTGTGTGTGTATTTGTGCAGACAGGAATGTGGAGATGCTCATGTTGCCATCCTGCTCCAGATTCTCTATCGGTTCTCTCCTTCATTTTTGAAGTACTTTTTTGCTGGATGTAGAAATTTTAATTGGCAATTTTTTTTCTTTCGGCACTTTGAATATGTCATTACACTGTCTTCTGGCCCCCATAGTTTCTGAGGAAAAGTCAACTGTTAATCTTACTGAGGATCCCTTGTCTGTAATAAGTCTCTTGCCTTTTGTTGTTGTCAAGGTTTTCTCTTTGACTTTTGCTTTTGACAGTATGGCTGCTATATGTCTAAGTGTGGATTGCTTTGAGTTTATTCTATGTGGAGTCCACTTAGCTTCTTTGATGTGTAGACTAGTGTTTTTCATCAAATTTTGGAATCTTTCAGCCATTAACTCTTCAAATATTCTTTCTGCCCCTTTCTTCTTCTGGGACTCCCATTATACATAAGTTGGTATTCTTCATATCCTCCCACAGGATGATGAAGCTGTGTTAATTTTTCTTCATTCCTTTTTCTTTCTGCTCTGCAGACTGGGTAATCTCAATTGACCTATCTTCAAGTTCACTGGTTCTTTCTTCTTTCAGATCAGATCTTCCTTTGAGTCTCTAGTGAATTTTTCATTTAAGTTGTACTTTTCAACTCCAGAATTTCTATTTGTTTTTTGTTATTTTTATAATTCCTAACACTTTATTGTTATTCTCTATTTGCTAAGACATCATTCTCACTCTTTTCTTTAGTTCTTTAGACATGGTTTCCTTTGGTTGTTTGAAAAACTTAAAATAACTAAGTTTTTGTCTAGGAAGCACAAGGTCTGTGCTTTCTCAGTACAGTTTCTATTGATAGCTTTTTTTCCTGTGTATGCGCCATACTTTCCTGTGTTTTTTGCATGTCTCATAATTTTTGTTGAAAATTGGACACTTTAAATAGTATAATGTGGCAACTCTAGAAATCAGTCTTCTCCCCCCACCACCCAGGGTTTGTTGTTGTTGCTGTTTGTTTGTTTAGTCTTTTCTAGACTAATTATGTAAATTCTGTTTTCTTTTTGTGTGCGTGGCCACTGAAGTTTCTGCTTGGTTAGCATGTTGTTGTTGTTACCTGCTGTTGAGTTGAGCCCGACTCATGAAGACCCTATGCACACTGGAACAAAACACTGCTCAGTCCTGTGCCATCCCCATGATCGGCTACAGTTCAGACTGTTGTGATCCATAGGATCTTCATTGGCTGATTTTCAGAAGTACATCACTAGACCTTTCTTCCTAGTATGTCTTAGTCTGGAAGTTCCGCTGAAACCTATTAAGTTGTCCTCTAATGATTGGACCAAAATATCTTCCAGCCTTTGCTGATGAGGTGTGTGTGTGGGGGGGGGGCATGTGTGTGAGAGAGAGAGAGAGAAAGAACTCCTTCAGTGTTCTGGCAGGCAGTTTATAAGGCTGCTTTAGACTTTACTTCCTGCTTGCACAGAGCCTTAAGATCAGCAGGAAGTGAGAGATTAGAGCCTTTTCAGGTCTTTCTCAGGCATGCAAATGCACGTGACCTTCTAGATTCCCAGGAATACATCTGAACTTTTCAAAACCCCTTATGGACATCTCATCTCCCATTTTTCCTTTTAAGTTTTTTTTTATTGTACTTTAGGTGAAGGATTACAGAACAAATAGTTTCTCATTAAACAGT
>NW_004444004.1:564175-565794 GCF_000243295.1 Trichechus manatus latirostris | reverse complement strand
ATCATTGCATAATACTCCATTGTGTGTATGTACCATAGTTTGTTTATCCGTTCATCTGTTGATGGACATCTAGATTGTTTCCATCTTTTTGATATTGTGAACAATGCTGCAGTGAACATGGGTGTGCATATGTCTATTCGTGTGACGGCTCTTATTTCTCTAGGATATATTCCCAGGAGTGGGATTGCTGGATCGTATGGTATTTCTAATTCTAGCTCCTTTTAAGTTTTTTCATCAGCCCCTTAATAGCCCCAATTTGTAACACTATCTCAGGCAGCTATGATGTTCAACAATCCTCATTGATTGTTTTTACAAATGCCCTGGAGATAGGACTGTTCCCACAGGGTGAGATATGAGCCAAGTCAAAGACAAGCTCTCAGAATGTAGCTTTTCAGAGAGACAGGTCAAATAGTGACAATTCCCTGTAGATGGGTCTTTTGAGGAGCTCCCGACCTGTTGTGCCCCCTCCAGTTTTGGCTAGGCTGCTGGTTTTTACAACTACCATAGTTGCGAGATTGTTAGTGTTCAAGGCTACTGAGAAGCTGGAGAGAGGGGCATGGGGAATAGGGCAAGTTAAATGTTAGAAAGCTCTCTGTTGTTACTGAAATTTACTTGAGTACATCTCATTTTTCTTTAGTAAAATCATCCTTGAAATTTTCCAAAACCTTGGTTAATTTCCAAAGTTCTGAGAAAGTTGATTTTGACAGTTTTGCCAGTGTTCTTTTTGCTTTTATGGAGGAGAAGATCTTTAGAAGTTCTTACTCCAACATTTTGGAAGTACTTTCTCTTCATCATTTTACCTTTTAAAAAAAATAATATTATATTTTTGGTAAAGGTTTACACAGGTGTTTATATTCTCATTCAGCAATTTCTACACAAGTTGTTCAGTGACACTGGTTACATGCTTCACAATGCTGAACATTCTCATTATTTCCATTCTGATTGTTCTGTTTCCATCATTTTACTTTTATCCTATCTATATTATTATACTTGAAAGTGTGTTTCTTATGAACAGCGTGTAGTTGGGTCCTTTTTTTTTCACTGCTTTATTGAGTTATAATTTAAATACCATGAAATTCACTTATTTTAAGTGTACACTTCAATGATTTGTAGTAAATTTACGGAGTTGGCCAACCATCACCACAGTCCAATTTTAGAACATTGCCATCACCTCGAAGAGAGCTCTCAATCCCCAGTCCCACTCCCAGCCTAGGCAAACTTTAATATACTGTCTGTCTCTATGGATTTGCCTATTCTGGACGTTTCATATAGATGCAATCATATAATATGTGACCTTTTGTGTATGGCCTCTTTAACTAGCATAATATTTTCATTACACCTGGAACCAATACATTTCCCACTCTTTACCAAGGGGCTCCATGTATATGTTGGGCACATCTTCAACACTGAGCCTGCCACTTTACAACTCCATCTTAGTCTTCATTTCCTGCTTTCTCAGAGCCTCAAGGTTAGGCAGATGTGACAGCTTAGGAATTTCTCAGATCTTTCCTTATCATGCACATAGCCTTGGGCATGCACACAGCATAGGTGTGCAGATGTCTATTCGAGTGACGACTCTTATTTCTCTAGGATATATTCCTAGGAGTGGGATTGCTGGA
>NW_004444004.1:558484-559735 GCF_000243295.1 Trichechus manatus latirostris | reverse complement strand
GTTTATCTTTTGGATTTCTAATTGTCTTTGTATAATTTCTAGTTGTGAATTTGTTTTGGCATTTTGTTCCTGCATTATTTTCCTGAATTCTTCCAGTTTTTTGTCTGTATTTTCCATGAATTTGTCTATTTTTTCCTCATGTTTGTCAGCTTTTTGCCTCAGCTCTTGAAGAATTCTGAGTATTAGAGTTTTGAATTCCCTATTAGGTAGTTCTAGTGCATTTTCTTCCACTGGAAAGTCATCTGGTGTTTTATTTTGGATGCTTACTGGAACCATCCTGTCCTATTTTTGTAAATGTTTTGATATTGTCTGCTGTCTTCGGGGCATTCAGTAGTTATTTCTCTCGTTTATTGATTGTAGATTTGTTTGTTTTGTCCCTTTTTTTTCTAAATTTGACTATGTCCCAGCGGGCGGACTGTGTGTTCTTTGTTGTTTGCTCGTCTGTGGGCACAATACTTTTCGCCTCCTTCTCCAATTGGCATTGTCAGTTGCTCAGATATGGTACAGCAGGGTAGGTCTAGCTGAAGAGGAGTTGCTGGGATGGGTTGTTTGTGGCACTTACTACAGCCACCAGGGCGGGTCGGTAATCAGTGCAGGGCAGGTTCCAGTAGGCCGTGCCTGTGCTGCTTGGTGGTGTGATGTTAAGCGCACAGTGCAGGTAGGCAGGGTGTAGCGTGGAGATTGTTATGTGTGGAGCTAAGATTGATATGGGAGAGAGGAGAGAGCAACAGGAGCCAAAAACATACAAACAAACAAAACAGAATGCTAGGGGAGCTTGCCATTGGAGTGGAGAGATGAGAGACTCTGAAATGGGGAAAAACAGATAGGGGAAGAGGAAGAAAAGAATGATTAAATAAAAATCGGAAAGGTTAAAGAACTGCAAAGTTCCCAGGGATCCCACCGGTGCAGCTATGAGGTCTGGGGAAGTCACTCTCAGGTGTTGCAGTACAGCCTGGCTAGAAGGGTAGATGTATACAACACCAGCTATTCAGGGAACAGAAAGAGAAGGAAGATATAGAGAGACGAGAAACTGAGTAACGAAGAAAGGGAAAAAGAGGGAAAAGAAAACAAATTAAAAAAAAAAAGAACAAGAAAAGCCCCCCCAAAAAAGAAAAAAAACACCAATGAAGAAAGAAATGCGCTCAGGGATCCCTCTGCACGTCTGTGCAAGCTGAGGGGGTAGTCTCCTTGCCATGCAGCACCACCTGGCCAGAAATGGCTCCCAACTCAAGAAAAGGAAAAGGAAACAAA
>NW_004444004.1:543152-557803 GCF_000243295.1 Trichechus manatus latirostris | reverse complement strand
AAGCTCCATGAAGCTGCTTTCTCGTACCCCCTGTTTGCTGGTCTACGATAGGAGTCCACGATTGCAGATCCATGCTGCGTTAGCTGGTAGGGGACCTCTGCATGACTCTCTCCTCACTCTCCGTTCTCTGTCAGTTTTCTCACTCCATTTGGTGCTTGGCTGAGTTCTTTATCTCTTCATTTGATGTTTTAGAGTTTCAGGGTTCTTGTTTTCTCTGTTCGGCTTAGTTTTTCGGATCTTTGCTGTGGAGGGACGGCGTGGTGCTTCTGCCTAGAGCTCCATTTTGCCAGAAGTCCTATGTCACCTCTCTTAATGGTATCTTTTGAAGCTCAAAAATTTGTAATTTTGTTAAAGTCTAACATTATTTGTTTTTCTTTTATCACTTCTGCTAATGGCATTGTAACTAAGATTTCTTTGCCTAAGCCAAGATCACAAAGATTTTCTCATATGTGTTCCTCTAGAGGATTTATAATTTTAGTTATACATTTAGATCTGTGAACAATTTTTAATTAATTTTTGTGTATGGTGTAAGAGTAGGGTTTAAATTCATCTTTTTGCATAAGAATATCCAATCGTTCCAGCCCCTTTTGTTGAAGAGACTATACTTTCCCATTGAATCGTCCTGTTACCTTTGTGGAAAATAAACATAATGTAAAGCTTTTTAAATTTTTTTCTGTCTATTTACTTTTCAGAAATTTGATTATGTTGCATCTGGGCAGGGGTGGATTATCCAATAAACAAGATAAACACAGGCTTACTTGTGCTTACTTACTAATCTGTAGCAAACAATTTCACGATTTTTCACCACATCGAAGATTCTGCTTCTCAGTATGGCTGGCATCTGTTTCTCTCCCAACCCCACAGCACCTTCCTACAGAATCAAAGCCTCTTTTAAAATTTACAATCCCTGACATAGGTGGATGACGCAATAAGCAAGGTAAGCATAGACTTACTTGTGCTTACTAATATGTAGTGAAGTTTCACATAGGTATCACCACGTCTTTTGATCAAAGATGGGTTTCTTTGGTGAAAGCCATGTGAAATTGTTCACTACAGATTCACAAGTAAGCCCAAGTAAGCCCATGCTTACCTTGCTTATTGGATAATCCACTGCTATGTCTGGGCATGGGTTCTGTATTATTTTGAATTCTGGGCATCTTACTCATTCCACCTGCTAGCATTTACTTTCCACAGTATTCATATGTCCATGCATTCTCTCCAGGTTTTAGAAATGTATTTAGTAAGAGAGATAAGGTACAGTGTGCTCACTTCATCTTACCTGGAAGTTGAACTCCTAATAGCTAATAGTTTTTGAAGGTTTAATTTGTGTCTGTCCTTTGCCAAGCATTTTAGAATATCATGTCATTTTAAACCTTACAACAACTGTATGAGACAGATGATAGTATTATACCCATTTTATAGGTAATGAAATTGAGTTTCAGAGGGGTTAAGAGATTTTCACAAGGTCACAGATATTAAATGGTTATGCTAGGACTTAAATCCAGATCTGTTCATACACAGAAGTCTATGCTCTTGACCATGGCACTGTATTGTGTATACATTCTACCTTGTATATGTGATGTGAAAAGATTTATTAATTTATTGTGATTTCACTACTATATCTTGAGACACACTTTTTTGGGAGAAATACAGATTCCATTTTCTAATGTTAAATCAGTGGGATAATAGCATATATTATCTCTAGAAATATACTTCCTCTGAAATCTTAAACTCCAGTATATTACTCTGACTACAACCTTTTCTTATCTTTCTGACTCTCCTCTTATACACATTATACCAGCTCTTCAACAGTGTTGAGATCTCCAATTGCTTGAACTTTTTATTTTCTTCCAATCTGTCAGCCCCTTCCTATCTCTTCATCCTTCCAGATCTCACCCAGATTACATCATCCATCATTTAACCATATTCTTCCAATAAATCATTCCCTTTGCCGCCTTATCCATGTATCATACCCACCCAGTAAAACCTCAGCCCAGAATCAATCCAGTTGCCTTTTCTATTTCTGCACCATGGCTGCTAAGCAATACTAGAGAAAAATCATATAACTTTGTTGATTAGTGCCTCTACAAATTCCTCATCTCTGATATCGTCTAGCACAATTTATTTATTAGCTCTAGTAGCTTTCTTGTGAAATCTTTTTTTTTTTCTATAATAGAATCATGTCATTGCAGGTGGTTTTACTTTTTTATTTGGATGCATTTTTATTTCCTTTTCTTGATTAATTGCTGTGGTTAGAACTTCCGGTACAATGTTGAATAGTGGTGTTGAAAGGAAGAATGCTTGTCTTCTTCCTGATCTTAGGGGAAAATCTTTCAGTCTTTCATCATTGAGTATGGTGTTCTGTATTTTTAATAAATGCCTATTATCATGTTAAGGAATTTCCCTTCTGGTCCTCATATTCTGAGTGTCTTACTTTCTCCCTCAGTTTTAAAGTATAATTTCGCCAGATGTAGAATTCTTGATTTTTGGGTTTTTTTTTTTTCCTTCATCACTTTAAATGTGTCTTCCCACTGCCTTCTGGCATCCATGGTTTCTGAAGAGAAAATCAATGCTTAATGTTATTGAGGATCCTTTGTGTATGATGATTCACTTCTCTTGCTGCTTTCAAGTTTCTTTATCTTTGTTATTTGAGTTTAATTATAATATGTTTCAGTATGGGTCTCTTTGAGTTTATCCTACTTGGAGTTTGTTTAGCTTCTTGAATGTGTAGATTCATATCTTTTGTCAAATTTCCGAACTTCTCTTTCTCTCTCTCTCCTTCTGGGATTCCCACGATGTGTATCTTGGTTCACTTGCTGGTGTCCCACAAGTCTCTTAGGCTCTGTTTACTTTTTTTTTCTCTTTTTGCCCCTCAGACTCAATAATTTCAATTGTTCAATCTTCAAGTTTGTTGATTCTTTCTTCTACCTGCTCGAATCTTCTGTTTAACCCCTTCAGTGAGTTTTCCATTTGAGTTATTGTACTTTTCACCTCCAATATTTCTGTCTGGTGCTTTTTATAATCCTTTCTCTATTGATGTTCTCATTTTGTTCTGCATCATTTTCCTGTTTTCCTTTAGTTCTTTCCTGTTCTTTTTAATTGTAATTTGTTTTAGTCTGTGCCTACCTAATACATTTGTTTTAAAGTGTTTGTCTAGTCAGTCCATCATCTAACCTTCCTTAGGGACTGTTTCTATTGCCTGTTTTGTTCTTTTGAATGCATTATCTTTTCCTGTTTCTTTGTATGCTTTTTGATTTTTTTGTTGTTGTTGTTGAAAAGACGGCATTTGAATACAGGTAGTCCCCAACTTACAATGGGGTTCTGTTCTAACGACTCCGTCGTAAATCAATTCTGACATAAGTCAAACACCTCTTTTTTTTAGTTTTCATTATTATTGCCTTTTATTATCAGTATCTTTATAAATCAGAACATTGAACATCTGTGAGTGAACATCTGAGAATGACATCAGCAAGGTACGTACTGCAACAATGTATGTAGTACATATTACTAGCAATAAAGTATACAAAAAAAGATGGTCGTAAGTGCAATTTGTCATAACTAGAATACATTGTAAGTTGGGGGCTACCTGTATTATAATGTGGTGACTCTGGAAATCAGATTCTCCCCCTTTACGAGGATTTCCTGTAGGACTTATTTATTATTGTTGTTGAAGGCTATAGTAGCCATTTGCTTAGTGAATTACCCTAATTATTTTTGGCAAAGACTGCCTTTCTGGTTGTGTGTAGTCACTGAAGTTTCTTTTCTTCAGCTTGTGTTCTGCTACTTTTTTGACAGAGATTTGCTTGAATGGCAGAGACAATAAATAAAACACCTTTCCCAGTCTTCGTAGATTTGCTCTGTGTGGGAGAACTCCTTCAACACTTAGCCAGGCTTGCAATAAGCCTAGGTGTCTTAGTTATCTAGTGCTGCTATAACAGAAATACCACAAATGGGTGACTTTAACAAACAGAAATTTATTTTCTCACAGTTTGCAAGGCTAGAAGTCTGAACTCTGGGTGCCGGCCTTAGGAGAATGCTTTCTTTCCTTGTCTCACATGCTTATTTAAGCTCTTTTATATCTCAAAAGAGATTGACTCAAGACACACCCTACACTAATCCTGTCTCATTAACATAGCAAAGACAGTCCATTCCCAAACGTGGTTATAACCACAGGTATAGAGGTTAGGATTTACAACACACATTTTTTGGAGACAATTCATAAGACTATGGATCAGCTTGAGGTGAAAATGTAGTGTTTTTCCAGGTATTTTCTGAGCATGCATCTTGCACTGGGCTTTCTAAATTCCACTATATATATGGCTACTTTTTAATGCCCTAATGTCACAAAGAAACTCACTGCCTGTCTTCTCCCAGTTGTTAGACATCTTTTGTGTGGCTCAGTCATACTCTTTACCTACAGGTGGTTACAGTTTTTGTGCAATGCTTGCCACTTTTCTACCCCATATGAGTTCTGAGATAGGCCAGCAACAAGTACCTTCCATCAGTCCTTCAGGTAGTCCTCATAGAGGTTGGAACAGACACAAACAACAATTTGCAAATAAGGTCTGCTTTGCTCCCTCTGGAACCAGGGACCAGAGTCCCTCTCTGAGAATGTGGGCTTTCACAGCTTTAAAACTGCTACTGAGCCAGGAGGGGGTGGGGCATATATCAATAGAAAAATAAAGCTTTCCTACTGTTTTGAAATTACCTTTTTCTTTTTTTTAAATACTTTGTTTTATTTTTTGTGTTATTGTTGAGAATATACACAGCAGAACATAAGCAATTCAACAATTTCTACATGTACAATTCAGTGACATTGATTACATCCTTTGAATTATGCAAGCATTCTCACATTCCTTTTCTGGGTTGTTCCTCCCCCATTAACATAATCTCACTGCCTCCTAAATTTCCTATCTAATCTTCTGAGTTGCTGTTGTCAATTTGATCCCATATAGATTTTTTTCTAATTTTTTAATTGTATTTTAGATGAAGGTTTACAGAGCAAACTCATTTCTCATTAAACAATTAATATACATATTGCTTTATGACAGTGGTTGCCAACCCCACGACATGTCAATAATCTCCCCTTCTCTTCCCCATTACCAGCTTTCCTGTCCCCTCCTGGCTTCTCGTCCTTGCCCGTGGGTTGGTATGTCCATTTAGTCTTGTTTTGTTTTATGGGCCTGTCTAATATTTGACTGAAGGGTGAACCTCAGGAGTGACTTCATTACTGAGCTAAAAGGGTGTCCAGGGGCCATGCTCTCAGGGTTTCTCCAGTCTCTGTCAGACCAGTAAGTCTGGTCTTTTTTTGTGTGTGTGTTAGAATTTTGTTCTACATTTTTCTCCAGCCTGTCCAGTACCCTCTGTTGTGATCCCTGTCAGAGCAGTTGGTGGTGGGAGCCGAGCACCATCTAGTTGTGCTGGACTCAGTCTGATAGAGGCTGTGGTAGTTGTGGTCCATTAGTCCTTTGGACTAAACTTTCCCTTGTATCTTTGGTTTTCTTCATTCTCCCTTGTTCCAAATGGGGTGAGACCAGTCTTAGATGGCCACTCATAAGCTTTTAAGACCCCAGACGCTACTTACCAAAGTATAAACTGTGTTATGCCAATTAAGCTAGATGTTCCCCAAGACCATGGTCCCCACAGCCCAGTAATTTGGTCCCTCAGAGAGTTTGGATGTGTCTATGGAGCTTCCATGACCTTGCCTTGGACAAGTTGTGCTGGCTTCCCTAGTATTGTGTACTGTCTTACCCTTCACCAAAGTTACCACTTACCTATTATCTATTTAGTGTTTCCCTCCCACCCCTCCCCTCCTTCATAACCATCAAAGATTGTTTATTTTTGTGTGTAAACCTTTTCATGACTTTTTATAGCACTAGTCTTGTACAATATTTGTCATTTTGTGATTGACTTATTTCACTCAGCATAATGCCTTCCAGATTTATCCATGTTGTGAGATGCTTCACAGATTCATCATTGTTCTTTATCATTGCATAGTATTCCATTGTGTATATGTACCATAGTTTGTTTTTATGTACCACAGTTTGTTTATTCATTCATCTGTTGATGGGCATCTAGGTTACCGCTTATCTATTGTCTATTTAGTGTTTTTCCCTCCTCACCCGTCCCCTCCCTCGTAACCATCAAAGATTGTTTCTTTTTGTGTGTAAATCTTTTCTTGAGTTTTTATAGTAGTGAGCTCATATAATATTTGTCATTTTGTGATTGACTTATTTCACTCAGCATAATGCCCTCCAGATTTATCCATGTTGTGAAATGCTTCACAGATTCATTTTTCTTTATTGTTGCGTAGTATTCCATTGTATGTGTACCATAGCTTGTTTATCCATTCATCTGTTGATGAGCACCTAGGTTGTTTCCATCTTTTTGCTGTTGTGAACAATGCTGCAATGAACATGGGTGTGCAAATGTCTATTTGTGTGACGGCTCTTATTTCTCTAGGGTATATTTCTAAGAGTGGGATTGCTGGATCATATGGTATTTCTATTTCTAGCTTTTTAAGGAAGCGCCATATCATTTTCCAAAATGGTTGTACCATTTTGTATTCCCACCAGGAGTGCATAAGAGTTCCAATCTCCTCACAGCCTCTCCAACATTTGTTATTTTCTATTGTTTTGATTCGTGCCAGTAATGTCAAGGTGAGATGGTATCTCATAGTGGTTTTGATTTGCATTTCTGTAATGGCTAGTGATCATGAGCATTTCCTCATGTGTCTGTTAGCTGCTTGAATGTCTTCTTTGGTGAAGTGTCTGTTCATATCCTTTGCCCATTTTTTAATTGGATTGTCTTTTTGTTGTAGAGGTGTTAGATTTTCCTGTAGGTTTTAGAGATTAGACCTTTGTCAGATTTCTCAAAGCCAAAATTTTTTTCGCAGTCTGTAGTTTCTCTTTTCACTCTTTTGGTGAAGTCTTTTGATAAGCATAAGTGTTTAATTTTTAGAAGATCCCAGTTATCTAGCTTATCTTCTGGCATTAGTGTATTGTTAATTATGGTTTGTATCCTATTAATGCCATGTATTAGGGCCTCTACTGTTGACCCTGTTTTTTCTTCAATGATCTTTATATTTTGGGGTTTTACATTTAGGTCTTTGATCCATTTTGAATTGGTTTTTGTGTATGGTGTGAGATATGGGTCCTGTTTCATTATTTTGCAGATGGACATCCAGTTTTGCCAGTGCTATTTGTTAAAAAGACTGTCTTTTCCCCGTTTGATGGACTTTGGGTCCTTGTTGAAGATCAGGTAACCATAGGTGGATGGATTTACATCTGTATTCTCAATTCTGTTCCACTGGTCAATCTATCTGTCATTTTACCAGTACTAGGCTGTTTTGACTACCATAGCTATATAGTAGGTTCTGAGGTCATGTAGTGCAAGTCCTACTTTATTCTTCTTCAGTAGTGCTTTACTTATCTGGGGCTTCTTCCTTTTCCATATAAAGCTAATAATTAGTTTTTCCACCTCTTTAAAGAATGTTGTTGGTATTTGGATCAGAATTGCATTGTATTTGTAAATTGCTTTGGGTAGAGTTGTCATTTTCACAATGTTGAATCTACCTATCCATGAGCATGGTATGTTTTTCCATTTATGTAGATCTCTTTTGGTTTCTTGCAGTAGTGTTTTGTTGTTTTCTTTATATAGGTTTTTTCATCACTGGTTAGATTTATTCCTAAGTATTTTTTTAGGGGCTATTATAAATGGTATTGTTTTCCTGATTTCCTTTTCATTGTGCTCTTTATTGGTATTTAGGAATCCAGCTGATTTTTGTATGTTTATCTTGTATCCTGCTACTCTGCTGAATCTTTCTATTAGTTCCAGTAGTTTTCTCATGGAGTCTTTAGGGTTTTCTATATATAGTATCATATCATCCACAAATAGGGACAGTTTTACTTCTTCATTACCAATTTGGATGCCCTGTATTTCTTTTTCTTTCCTTATTGCCCTAGCTAGGACTTCCAGCACAGTGTTAAATAAGAGTGGTTATAAAGGGCATCTTTGTCTTGTTCCCATTTTCAAGGAGAATGTTTTCAGCCTCTCTCTGTTAAGAATTATGTTGGCTGTTGGTTTTGCATAGACACCCTTTAGTATGTTAAGAAATTTCCCTTCTATACCTATTTTATTGAGAGTTTTTATGAGGAATGGATGTTGGACTTTTTCGAATGCCTTTTCTGCATCAATTGAGATGATAATGTGGTTCTTTTCTTTCCTTTTATTTATGTGGTAGAGTACATTGATGGATTTTCTAATGTTGAACCATCTCTTGCATACCTGGTATGAATATTACTTGGTTGTGGTGTATTATTTTTTTGATATGATGCTGAATTCTATTGGCTAGAATTTTGTTGAAACTTTTTACATCTATATTCATGAGCAATATTGGTCTGTAATTTTCTTATTTTGTGGTGCCTTTGCCTGGTTTTGGTATCAGGGTTATGCTGGCCTCATAGAATGAATTTGGAAATATCCCTTCCTTTTCTATGTTCTGAAATAGTTTATCAGCTCTTCTCTGAATGTTTGGTAGAATTCTCCAGTGAAGCCATCTGAGCCAGGACTTTTTCATCGGGAGTTTTTTTATTACCTTTTTAGTCTCTTCTCTTGTTATCGGTCTGTTCAGATTTCAACTTCAGTTTGTGTTAGTTTGGGTAGCTAGTGTGCTTCTCGAAATTTGTACATTTCAAATTTGTTGGAGTACAGTTTTTCATAGTACTCTGTTATGATCCTTTTTATTTCAGTTTGGTCTGTTGTAATGTCCCCCATTTCATTTCGTATTTGAGTTATTTGCATCCTCTCCTGTTTTTGTTTTGTCAGTTTGGCCAATGGTTTGTTGCTTTTGTTGATCCTTTCAAGAACCAATTAAGTTGCCTTTTTCTTGATTCAGCATTTACATAGTTGCTGTAAACCTTTGACTGGTTTCCCAAATTCTGACAAAGTTGGTCCTTCTAGTTTCTGCTTTTTTTTGTTGTTGTTTCTTTGGGGGTTCCAGAATGTGGAGCTGCTTATGCCACCATCTTACTGACATCACTCTCATTCCCTTTTTTTTTAAGCCATATTTTTTAGAGTGAGATAGATGATGCTAAAGATCGCTTAAAACATATGTCCAGTCACATTATTAAATACTCCAAAAGCTCCATATACCCTTCGCAAATTACAATCCCCTCGTTACCAGATGTAACCACCGTCCTGACTTGTGATAATAATTTCCTTGCTTTTCTTATATTTCTGCCACTCATATATGCAGCACTGGACAGTGTTTAATTTTGCCTCTTTTTGAACATTATGTCAATAAATCATACTGTATGTATTATCTTGGGTCTTCTACTTAACATAATGCTGAATGTCTCTTCATATGTTTATTGGCCGTTTGTATGTCTTCTTTGGAGTAATGTCTATTCAAGTCTTTTGCCCATTTTTTAATTGGGTTGTTCCCCTGTGTTTTGAATTGTTGGAGTTTTTATATATATATATATATTTTAGTTAGTAAACGCTTATCTGATACATGGTTACAAAATATTTTCTCCCATTCTGTAGGTTGTCTCTTCACTTTCTTGATAAAGTCCTTTGATGCACAAATGTTCTGTTGTTTTTTTTTTTTTTAAGCATTGACTCCCCAGTCCCTGTTACCCCAGCCCATGGGAACCACTTATCTACTTTGGTCTCTAGACATTTGCCTGTTGTTTCTGGCTTATTTCACTTAGCATAATGTTCTCAAGGTTCATCATGTTGTAGTAGGTATCAGAATTTCATTTCACTTTATGGCTGAATAATAATCCATTGTGTGAATGTACAGCATTTTGTTCATTCATCTCTTGATGGACACTTGGTTTGTTTCCACCTTTTAGCTATTGTGAATAATGCTGCAGTAAACATAGGTGTACAAGTATATGTTTGAGTCCCTGCTTTCAGTTCTTTGATGTATATACCTAGGAGTGGAATTGCTGGATCATATAGCAATTCTATGTTTAACTTCAAGGAACCACCAAATCATTTTCCGTAATGGCTACACCACTTTACATTCTCACCAGCAATGCACATGTGTTGTAGTTCTTCACATCCTCACCAACACTTACTATTTTCATTTTTTTTAAAATGTAGCTGCCATAGTGGGTGTGAAGTGGTATCCCATTGTGGTTTTGATTTGAATTTCCATAATTAATAATGAAGTTTCCATACTTACTAATGATGTTAAGCCTGTCTTTTCAATGCTTAATAGCCCTTTGTATCTTCATGGGAGAAATATGTATTTAAGTCCTTTGCCCATTTTTTATTGGACCATTTGTATTTTTTCTGTTATATTGGAGTTCTTTATGTATTCTGAATATTAAACCCTTATCTGATAAATGGTTTCCAAATATTTTCTTCCATTATATAGATTGTCTTTTTACTTTCTTATTAATGTCCCTTGATGCACAGAAGTTTTTAATTTTGATGAAGTCCAGTTTATCTGTTTTTTCTTTTGTTGCTTGTGTTTTGGGTGTCATATTTACAAATCCATTGCCAAAAACAAGGTCATAAAGTTTTACACCTATGTTTTCTTCTAAGAGTTTTATCCATTTGGGGTTAATTTCGTACATGGTGTGAGGTATGGATCCAACTTTATTCCTTTGCATGTGAATATCTAGTTGTCCCAGCACCATTTGTTGAAGAGACTATTCTCCAGTGAATGGACTAAGCACCGTTGTCAAAAATCAATTGGCCATAAATGTTTGTTTGTTTTTTGGACTCAACTCTATTTCTTTGTTCTCTATCCTTATACCAGTACCAGATTGTTTTGATTACTGGAGCTATACAGTATGTTTTCAGATAGGGAAGTGTAAGTACTCCAGCTTTGTTCTACTCTTTCAGGATTGTTTTGACTCTTCAGGTCCCCTTGCAATTCCATATGAATTTGAGGATCAGCATTTCCCTTTCTCCAAAAAAGGCTGTAGAAATTTTGACAGGTATTGTGTTGAATCTGTAGATTGCTTTGAGTAGCGTTGACAGCTCAGTATTAAGTCTTCCAATCTGTGAACGTGGATATCATTCCATTTATTTACGTCTTCTTTAATTTCTTTCTGCAGTGTTTCATAGTTTTCAGGGTACAAGTCTTTCAGGTCCTTAGTTGAATTGCTGTGGTATAGTAGCAATAGATAACTAAGAGAAAGATCAACACACAAAAATCATTTGTTTTTACGTATACCAGCAATGAACACAAGCTGAAAAGGAAATTGAGAAAACAATTTCACTTACAATAGTATCTAAAAGTATAAATACCTAGTGCTACTATAACAGAGGAAACCCTGGTGGTGTAGTGGTTAAGAGCTACAGCTGCTAACCAAAAGGTCAGCAGTTCGAATCCACCAAGCACTCCTTGGAAACCCTATGGGGCAGTTCTACTCTGTCCTATAGGGTCGCTATGAGTCGAAATCGACTCGACCGCAATGGGTTTGGGTTTTTTTTTTTTTTGGTTTACTATAACAAGTACCACAAGTGGGTGACTTTAATGAACAGAAATTTATTTTCTCACAGTTTAGAAGGCTAAAATTCCAAATTCAGGTCACTGGCTCTAGGGGAAGGCTTTCTCTCTCTGTCGGCTCTGGGTGAAGGTGATTGTCTCTTTTCAGTTTCTGTTTCTTGGCTCCTTGATCTTCATATGGCATGGCGTCTATCTTCCCCATCTGTGCTTCTTTGCTTCTGTGCCTAATCTGCTCTTTTTACATCTGAAAAGTGATATGGTTTAGGATACACCCTGCATTGATATGGCCTCATTAACATAACAAATTAAACTATTTCTAAATGGGATTATATCCACAAGTATAGGAGTTAGTATTCCAACACATATTTTTGGGGTACACAATTCAACCCATAACAATCTTTTACCCTGTGACTCAGCTAAATTAACTTACTAGCTCTAGTAGCTTTCTTGCAGATTCTTTGGGATTTTCTATATATAGGATAATGTCATCTGCCAGTGTAGTTTTACTTTTTCCTTTCTGATTTGGTTGCCTTTTATTTCTTTTCCTTGCCTAAGTGTTCTTTTTAGAACTTCCAGTGTAATGTTCAATAGCAGGGGTAAAAGCATGAATCATTTTCTTGTTTCTAATCTTAGTGGGAAAGCTTTTAGTCTTTCTCCACTGAGTATGATGTTAGCTGTGGGTTTTTCAATGCCATTTATCATGTTGAGGAATTTCCCTTCAATTCCTAGTTTGCTGGGTGTTTTTATCATGAAAAGGTGATGTTTTCTGCATCAGTTGAGATGGTCTTACGGTTTTTTTCCTTTGTGCTATTCAGTATTACATTGGATGACTTTCTAATGTTGAAGCACCCTGGCATTCCTGGGATAAATCCCACTTGGTCATAGTGTATAATCCTTTTAGTACAGTGTTGGGTTTGGTTTTCTACTATTTTGTTGTTAATTTTTGCAGCTATATTTATAAGGGATTCTGGTCTATAGTTTTCTTTTCTGGTGGTGTCTTTATCTGCCTTTGGTATCTGGGTAATATTGGCCTCTTCGAATGAGTTAGGAAGTGTTTCTTCCCCTTCTGTTTTTACGAAGAGTTTGAGAAGGATTGATTTCAATTTTTATTTAAATGTTTGGTAGTATTCCCCCAATGAAGCCACCTTATCTTGAACTTTTCTTTGTTGGGAAGTTTTTGATTACTGATTCAATCGCTTTACTTGTTATAGATCTTTTAAGATTTTCTATTTCTTCTTGAGTCAATTTAGATAATTTTGTGTTTCTACAAATTTGTGCATTTCATCTATGTTATCTAATTTGTTGCTGAAAAGTTCTTAATTTTGATTAAATCCAATTTATTTTTTTTGTTTTGTTGCTCATGCTTTTGGTTATCATATCTAAGAATCCATTGTCAAAAACTAAGTCTGACGCTTTATCCCTGTTTTCCTCCTAAGAGTTCTCTAGTTTCAGTTCTTATATTTAGGTCATTGACAATTGAGCACTTTTTCAGTTATTGTCTATGTGTATCTCCTCTTTTGTGAAGAACCTTTTCAGTCATTTGTCTCTATTCTTAATAGTTGTTCGCCTTTTTCTTATTGATTTGTAGGAGTTATTTATGTATTCTACCTTCAAGTTCTTTATCTTTTATTTGTGTAGCAAATATCTTTTCCCATTCTATGGCTTTTTCCCCCTATCTCTTTATGTTATTTTTAATGTAGTTGAATTTATTAATCTTTTCCTTAATGATTAGTGCTTTTTCTATCTTAAGAAATCCTTCCATACTTATATCTTGCTGGTGGAAGTGCAAAATAGTATAACTCCCATAGAGTGGAATTTATCAATATTTAGAAAATTTTGTATACACTTGCCCTTTGTCTCAGCAATACCACTTCTTGGAATCTATTAGGGAAATGTACTTTAAAAATACAAAATCCTGTAGGCACAAGGCTGTTCATCAGCACATTTGTAATAGCCAAAGAGTAGATAGAATACCAGTGTACATCAGTAGGGATATAGTCAAATAAACTATGGTTTATTCATACAGTGGAGTACTGTGCAGCTATAGGAAGGAATGGAAAGAGCTCTACACATTCATATGGAGTCACCTCAAGGATATATTGTTAAGTCCAAAAAAATAAGTTGCAAAACAACGTTAATAGTAAGTTTCCTTTTATGTAGGAGAAGGGGGTAAACAATTAATTAAGTATATATTTGCCTATTTGCTTTTATTTTCAAAAAAGAAACAATGGAACCATAATCTGAAACCTAATAAAAACTATTACTTATAGGGAAGGAAGGGAACCGGATGAAGGCACTAGAGATGAAAATGCGACTTCTGTAAAGGCACTGTGTTTATAGTTTTTACATTAACCATTGCTGTCAAGTCAATTCCGACTATAGTGACCCTACAGGACAGAGTAGAACTGCCCCATAGGGCTTCCAAGGAGCAGCCAGTGGATTCCAACTGCCAACCTTTTGGTTAGCAGCTGAGCTCTTAACCACTGCATAATTAAAAAACAAATATAAATCAATAACGAAAAAAAAAATCAATCCCTAAAATTAAAAAACAACTTGAAGCAAATGAATCTAACTATAAATAAAGTTAGTAGCATAACCACACAAAAAAAAACAATTACCTAATGTGACTTTAAAACCTAATATTTGAACATTCCTGTTGGGATATATTCCAAGGATAAAAGTAACTGCAAAGAAATATAAAATTGTACTCAGTAGTTTTATTATTTTTGCTAGTGCTGCTGTAACAAAAGTACCACCAGTGGGTGGCTTTAAAGAACAGAAATCTATTTTCTCGTGATTCAGGAGGCTAGAAGTGTGAATTCTGGGCACTGGCTATAGGGGAAGGCTCTCTGTGGACGCTGGGGGAAGATCCTTGTCTCAGCTTCTATAGCCCTGGCATCCCTTGGCCATCGTCACATGGCATCTATCTCTTACCCCTCCCATTTGTGCTCGTTCCTATATCTAATCTGCTCTTTTTGTAACTCAGAAGTGATTAGGTTTAAACACACCCTACAATGATACAGTCTCATTAACATAACAAAGAACACCCTATTCTCAATGGGATTACATCCACAGTTATAGGGGTTAGGATTCCAACACTATTTTGGGGGGACACAATTCAATCTATATCAGTTAGTAACATATTAGTATTATTATTGACATTTTAAAATTCTATAGTATA
>NW_004444004.1:533151-543052 GCF_000243295.1 Trichechus manatus latirostris | reverse complement strand
TCTGTAGTATAAAGAAATTGTAGGAAAAAGCTAGTAAATAATTTTGTTAATATTAGGAGCCAAGATTTTATACATATGAGAAAAGAGATGCAAGTCTAAAATCAAGAAGTTTAAGTAAAAGCTTTGTAATCTTAAATTTGAACTGGACATACCAGTAAAACTCATGATTTATTTTTTACTATAAATATATATCCTAGCTTTATCCACTGAAAAAGGCTTAGAAGCAACAACAGCCCAATAGCAGTGAACACCCATAGCAACACACTGTGGTTTCTAAATACCATTTCCCACTAAAAGGAACCAGGGATCCTTGAAGAAATACTCCAGGTTTGGGTGGGATAACTTGATCATTCAAAAGAATCATGACTACATTTAATTGAAACACATCAAATATATAAAAATAAGTCATCTCCTAATGATACTAACAATAATCATTGCTTACCATTGGACATTTCTAGGTTACCAACTCATTACTCTAATAATTGGTAAATAATGGAAAAGAATCAAGCATTTATCTTGCCTTTCCTGTATGAACTGTGTTTAGGGAAATGAAATAGATTGATGATGGTAAGTTCATTATACAATTCCAGCTAGTAAATGAAACAGACATAATAGAATTAGGAGGTCCTCATTTTGTAACCTTTAATAAATTAATAGATCCTAGGCCATGGTCATCAATGGGTGCAAAAGCCATTAGGTGAAAGGTAAATAGGAGAATTTTGTAATGGAGGGATCAGACTAATACCACCTGAATCCACTGATCAATTTTAGTGTCACTAAAAATGGGACCACCAAACATTATATACCTTATGATATAATGTAGTTCAAAGGACACAGCACCATTTTTTGCCTAAAAAAAAAATAAACCTGTATCTAATCAGATCTCCAGATCAGCACTGTCAAATTTGACTTCCTATAATGATGTAAATGATCTTTATCTACTCTGTCCAGTATGGTATCCTTTCGACACATGTGGCTCTTGAGCACTTAAATGTGACTAATGGGACTGAGGAACTGATATTTTAAAAATGAATTTAAATAGCTACATGTGGCTAGTGGCTACTGTATTAGATAGCACAACTCTGTATTTAACTACCAATTCACAGGAAATACAGTGGCTAGAGGAATAAGTTAAACAACACCTGAGGAAACAATTAGCCAAATCCATTTGTTCTGTAAATGACCTGGTTTCTCTAATAAATCAGTGGTATGGAGAAAAAATGGGTTGGAGGATTGATAGGAAAGGGCACTGTTTTAGAATAAAAGAGACTTAAGAGACATAGCAGTCAAATACTTGTTTAGATCTTGAATGAGCAACCAACTGTAAAAGGATATCTTTCAGAAAGGGCAGTTTAAATTTGAACTTGGTATTAGATGATAATAAGGAATTATTATTAATTTTGTGAAGTGTGATAAAGCCATACTGGTTATATATTTTTAATACCCTTATTGTTTAGAGGTGCATGCACTTACATGATCCTGAGAGTGAGTGCCTCCTTAACGTTTGCACCCTAGATGCCTCACTTGACTCACCATAGTCCCAGCCTTGCTTGGGATGCAATGTAGTAAAATAGCTATATACTCTTGTCATTTATCACAGGTTGTAAAGACCTGCCCCAGCAGAGTTTCTGTGTCTGAGATCCAAGATTTAATTTATTAATTTATCTAAGGTTGTATTGGTAGGCTTTGTAGAACTTCCCTATCTCTTTGTCTTGATCCAGATGATCCCCAAAAGAAGAACAAAGGTGATCCCATGAACAACCTGGAAAATTTTTACCAAGAGATGATAATGAAAAAACGTCTTGAAGAGTTCCAACTTATGAGAGGTGAACCCTTTGCTTCCCACTCACTGGTGTCAGCTACATCAGTGGGAGATAGTGGCACAGCTGAGAACCCGTCATTACTCCAGGACAAGGGAAAACAGGCAGCACAGGGTAAAGGTCCCAGTCTCCATGTGGCAAAAGTTATTGATTTTTCACCTCAGCAGTGTTGGACTGGGCCTAAGAAGCTGACGCAGCCAATAGAATTTATCCCAGAAGATGAGATCCAGAGAAATCGTTTGTCAGAGGAAGAAATCCGAAAAATTCCTATGTTTTCTTCATATAATCCAGGGGAGCCAAACAAGGTATAGGCCAAATCAAAAAAAAAAAAAAAAATGGGTTATTTTCATTTTTATTTCCCTCTACTTCAAGTAATACTTTTAAATTAGCTTTGGTTATACCAAAAAATCACGAGATAGGCACAGTGATTATGTTTGTCCTTGACCTTGACTATTCATTCTCTGCATAGTACAGAAGTAGCATATTCCTTATGATGTACTTTATGCTTTTCTAAGGTCCTAAGCTACCCTTGGAGTTTTAAAGAAATCTTTATGAGACTCAAGTTCATACCCACTAGAAGCCCTGAATTGAAGGAGCAGTAACCTCTAATAATAAAGTAATATTCATAGGAGCACCATATCTGGTAGCCATTGTGCCTCTGGAATTAGTCAATAAATAATTGACTGCCTGGTTGTGAGTAGATTTTACCACATGAGCTTTCTCTTCAGAATGCTCTACATGATTTTTATATGACATATGACTTATGTTGCCGGTAGCTAAGCAGCAGTGAAAAACACAGGTCCTCTAAATTCTTGAGAAATTGACAAACATGTAACTAAGTAAAGTTGTAACTAATCCTTGTTTTACTGATCAGATCATTATTTCACATTCATGGTATACATTACATGTGGAATGGAAAACTCTTCGTTATCATGTCACCCAAAGAGGCAACACAAACTCCTGGAACATATACTTTGTTGTGTCTAATTTAAAAAACAAAACGAAAAAATAATGTTAGTTTCTTACTGCCCCAGAATTTTTTTTAAAAGGCATTGTAGATTAGGGCTATTAAAACAGTTTCCTTTCAGTGTTTGGATTTCTAATATATTGTTGCTGTTAGTTCAAGAGTAGCTTCATAATTTTTTTATTATGAAATATTACTTATAAAAATTTATAGAGAATAATATAACAACTTTGTACAGAGCCAGCCATCTTTATCAAGTCTTAGCATTTTCCATATTTGCTTAATTAAAAAAAGATAAAGCATTATATATTATACCCCATGTGTTTCAGAGTAAACATCCATAGAGTTTTCAAGGCTGTGACCTTTCAGAAACAGATCGCCAGGCGTGTTTTCCAACACACCTCTGGGTGGATTTGAACCACTAACCTTTCAGCTAATAGTTGAGCACTTAAACAACATATAGTTCTACATATTTTAAAACTACATAAATTATACTCTGCATTCTTCTACAGCTTGATTTTTTGGCTCAATATTTATGTTTTTGAAGTTTATTTCCAGTGTACAATGTAGTATTTCATTATAGAAAAATACCATAATTCATTTATCCATTTTCCTGTTGAATATTTTGAAATATGCCCAGAGCACTCTCCATAACACACGTTTGCCCTCCAAGGGAAAATACATTACCCAAACCTTATCTGACCTAGGGGAGATGCAATTGGCCAGCTCTAGCCCCCAGGTAAGAAAAAGGATTAAAAGGCTAAGACGTGCTTCTGAAGGTCACAGCCCAGGTACGCAGGACCAATAAAAAACTGAGTTTTAATCATAAATCATAGAACGCTTCCCCTGCCCAAACCTTATAACCACATCAACAGGGTTCTAGTGTAGTAACAGTGGTTTATAGCTGAAAGAGCTCCAAGACTTAAACTCTAATTAAGAAGGAGTTTTTATGGAAACCAGAAACAGCAAAGGAGACAAAAACAAGGACACTAGAGGAAATTGAATGAATCTTCTTGTTGTTGTTAGTTGCTGTTGAGTCACCTCTTACTCATGGTGACCTTATGTATAACAGAATGAAACATTGCCTGGTACTGCATCATCTTTATGATTGTTGGTATGTTTGAGTCCATTGTTGTGGCCTGCTGTCATGTCAATATCATTGATGGTTTCTCTCATTTTCATTGGCCCTCTACCAAACATGTTGCCCTTTTCTAGTAATCAGTCTTTCCTGATGACATGTCCAAGATAAGCAAGTTGAAGTCTTGCCAACCTTACTTCTAAGGAACATTCTAGTTGTATTTCTTCTAAGACTGATTTTTTTTTGTTCTTTTGGCAGTCCATGGTATATTCAGTATTCTTCACCAATATCACAGTTCAAACGCATCGGTTCTTCTTCTGTCTTCCTTTTTCATTATCCAAATTTCACATGCATATGAGGCAATTGAAAAGTCCATGGCATGGGTCAGATGCACGTTAGTAATCAAAGTGACATCTTTGCTTTTTAAAACTTTGAAGAGGTCTTTTGCAGCAGATTTGCCCAATGCAGTACATCATTTGATTTCTTGACTACTGCTTCCAAATTGTTGACAACTTGAATTACTTCTCCATTTATTATGATATTGTTTATCAGTCCAGTTGTGAGGATTTTTGGTTTCTTCATGTTCAGGTGTAGTCCATACTGAAGGCCTTTGACCTTCATCATTAAGTGCTTTAAGTCGTCTTCATTTTTGGCAGCCAAGGTTGTGTTATCTGCATATCCCAGATTGTTAGAGTCTTCCTCCAATCCTGATGTCACATCCTTTTTTTATATAGCTTCCTGGATTATTTGTTCAGCATACAGATTGAATAAGTAAGGTGAAAGAACACAACCTTGCCACACGCCTTTTTCAATTTTGAGCCATGCAGTATTCCCATATTCTGTTCAAACTACTACCTTTGATCCACAGGTGCACAATTAAATGTTCTGAAATTACCATTCTTCAAATGTTATTCATAATTTGTTATGATACACACAGTGGGAATGCCTTCACAGAGTCGATAAAACACAGGTAAAAATATTTCTGGTATTCTCTGCATATAAACATTTAAAAATCATTTAGAAAGTTAGGGGATCCCAGGAAAGATGGCAGACTGTTACAAGAGAATCTAACTGTATTACAGATACATAAAACAACCTCACTGAAGGGAATGGGGAGAAAAATTGTTGACCTAAGTATCTTTGGAAATGTGTGGAGTCTGGAAGACTAAAAGCAAAATGAACTGCACATAAGCACTATAGTTGATAAAATTGTTTCCCATGGTGGTATAGATTAATAATTCTGACACTACCATACATGTATACTGGAATGGAACAGTTAGGTAAATGGATGGCAGATCATGGGAGCCAGGTCTCACTAATAGAGTGAGAGTTTACAGAGAAGCAAGGGGAGGAGCCTAGTATGATCCATGTGGTAATGGATTAAAGTTGGAGATATCAGAATGAACTCATGTCTAACTTAATATAGATACAGATGGTTACTTATAGAAATATTTATATGTATGTGTATATATATATATGTTACGTATATTTTTTTCTCTGTCAGCTGAGAGAACCTAGAAGAAATGACATCCCAGTAGCATCAACAAGCCTAACATCCATATCTCAGTTTCTAATACCATTCTTCAATAAAAGGAACCGGGGCTCCTTGGAAAAACAGATGTTTTGAGAACTGGGGCAGGAAATATACAAGATTAGCCTGGAGCATCTTGTAGTATCAGAAAGTAAGGAAGTGCTCAAAACAAGCAAAAAACATTGATGAGGGTATTTCAAAGGCACACAGGAGCCAACTGAAAGAGCTTCAGATGTTCGTAGGTGGAATGATCTGTGCAAAAACTAAATTAGTATAGAATTATAACGCGAAGTATAAAGTAAATATCCATGAGTTCATATGGATATAAATAAATGATTAAATAAATGAGGGAAAAAATACAAACCTCCCTTTCAGAAGAATTCAAAATAATTTTTGTAGGTATTCCATCCTCAAGGAGGGGGAGAATAACTCCCCACTCTTGAGGTGTAGGCTGCTCATACTGACTTCCTTTCAAAGATTACAGCATAGAAAGGGGGAGAGATGATAGTAACTTTACAGCAGAGAAACCTTACAATCACTGCCTCATTTAGGTGATCAAGACTAACATCAGCAGTTATAAATCATGTTGATATTGTGTACACTTGATATGAAGTAATGAAAATGGCAGTTTACCGCCGCTGTGGTCTTCATCCTAATATCCCATAACTCTGTTCTAACCAGGGGAGAATCACCAGACAAATTTCAGTAGTGGACAATCCTACAAAATACATGACCAGTGCTCCTAAAAAACTGTCAGGGTCATCAGAAGCCAAGAAACTGCCACAGTCGAGACAATCCTAAGCACACATGACAACTAAATGTAATGTGGTATCCTGGATAGGATCCTGGAATAGAAAAAGGACTTCAGGGAAAAACTAAGGAAATCTAAATAAACTATGGATTGATTAATAATAATGTTCCAATATTGGTTTATTAATTGTAATAAGTATATCATACTAATATAAGAAATTAATAATAGGGAAACTGAGTGCAGAGTATCTGGGAACTCTGTACTATCAATATTTTTGTAAATTTAAAACTGTTCTAAAAATTAAAGTCTATTTAAAAAGGGGTAAAAAGTTAACTGTATAAGAATTCATAGAGATCCACTTCCGGGCAACCTGGCACTGTAGACAGAAGCACCATGCCATCCCTCCACAGCAAAGATCTGAAAAACTAAGTCAAACAGAGACAGATGTCAATCCTGAAACCCTAAGCATCAAATGAAGAGATAAAGAACTCAGCCAAGCACAGAATGGAATAAGAAACTGACGAGAACAGAGAGCGAGGAGAGATACATGCAGAGGTCCCCTATCAGCTAACACAGCACGGGTCCGCCATCTTGGACTCCCATTGGAGATCAGCGAACGGGGTACGAGAAAGCAGCTTCACGGAGCTTCCAGCAGGAGACAGAAAAACTGGTAACCAGCAATATATGCTTTCCCACCCCCCAACCGTCTTCTCCCCCACTCGGCCTCCTCTGCTTCCTGCGGCCACAGTCTCTTGACCGGGAAGCACCAGCTTAACCACGGTGCTGCTTGGATTCCACCCGCCCACACTGGCCAGCTCCCTGAGTGCCATTTGTTGGCTGCTGGTGTTGCTTTTTTCTGCTTCTTTTGATTTCTTCCATACCTCTCACCACCTCCCTGTCCTTTCTCTCAAATACCTGACTCGGTGTGCCATCTTAGCTTCTTCCTGAAATGCTGCGAAACAACCGCTCAACTGTGAAACTGCTTCCTGGCCCATGCCGCCATGCTGGTGTGATCCCTGCGGTTTTTTATTTGTTTTGATTTGTTCTGTTTTGATTTGTTTGTTTATTTTCTTTTTCTTTTCTCAGCTTCCGAGCCCCTTCTAGCCAGGCAGTACTGTGCAGCTTGGGACGTACTCCATTATTCTGCACAGACACACAGTGGGATCCCCGGGGTAATTTCTTTTTTCTTGTTTTTTTTTCTTTGTTTTCTTTTCTCTCTTTTTCCCTTTTTCTTCATTTCTCAGTTTCTCGTATCACTATACTTCTCTTCCTGTCTCCTGAATACCTGGTGCTCTGTGACACTTCTACCTCTTCTAGCCAGGCTATACTTCACAGCCTAGGAGCAACTTCCCCAGTCTTCGCAGCTGCACCAGTGGGATCCCTGGAGGCTTTTCTAATTTTTATTTATTCATTTTTTTTCTTTTACCCCTTTTCTTTTTCTCATTCTTTTTGTTTCTCCATTTCTCAGTCTCTCATCTCTCCACTCCAATGGCAGGCTCCCTTAGCACTCTTTTTGGTTTGTATGTTCTTGGCTCCTGTTCTGCTCTCCTCTCTCTCCTCTTTCCCATACCCGTCTTAGCTCCACACATCACAGTCTTCCCCCTCCTTCCTACCTTCCTGCACCTGCACTGAACATCACACCCCCAAGCAGCACAGGCACGGCCTACGGAAACCTGCCTTGCACTGATTCCCAGCCCACCCTGTTGGCCCTAGTACGTGCCACAAACAACCCGCCCCAGCACCTCCCCTTCACCTGGACCTGCCCTGCTGTACCATACCTGAGTGACTGACCCTGCTCATTGCAGAAGGAATCGAAAAGTATCGTACCTACAGATGAGAAAACAACAAAGAACGCACAGCCTGCCTGGTCAGACATAACCAAATAAAACAAAAAAGTAGGACAGAATAAATCTACAATCAGTAAACGAGGAAAATAACTACTGAATGTCCTGAAGACAGCAGAAAATATCAAAACATACAAAAATAGGACAGGCTGGTTCCAGGAGGCGTCCAAAGTAAAACACCAGATGACTTTCCAGTAGAAGAAAAGGCACTAGAACTACCTGATAGGGAATTCAAATCTCTAATATTCAGAGATATCCAAGAGTTGAAGTAAAAAGCAGACAAAAATGAGGAAAAAATAGACAAATTCATGGAAAATACAGACAAAACAATGGAAGAATTCAGGAAAATAATACAGGAACAAAACGCCAAAATAAATTCATAACTAAAAATCATACAAAAACAACAGTTAGAAATCTGAAAGATAAACAACAAGATTTCAGAAATGGACAGTGTCATAGAAGGGCTGAGGAGCAGGTTTGAAATGATGGAAGACGGTCGGCGAAATTAAAGACACACAATTGGATACAACACTGAGGAAAAATCAGAAGGAAAAAAAACGCAGAAAAATGAAGAAACCCTGAGAATTATGTGGGATACAATCAAAAGCAAAAATTTTCGAGTGATCGGAGTTCCAGAATGGGGAGAAAACCGAAAACACAGGATCATTGAAGAACTTATGACAGAAAACTTCCCCAATACCATGAAAGATGAAAAGCTGATGATCCAGGAAGCTCAATGAACACCATATAGGATAGACCCCAAAAGAAAATCACCAAGTCATATCATAATCACACTCAGTAAAACCAAAGAAAAACGAATCCTAAGAGCAGCTCGAGAAAAACAAAAAGTCACATACACGGGAGAAACAATAAGACTAAGCTCAGATTATTTAGCAGAAGCCATGCAGGCAAGAAGGCAGCAGGATGACGTATATAAAAACTTGAAAGAAAAAAATTGCCGGCCAAAAAATAATACATCCTACAAAACTCTCGTTCAGATAAGATGGTGAAATTAGGACATTTCCAGATAAACAGAAATTAAGGGACTATGTAAAAACCAAACAAAACTTGCAAGAATTATTAAAGGGCATCCTTCAATCTGACAACAAACAACATCAGACCACAGGCTGAATATAGGACACAGGATCGTACCACCCAGATACCAACCTAGGAAATGAACTCTCAAGGACTGTCCAAAACTAAAAGAATTACAACAGGGAACCAGAGAGGTTAATCTGTAAATGACAACAACATCAGAACAATAAAAGAGACAATAAATGGTGTAGGTACAGAACCTTCTAATGGAGAGAAAGGCAAGGTAATACCAAGTAATAATAGACTGGTTCAAACCTGGGAAGATAAGGGTAAATTTCAATGTAACCACAAAAAAAGTTAACAAACCTACTCATCAAAATAAAGAAAAACAAAGTCTCACTAAAAACAAAGCCTACAAAAACAAAAGAAATTTTAAAAAATCCACAAACAAAAGGAATTCAGCACAGGAGAGTAAGATAAAGAAATGTCAGCACCACAAAAAAGAGCACTACCAAATGACAGCAATAAACTCACACCTATCAATAATTACACTGAATGTAAATGGCCTAAATGCACCCATAAAGAGATGGAGACTGACAGAATGGATTAAAAAACAGGATCCATCAATATGCTGTCTACAAGAGGCACACCTTAGAAACAAAGACATAAATTTATTAAAAATCAAAGGATGGAAAAAAATACATCAAGCAAACAGCTACCAAAAAAGAGCAGGAGTGTCAATACTAATCTCAGATAGAATAGACTTTAAAACAAAATCCACCATAAAAAACAAAGAAGGACACTATATAATGATTAAGGGGACGATCCATCATGAAGACATAACCATAATAAACATCTACGTACCCAATGACAGGGCT
>NW_004444004.1:491709-531816 GCF_000243295.1 Trichechus manatus latirostris | reverse complement strand
ATAAGTAAAGCGCTACTGAAGAGGAAGAATAAAATAGGTGGACTCGCACTACCTGACCTGAAAACCTACTATACAGCTATGGTAGTCAAAACAGCCTGGTACTGGTACAACGACAGATACATTGACCAATGGAACAGAATTGAGAACCCAGATGTAAGTCCAGTCACCTATAGTCAATGGCCCAAAGTCCATCAAATGGGAAAAAGACAGTCTTTTTAACAAATAGTGCTGGAAAAACTGGATGTCCATCTGCAAAAAAATGAAACAGGACCCATAGCTCACACCATATACAAAAACTAATTCAAAATGGATCAAAGACCTAAATATAAAACCCAAAGCTGTAAAGTTCATAGAAGAAAAAATAGGATCAACGCTAGAGAACCTAATACATGGCATTAACAGGTTGCAAACCATAACCAACAACACACAAACTCCAGAAGATAAGCTAGATAACTGGGCTCTTCTAAAAATTAAACGCTTATGCTCATCAAAAGACTTCACCAAAGAGTAAAAAGAGAACCTACAGACTGGGAAAAAATTTTTCATCATTACAAGTCAGACAAAGGTCTAATCTCTAAAATCTACAAGAAAATCTAACACCTCTACAACAAAAAGGCAAATAATTCAATTAAAAAATGGGCAGTGGAAATGAACAGACACTTCACCAAAGAAGACATTCAAGCGACCAACAGACACATGAGGAAATGCTTGCCAACACTAGCCATTAGAGAAATGCAAATTATAACCATGAGGAGCTACCATCTTACCCCAGCATTACTGGCACGAATCCAAAAAACTGGAAATAACAAATGTTGGAGAGGCTGCGGGGAGATTGGAACTCTTATGCACTGCTGGTGGGAATGCAAAATGATACAATCATTTTGGAAAATGATATGGCACTTCCTTAGAAAGCTAGCAATAGAGATACCATACGATCTAGCAATGCCACTCCTAGGAATATATCCTGGAGAAATAAGAGCTGTGAAACGAATAGACATACGCATACCCATGTTCATTGCAGCATTGTTCCCAATAGCAAAATGATGGAAACAACCTAGATGCCCATCAACAGATGATTGGATAAACAAACTATGGTACATACACACAATGGAGTATTATGCAATGATAAAGAACAATGATGAATCCATGAAGCATCTCATAACATGGATGAAACTGGAGGATGTTATACTGAGTGAAATAAGTCAATCACAAAAGGACAAATATTGTATGAGACCTCTACTGTAAAAACTCAAAAAGTTTACACACAAAAAGAAACAATCTTTGATGGTTATGAGGGAGGGGAGGGGTGGAGGTGGAAAAACACTAAATAGACAATAGATAAGTGGTAACTTTGGTGAAGGGTAAGACAGTACACAGTACTGGGGAAGCCAGCACAACCTGTACAAGGACAGGTCATGGAAGCTCCATAGACACATCCAGACTCCCTGAGGGACTGAACTGCTGGGCTGTGGGGACCATGGTCTCAGGGAACATGTAGCTCAATTGACATAACACAGTTTATAAAGACAGTGTTCTACATTCTACCTTGGTGAGTAGCATCTGGGGTCTTAAAAGGCTGTGAGCAGCCATCTAAGATTCTCCATTGGTCTCACCTCTTCGGGAGCAAGGGAGAATGAAGAAAACAAGATAAAAGGAAGAGATAAGTCCAGAGGACTAATGGACCACAACTACCACGGCCTCCACCAGACTGAGTCCAGTACAACTAGATGGTGCCCAGCTACCACCACTGACTGCTCTGACAGGGATCACAACAGGGGATCCAGGACATAGCTAGAGAAATATGTAGAACAGAATTATAACTCACAAGAAAGACCAGACTCACTGGCCTCACAGAGACTGGAGAAACCCTGAGAGTATGGACCCCGGACACGCTTTTTAGCTCAGTAATGAAGTCACTCCTGAGGTTAACCCTTCAGCCAAAGATCAGACAGGCCCATAAAACAAAACGAGACTAAATGGGCACACCAGCACAGGGGCAAGTTCGAGAAGACAGGAGGGGACAGGAAAGCTGGTAACAGGTAACCCAAGGTCGAGAAGGGGAGAGTGTTGACATGTCATGGGGTTGGCAACCAATGTCACAAAACAGTATGTGTGTTAATTGTTTAATGAGAAACTAATTTGTAAATCTTCATCTAAAGTACAGTAACAAAGAATGCATACAGTATAATGCCATTTATATAAAGTTCAAAGCATGCAAAATAATACCGTGTATTTCACAGGGATGCCAGGAAGAGCTTCAGTCTTTTTTATCACTTAAAGTTTCTGTTTTTCTTTTTTACAGAAATGTTTGTCTTGTTTTTGAGCTTAGCTGTATCTATATCTTTTTGTGTGTATATATGTATGTATATATTAATATATATTCTGTAGATTATATGTATATACATATATACACATACGCAGGTATGTATATGTGTATTATACATATCTGTATATGTATGTGTAGGTATGTTTTTGGAGTAGAGAAGACGTGTCTAAGCAAGAACTGACAGAGCCACCTCGACCAGAAGTCCTCTTGATTTTTTAAAAAATGTTCGTGTCAAAGGAAAGAGTCTTAGTATGGACCATAACTAACTGATGAGAAACTTGCAGTCTATTTTCATATACTGCTTTTTGTGGTTATTTTATATGGTGATGCTTTCATAATGAGTTTTTGAGAGCCAAGACTCTAGATCACCTGAAGTTACTTAAATGAATCACAAGTCTGTTATTTTATGCCCTTGCCTTTAAGATACAACTATACTTAAATCCTAAACGTGAGAATATCCAGTTTTTAAAGACTTTAAAACATAAAAATTCTACTGTTTGTTACAATGTTTATTATATTTATTCATACACTTCAATAATTAAGTCATTCAAGTCAGCTCTATTTTTAGCTCTTTCCTTTTGCTGTTCCATCTGAATTGTTCCCAAGTATCTTAAAGCTATAAAGTATATAACTCATGGTAGCTAATAAATTAGAGCTTTTTCTTGTTCTCTTGAATGTTCTTTTTTTTATAGCTTCCCATTTCTGATAGATACAATATCTTCTCTTATTTTTCTGAGATGATGTCTTTATGAAGTTTTTTTTTTTCTCCCTTCATGGTCTCTATTTTCTCCCATTTACTTTCTTTTCTGTTTGTTTATTCTGTTGCCTGTCTTTCACATTAAAAGCTTTCTTCAGATGTCTGATAATAGATGTTCATATTTATAGTAGGGGACTAAAAAGATTTTTGGAAGCTCTGAGTATATAAGGGGCTTTTGTTGACTTGGAGCTTCATTTTAAGGTGACCTGGCTGGACCGTTTGTTGAAATAATTCCCCATCCCAAGTCAGTATCTTTAGATCTTTACTCTTAAAGTTTATCAGAGAAGACTGTTCCAAACTCTTGCTTGAGGGTACTACCAGGATTCTAGGAGCCAAATGGGGGAAAGGTCTAGAGGGTCTTCAGCATTCAGTAAGCATTCTTTGTCTTAATCTCCTTGCTTTCAGAAACAGTATTCACTCTCTCAACTATGTCTGGCATTCCCCGTCTTCAGAGAATGAAACGCCAGTATTTGGCCAGAATTGGGGAGGGGACTTCACTCAGTTACATATGGTGGGAGAGAGGATTTAAAGATCTAATTGGTTTTAAAACATCTCTCAACCTGCTTACCTTATTTTAACCCCATCTGTTCGCATCCATTTCCAGAGGTACCTGAAGCTATAAATTCCTGAACTGTTTGAGAATTCTCAAGTGTAGGTTAGATTAGTTTTGGTTTCTCTACTGCTGGTTTAAGATTCAACTTTCGTAGGTGTGTTGTGTCAGTTCCTACTTAGCCAAGTATTTTCTAGTCCAAAATATTTTTGTTCTTGCCTCCATTTTTGTTCTTCCTGACCTTGTGAGTTTGTGTTTAAAAAAAAAAAACCCTCTAATTTTAGAGGTATTTCTGGAAGGAGTGAAGTCAGATGCATGTGTTTAATCTACCATCTTTATCTGAAACTAATTTAACTTAATAAAAGAGTTGCCTTACCTCCCTTATGTGATATCTCTGTGGTCATTGGTTTGTATTAGGTGTTGTATCTGAAGAACCTTAGCCCTCGGGTGACTGAAAGGGATCTTATCTCATTGTTCGCCCGGTTCCAGGAGAGAAAAGGACCTCCGATTCAATTTCGAATGATGACTGGACGCATGAGGGGCCAGGCTTTCATCACCTTCCCCAGTAAGTAGCTTCATCTAGATAACTACTCAGTTGCAGCGTCAGTTCACTAGAGAGACTACCTATCACCTCTCTGATTTAGTTATAGCCCTTTGAGTTTTCCACAGCCCAGGAATCAACAGTCTTTTGAACAAGCACCTGGGAAGAAGGGAAAGGAAGTAAGGAAAATATGTTTTCAGTGTCCTTCTGTCCCCTTTTTTGTGCCTCCCATTCCTTCGTTGATAGTGCAGGACCACCTTACCCCAGTGTCCTGTTGTGGTAAGGTAGATCTCAATTTCTACAAACTTGGCACTTCTTTCCCACCATACCAAACTTTACTTTCCCTTTGCTGACAATAGTATTTCTGATCCAAGTAATAATTATATTTCTTATTAATTAATAGATTGGTATTCTGATCAGAGTACATCTGCTTGCCTTTAGGACTCAGTGACTATAAGCTAATATGCTAATTCATTAATAATTCATGATTAATTAACGGATGATGATATATTCTTCTAAATATTGTTTGCATGTTAATACATGGCTTCAGTGTCTTAATTCAGAGGAAAGAGTAATACAGGAATTTCAGTTTCTGTGACAGACCAACCAATATGTCTTTTTGGGGGGAGGTTAGGTAGGAGTTGTACTTTTCATTGTTCTAAACTGTCATCATTTATAAACAACTTACTTACGTATACACAAATGCTATACATAAAAGCACATTAGTACTGCCAAACTCCCCTCCACTGTTTTCATCTAGTCTTGTACCACCTTTCTTGTCTTACTGAAGGTTTGTGGATCCTCTACACCAGTGGTTTTCAGCCTTTTCAAGTGTGAAGACCCCTTTTAAACTTAAAAAATATTTCATGGATCCCCCCACATAATATGATGCATTGATTGAAACATATGTAATGAAAAAAAGGCTTTGTAAATTCAGTGTTAATTTTAAATTGATAGCTGTTTTACTAATCATAACAGCAGCTATACATATTTGAAAATTTGTAATGTATCAAATTATTGGTTCAGTCTAAAAACATTGTTTATCTACTTATGATTTCACAGACTCCTGGCAGTAATCCACTCCTTATTTCCCACATCCAGGCTTGGAGACCTGAAAGTTGAATACTCCTGCTATACACTATATACTATCACACCTCAAGTTCCTACATGCCTACAAGGGTTCTTAAACTTATTTATTCCATACAAGGGCTCCCACAACCATTCACCCATCAAAAGAGAGTAGCAAAATGTCCTCAATACCATGATAACTCCTTTTATTTGTATTACTGATTCTGGAAATGATTAGGTTCTCATATTACCTACAATCTAACTAAGATAGAGCCACATGTATTAGTTATAGATTAGAATTCTTTAGCATACTGTCTATATTCTTGTTTCTTTACCTGTATATTTCAATTAGGAGAAACCCTCAAACATTCATTTTAAGTTTTTATTGTCATTATTCTTAGCCATTAGTTTAATCTTGCTGAGTTAAACAAATTGGAGATTATGTAAAAGAGAACTGCCAATGACTATATGGCCTTATGCCTGACATTTAACTCAAAGGCAAAAGAACCTAAACCAGGCTTGGAATAGAATTGAATTATTAACTATGTAAATTCATGTTTTTTTTTTCTCTCTCTTTTAGATAAGGAGATAGCATGGCAAGCATTACATCTAGTAAATGGATATAAACTACGTGGAAAAATATTGGTGATAGAATTTGGAAAGAACAAAACACAACTGTCAGATCTCCAGGCTGATTCTCTCATATCATGTGCTACAGATAACACTGCAGAAATCAGTGGCAGCTAGAAGATAAAGAGATTGTGGGTCCTGGGTGGTCTTTCTTGTAACAGAAACTTGGATCTAGGATTTGTGTATACATAGCAGTTTATTTGGAGTTAAAGAGGAGAACTAACTGAGAGGGGAAAAAAGTCATTAAGACAGTTCCTTTCAATATATGGAAAGAGTTGGTAAAAAAACGTTTTCTATAATCAGAAATTATATAGGACAGATGATATGCTGAGAATGAAGGATAGGGTACAAAAAGTATCCTTTTCTCAGGATAAATTAGGAAGTATTATTTCTAAGACTTTTTGTTTAATCTTTATACTTTTTCTGGGGTCTTCAATGTCCCTAGAGATTACATTCTTTACAAGACTGCCTCCTATTTACAAAACAAAAAAAAACTAGTTTAATTTTGAAATATTTATTTACTAGAACCCATCTGTCCTTAATTTCATCCACCTAGTAAACAAAAGACCAAGAACCCAGCCCTAAAGATCAACAAATTCTGTTAAGTCAGAACGATCAGCAGTAGCAGTAGGTAGTTTCATAAGTCAGTTGACATATTTAATGAATACTTCCCCACTAAGTGATCATTGTCTTCAAAAAGCTATATATTTTTCTAAAGGAATCTTTTAGATCAAAATATTGGTGTTCTTATGGCCGTTTAAGCTGGCTACCATTGAGTAATCATTCAATTCAAAGCAATAAACATTGACTAATTCTCTAATTATGTTAGCTATTAGGTATATGAATTTTGAAAGAGGAACGTACTAGTGAAGAATACTAAAGGGGAGTGAGAAGAAATAATTCTCTAGAAGAGAGATAGCCTGTCCCAAATCCCCCAGTTGGTTGTTAATGGCTGCTGGAGAATAGAAATACAGTATACAGGAATATAGTATACAGGAAGTAGTACAATATAATATACAGGAAGTAGTACAAACTTTGGAGTCAGACATTTGTTTAAACCTCACAGCCACACTTACCACTCTGTGACATTGGCAAGTCACCTAATCTGAGCCTCAGTTTTCTCATCTATTAAATGAGGATAATACTACTACTTACCTCATTGGGTTGTGAGGATTAAATGAGATGGTATTATTCAGGCTGAAGAAGTGAAAGAAAAAAGAATGAAGAAAAATAAACAGTCTAGAAACCTGTGGGACACCATTAAGCACACCAACATATGTGTAATGGAAGTGCCAGGAAGAGAGGAGAGAAAAAAAAAGGAGCAGAAAAAATATTCGAATACACAATGGCTGATAACTTCCCAAATTTTATGAAAAACAATCTACATATCCAAGAAGCTCAGTGAACCCCAAATAGGATAAACACAAAGAAATCCATTACAGATGCATCCTAACAAAAATGCTGAAAGGCAAAGACAAAAGAGAAAATCTTGAGAGCAACACGAGAAAAACAAGGGAATCCCAATGAGATTAAGAGCTGACTTCTCATCAGAAACAATGAAGGCAGCAGTGAAATAACATTTTCAAAGTGCTCAAAGGAAAAAAAAAAAAAGGTCTATCACGATTCCTATATCCAGCAAAGCTGTTTTTCAATAATGAAGGTGAAATAAAGACATTCCTAGATAATCAAAAACTGAGAAGATTTATTGCTAACAGACCCAACTTACAAGAAGTACTAAAGGAAGTTCTTCAGGCTGAAAGCAAATAACAGCAGAGAGTAATTGAAAAGGAAAAAAAGGTAATTATGTGATTATAAAAGATAGTATAAATGTGTATTTGTTTTCCTTCTCTTAACTGATTTGAACGCAGCTATATCAAACTGTATATCATTGCAGTGTTGGGATTATAACATATAAAAATGTAATATATTTGCAAATAACAGCATGAAGGAGGTGAGTGGAAGCAAAGATGTATTGGACTACAGTGATGATTCTAGATGGTAACTCAAATCTGCAGGAACAGATTAAGAGAACCAGATATGGGAAATAACAATATAACAAAAGATATAAATATATACTTTCTATTTCTTTTCTCAGCTTCTTTAGAAGACATAATTTTCTATAAAGTAATAATTATGACAATGTATTGCTAGATTTGTAACATATTTAGAATATGTATAACAGTAATACCACAAAAGGGGAAAATAGAATTGTATAGGAATAACATTTCTATATCTCATTGGAATTAAGTTAGTATAAATCTGAATCGAATTCTGATAAGATGTATATGGTGATCCCAAAAGCAACCACTAAGAAAATAACTTAAAAAGTATAGCAAAAAATTGTTCAAGAAATTAAAATGTTGCATGAGAAAATACTCAGTGCAAAAGAAAGCAGTAAAGGAGGAGTAAAGGAACAACAAAGACACGAGACATATAGAAAACAAACAGTAAAATGGCAGGCATAAGCTACCGATATCAATAATTACACTAAACGTGAACAGCTCAAACATTACAATCAAAAGGGAGAGATTGTCACACTGGGAAAAAACAAGATTAAATTCTATACTGTCCACTGGAAGCATACTTTAGATACAAAGATACAGATAGACTGAATGTAAAAGGATGGACAAAAATATATCATGTAAGAAAGCTGGAGTGGCAATACTAATATCAGACAAAATAAATTTTTTTAAAAAGTTGTGGTAAAGAGTGACATTTTATAATGATAAAAGGGTCAATCCATCAGGAAGATACAACACTTATAAACATATATGCACTTAATAACAGAGCACCAAAGTACAAGAAGCAAAAACTGAAAGACATAAAGGAGGAAATAAGCAAGTCAACAATAATAGTTGGAGACTTCAATACACCACTTTCAGTAATGGATAGAACTGGGCAGAAGATCAACAAGGAAATAGAAGACTTGGAAAACACCATAAACCAGCTAAACCAAACAGACAGCTATAGAACACTCCACCAAACAACAGCAGAATATACATTCTTCTCAAGTCTACGTTAAGTCATTCTCCAGGATAAACTATATGCAAGGCCATATGAAAAACCTAAATGTATTTTAAAGGATTGAAGTAATACAAATTATCTCCTCTGACCACAATGGAATGAAATTAGAAATTAATAACAGAAAGAAATTTGGGAAAACCACAAATATATGGAAATTAACACATTTCTCAATAACCAGTGGGTAAAAGAAGAAATCAGAAGATAAATTAGAAAATCCTTTGAGATGAATGTAAATGAAGACACAAAATACCAAAACTTATGGGATGTAGCTAGCAGTGTCTAGAGAGAAATTTATAGCTCTAAATACATACATCAAAATAGAAGATCACTTATCAGTAATCTTAACTTTCCACCTTAAGACACAGAAAAAGAAGAGCAAACTAAGAGCAAGCAGAGGTAGGAAATAATCATGATTAGAGGAGAAATAAATGAAATAAAAGAATAGAAAGCAATAGAGAATACAATCAAATGTTGGTTCTATGAGAAGATCAACAAAATCGACAAAACTTTACCTAGGTTGACCAAGAAAAAAAGAAGAATCAAATTACTGAAATCAAAAGTGAAAGATGGAACATTACTAACCAACCTTACAGAAATAAAAAGGATTATGAAAGAATGCTATGAACAATTGTGTGCCAGTAGCTTAGATGAAAAGGACAAATTCCTAGAAAGACACAAACTACTTGAACTGACTCAAAAAGAAATTGAAACCTGAACAGAACTATAACAAGTAAAAAGGTTGAATCAGTAATCAAAAAACTACCCACAAAGAAAAGCCCAGGCTCCAGTGGTTTCAATGGTGAATTCTACCAAACATTTAAAGAAGAATTAATACAGATTCTTCAAAAAAATTCCAAAAAATAAGAGGAGGAAACTTTTCCCACCTAAGTCCATGAGTACAGTATCATTCTAATACAAAAACCAGACAAAGACATGACAAGAAAACAAAATTACAAAAATCCTCAACAAAATACTAGCAAAGCAAATACAGCAACAGTAAAAGGGTTATACACTGTGACCAAGTGGGATTTACCCTAGGAATGCAATATTGGTTTAACATCAGAAAATTAATTGACATAACACACCATTGTCAATAGAATAACAAAAACCGCATGATCATCTCAATATATGCAGAAAAGGCATTTGACAAAATCCAGCACATTTCCATGATAAAAAAACAAAAACAAAACAACCTAGAAACAGAAGGAAATGTCCTCACCTGATAAAGGACATTTATGAAAAACCCACAGCTAATATCATACTTAATAATGAAAGGCTGGATGTTCTCCCTCTAAAAGGAACAAGACAAGGAGTTCTGATTTCACCATTGCTATTCAACATTGTACTGGAGTTTCTAACCAGATCAATTAAGCAACAAAAAGGAAATAAAAAGCAGATTGAAAGGAGGAAGTAAAACTATATTTGCAGATGACATGATCTTGTGAATAGAAAATCCTAAGGAATCCACTAAACTAATAAACAAGTTCATCAAGGTTTCAGGATACAAGATCAAGATACAAAAATCAATTGCATTTCTATACACTTGCAATACACAACCCAAAATTAAGAAAACAATTCCATTTAAAATAGCATCTAAAAGAATACAATATTTAGGAATAAATTTAACAAAAGATGTTCAAGATGTATACTCTGAAAACTACAAAACATTATTGAAAGAAATTAAAGAAGATCTAAATAAATGAAAAGATCCTGTGTCCATTGATTGGAAAACTTAATATTGTTAAGACAACAGTATTCCCCAAATTTGTCTACAGATTCAATGCAATCCCTGTCAGAATCTCAGCTGGCCTTTTTATAGATACTAGCAAGCTGATTGTAGAATTCATATAGAAACTCAAGGGACCTAGAGTAGCCAAAACATTCTTTAAAAAAAGTTGGAGGATTCATGCTTCCTGATTTCAAAATTTATTACAAGCTGCAGTACTCAAAACTGTGTGGTACTGGCTTAAAGATAGACATATAAATCAATGGAATAGAACTGAAATTTCAGTTAATAAATGGCTAGCAGTGATCAATTGATTTTTGACAAGGGTGCCAAGATCACTCAATGGGAGGAGAATAGTCTTTTCAACAAATGGTACTGGAATAACTGTATAGCCATAGGCAAAAGAATGAAGTTGGACCCTTACCTCATAACATATACAAAAATTAACTCAAAGTAGATCAAAGACCTAAATATAAGCACTAAAGCCATAAAACTCTTAGAAGAAAACGTAGGAGTAAATCTGTTTTACCTTGAATTTGGCAATGGATTCTTACATATGACACCGAAAGCATAAGCAGTAAAATAAAACATAAATTGGACTTCATCAAAATAAAAAAAATTGTGCCTCAAAGGACACCATCAAGAAAGTGAAAAGACAACACAGAATGGAAGAAAATGTTTGCAGATTATATATCTGATGAGGGACTTGTATCCAGAGTGTATATAAAAAAAACTTGATAATGAAAAGACAAATAATTCAATTTTAAAATGGGCAAAGGATCTGAATAGAAATTTCTCTGAAGAAGATATACTAATGCCCAATAAGCACATGAAAAGATGATCATCATCATTAGTCATCAAGGAAATGCCAATCGAAACCACAATGAGATGCCACTTGGCATCGCCTAGAATGGGTATAATAAAAAAGACAAAAGAGTTGACAAAGATGTTGAGAAATTGAAACCCTCATGCACTGCTGGTGGGAATGTAAAAGGGTGCCGCCACTTTGGAAAACGGTCTGAAAGTTCCTCAAAAAGTTCAACGGTTACCATTTGACCCAGAAATTCCATTCCTATGCTTATTCCCAAGAGAAATGAAAACATATGTCCACACAAAAACTTGCACATGAATGTTCATAGCAGCAGCATTCACAAGAGCCAAAAGTTGGAAACAACCATGGCTTCAAAATGGTTCAGTAATTGCTGTTGTAAACAAGGGCCGCATAAGCATTGCATAGCAACCAAATCTGTTGCCTGTGGTATTTTGACCTGAGTAGAAAACAAACAGCTGTGCCCCACTCAAAGATGGTGGTCGACTGTGCTGCTTTGAATGTGTGTTGCTCTCCACAGACCTGCCAATAACGTTGCTCTCCAAAAGTCCTACCACAGTCCTTCCTCTTGAGACTTTTAGGAGCCTGATGCAGGAGATTTGGTTATTAGCAGGACTGTAGAGAGCAACACATTCAGAGTGGCACAGTGGGCTGCCATCTTTGAGTGGGGCATAGTTTGTTTCCTACTCAGGTCAAAATACCACGGCAACAGATTTGGTTGCTGTGCAACACATACAAGGCCCTTGTTTATGACAGCAATTGCTGAACCATTTTGAACCAGTTCGAAGCCCTGGAAACAACCCAGGTGTCAGTCAACTGTTGAATCGATCAACACAATGTGGTATATACATATAATGGAATATTATTCAGCCATAACAAGGAGTGAAGTACTGATGCATACTACAACATGAATGAACCTTGGAAACATTACGCTAAGTGAAAGAAGCCAGTCCAAAAGCATGCATATTATGTGATTTCATTTATATGAAATGCTAATTGGCAAATCTGTAGATACAGAAAGTTTAGTGGTTGCTTAGGGATGGGGAGGGATGGGGAGCTTGGGGTGACAGCTAAAGTGCACAAGGTTTCTTAAGGAGTTGGTGAAAATGTTCTAAAATTTGATGGTTGTGCAGCTGTGTAAATATATTAAAAACCATTGAATTGTACACTTTTAAATGCATGAATTCTATGGTATGTGAATTATATATCAATAAGCTGTCACAAAAAAACTTGGATACAATACAAATGTCCAAGAGTAGGCAAGTGGGTGAATAATTATGGAACATCCTTTCAAGTGGAATATTTCACAGCCATTAAAAAAGTGGGATATATCCATCCATATATTCTGACCTGAACTGGTGTCCACAATTTTGTTAAGTTAAAAAGCAAGATCTAGAAAGAAATATGTGTAATATGAATACTTTTTTAAACAAAAGTATTTCTATATAGATAAGGTATATGTGTATACACATATGTCTGAATAAATTTAGGAAAAAGATGGGAAATACATATACCAAATTATAAACATTTGGGAGATGAGATTGGATAGGCTGAAAAGGGGACTTTTACTTTATAAAATTTTTAAAGTAGTGTGATTTCGACTGATTTTTACTTTTTTTAGTATTTTTTAAAGAAAAAGATTAACAAAATACTTTGTCAGTGACTTGGCTTCCTGAATGTTTGCCAGGCCTGCTGTGAGGATATCATCTGACAATACTCAGGACATACTCTTATTCCTTTGATATCCTGCTCATTTAGGGTTAGTTCTCCAATTTAAAATATAGTTTAAGAGAGAAGATGTAAATTATCCTGGAATAGCACCTTGAGTGTGTTACCCTGGGACATACCTCTAAGCTGGACTCTTCAGAAACTCCTTCCTGTTGAGTGGGAAATCTCACCTGTGCCCTTTACTAGAGATAGAGACCACTAACAATAGAGGAAAATAAAAACAGAGATGTCTCTCAACTGGTGCATAGAAAAACAAACTGTGGTGTATCCACACAATGGAATCCTACTCAGCAATAAAAACTGATGAACTACATGCAGCAACGCAGATGAATCTCAAATGTATTATGCTAAGCAAAAGAAGCCAAGCTCAAAATGCTACTTACTGTATGACTCCATTTATATGATATTCTGGAAAAAGGCAGAACTATAGTGATGGAAAGCAGATCAGTGGATGCCAGGGGTTAAAGGTGGGGGAAGGTTTGATTACAAAGTGGGTAGCATGAGGGATTCTTTAAAATCATGGAGCTTTTCTGTATCTTGATTTTATCTACAAAGTGGAAGCTCAAGGGATTTTTTTTAATCATGGAACTTTATGTTGATTGTATTCACATAACTATGCATTTGTCAAAACTCAGAACTGTACAACAAAAAGGGTGGATTTTACTGTGTGTAAATTTTAAAATAAAGTGTTTTAATGGAGGGAAAGAAAACCTGGAACAGACAGTCATTTTCATTAAGTTGCATTCCTAATCTTTTGATTACTATTGAAGACTTAAAGCCACTTTGCAACTGTTATTTTTTGCCCACAAATCAGGAAAAAATGTCAGCTAAAAACATCTGTATGCACCTACACACAAACCCACCATTAAAAAGACCAAAAGAAAAACTGAAAAATATGTTTGTCATACAGAAGGAGGTAATTTCCTTAACATACAATGTAAGGTAATTTTCTTAATATACAAGGATTAACAATCCAATAAAAAAGTGGGTAAAAGAAAAAATTTATAGAAAAGGGTATGTAAATGGCCAATGAACTAAGAAAAATGTTCAGACTTACTAAAAAAGTAATGCAAATTAAGACAATGAGCTGTCTTTAGAAAAAAAAATTTAGATTTAATAGAAAAGTCACAAAAAATAGTACAGAGAATTCCAGTATACCTTTCCCCTAATGTTAACATTTTAGATAATCATAGTACTTTCGTAGAGAAGCACTAGTCTTACACTCTGTTACCAGTGAAAGCAAAAAGTTTTATTGTGGAGACAGATTTGTGAACCAGGACACATCATAACACCCATACAAAGTATCATAGTATTCCACATTGTAAGGGGACAGCGAGGTTTTTATTGGGTGGAGTAAACAAAGGGCTGCATGCTCGCAGGCACAAAGGGTACAGGACAAACGTTACAAGGGGCATCATTAAGCTACAAACTTTCTAAACATTATCAATTCTATTCTCTAACCTCCTGGAACATGTTGACCAAGTCATTCTTCTAGGATCAAGCTGCATAAACATTCTTGACAAACATCTTTTTAAAAAATAATTCCTCATACAAGCTAAAGTCTTGACCCTTGTTCCTTTCTGTGCTACAAGCAATTGAAGTTTTACAAGAAGCTGAATTGTCTCTTCGGGGCAGCAGGAGTGAAGATTTCAGGCCTAGCCACAGTTTTGATTCAAAATGGAGTTTTAATTTAGTTCTGGGACAGCCACCTTAGTTATGCCAAATGCCTTGGTTTTGGGGTTTTCTTACACACGTCCCCCTTTTGATCAAGCTACCACTAGGGGTGCTGATCACCCACAAAGGAGTTACCCATCTTCTGCAAGGATTTTAGTATCTCAAGAATGGCTGCTCTGTTTCAGCTTTCAAGACCCCGGATGCCAGCCCTGTTATTTGAGGTGGCCAGACACCATCTGATGTTACCTTCCTATTGCTTTTGGCCTCATCTTCATGGTGAGTTTGTCTTTGGAGTAAGTGTTGCAAACAAGGCCACATTAGAGGAACAACTTGGCATTCCTAAAAAGGGTCTATTCCTAGAATTAAACTTCATTCTTAGCAAAATTAGTTTCTTCTGAATACATAATTTGTTGCATGGCTGGATATCTTGAGGGTTGACCGTGACAATGAGAAACAGTGCATATTACATTTAATAAGCACTATAATGACAATTACAATGATTAAAAGGAGTGGCAGGCTACTAGAAGAGAGCATATCCCAGATCCAATACTTTGAGTTTAACCAGCTAAAAATATCAAAGAAGGAAGGTACAGTCATGGGAGAAATAGTACGTAACCAGGAGGCCTTCTGGCATATTTTAGAGACACCTTGTTCTACTTCTCCAGAGGTATTTATCCATGAACAGCAAGAGGTATTGGCAATAGCACAAACTTCTTGTTGAATTAGGAGGAAATCAAGAGCTATTTTATTATCTAAAACAATTTTAACGAGATTCTAAAGACTTTTGCTGAGCTGTCATTCCATCAACAACATTATCAGCCATTTGAGCCACAGTGGCAGATAGATTGTGAATAGATTTTTCAAATTGTAATATACCAAAAGTGGGAACAAGTGTTCGAAGAAGTGACCGGCTCCATCCAGGCCTATCAGCGATGGGATTATCTGAGGGGGCGAGTTCTCTCTTCTGTAGGGATATTAATTTGAAGTCACTCTTCCATTGTAAGCTGTCATTGTATGAATGGAATGGGAACCCCAAGCGTACCTAAGGTGCATTGGCCGAACATATTCCAACCATCTAAACATGGCAAGGCCCAAATATAGGGTGAATCATCAGACTTTTTTCTTAAATAAGCTGATCCTCCACATAAACAGACATATCCAAATGGGGCACATAACATACCTGCCCTGGTGTGAATATTAGGAAATGAATGGACTGATTAGCCCCTTTAAGCCAGTCTGCAGTTAATGAATCCTCACAAATGGATAACTCTCCAAGTTCTAGGGGATCTCAGAGTCAGGCACAAACTGGGAGATTTTCATCATTTTTAAAACAGCTATCTGCTACTGTGAAATAATACCGAGTGTCATTAATAAAAAGATTACATGGTGTGGAAAGAATAAAACATCCTAACCAGGCACGAGTAAGATTGAAGCAGGGAGCTGATAAGTGGATAATTCTCTGGTAGCCATAATTTGACTCAAATAGCCTGTTTAAATGGTCTCTCAAAATCAACAGTAAAATTAGGTGTGAACCTGTAATCCAAGACTGGCACAGCAAGAGGATCAGTATATATGGTCTTGTGAAGACTGAGAGGGAGAGTCACATACCCAACATTCAGTCAAATTACTGGCATTGGGTACTGATTGCATTAATTTGATGAAAGAATTTTCATTCCAAGTGTCATTGATGGTTATAATAAATAGAGACTGCTTATTAAAAACTTCATAACAGAGAAGGGGTTAGTTTTTAAAAAAGTTCCTTTCTAGTAATATACTATGAGATGAACCTAAATTAATAAAACATGTTTCAAAGGCTATAAGTATTAAACAATGTGCAACAATTTCAATCAACTCACCAGGTTAAGTTTAAAGATATTCAATGATTACCAAAGCCACTAAGAAATAATTCCACAAGTAAGCAAAAAGAGTGAAAACTATTAAAATACCAACAGTTAAGAAACATTCCAAAGATTTCAGCAGCTTGCATGTAATCTCATTCCGTGATCTTGGAGTAAGCTACTTGTTTTTGAAGTCGCTTGCTTCTGGTCGCTGGGGTATTTCAGTCTGAGTTTCAAATCTCCAGCTGCATCACCAGTCCAGATAGGTGCTTTGATTTCTTTAACGGTGATAAATGAATCCAAGGATTAATTCCTTCCAATTTTACCACACAAGGATTAGTTAAAAGAATTAGATAAGGCCCCTTCCAGTGAAGTTCTAAAGAATCCTTTAGATGGCGTCTGTCATGGATTGAATTGTGTCCCCCAAAAATATGTGTCAACTTGGCTGGGCCATGATTCCCTGTATTATGTGATTGTCCACCATTTTATCATCTGATGTGATTTTCCTAATATAGGGTGAATCCCATCTCTATGATGTTAATGAGGAAGGATTAGAGGCAGTTATGTTAATAAGGCAGGATTCAATCTACAAGATTAGGTTGTGTCTTAAGCCAATCTCTTTTGAGATATGAATGAGAGAAGTGAGCAGAAAGGCATGGGGACTTCATACCACCAAGAAACAAGAGCCAGGAGAATAGTGCGTCCTTTGGACCTGGAGTCCCTGTGCTGAGAAGCTCCTAGACCAGGGTAAAATTGATGACAAGGACCTTACACCAGAGCTGACAGAGAGACAAAGCCTTCGCCTGGAGCTGGCACCCTTAATTTGGACTTCCAACCTCCTAGACTGTGAGAGAATAAATTTTGCTTTGTTAAAGCCATCCACTTGTGGTATTTCTGTTATAGAAGCACTAGATAGCTAAGACAGAATTTGGTACCAAGAGAGTGCAGTGCTGCTCTAACAGATACCTAAAATGTGGAGGCGGTTTTGAAACTGTGAATGAGCAGAGGCTGGAAGAGTTTTAAAATGCCTAACAGTAAAAGCCTAGATTGCCTTGAAGAGACTGTTGGTGGAATTATGGACATTAGACAACTCTGGTGAGGACTCAGAAGGAAGTGAGGAGAGGAAGGGTAGCAGCAGAGAAAAGGTAACAGCAGAGAAACAGCAGCAGAACCAGGAGACCAGCATGACACAGTGCTGGAGCCAATCCATGGAGCGAGAGAGCTGAGTGCCTTTGTGCAGGAGACTTTTTGGCAAAGTGGGGTGCCTCCAGGCACTTATTGGTGGAGCTAAGCTTGCTGATCCATGGAGCAAGAGAACTGAATACCTTCTGGCTGAAGTTTACTGGCAGAGTGGGCTGCCTCCAGGCACTTACTGGTGGAGCTAAAGAGCTTTGGAACACTAGACCCAGCAGGGCAGACGTGGACAGTGAGGCCCGAGGGGCTGAGAGGCAAAGGAACCAGGAAGCAGAGTTGCCTCAGTCTCAATAGGTGGAGTCATTACTCAGATGGACTAGGAGAATGGGGCCACCCAAATATGAGGGAGCAGAGTTGCTGTTCCAGTGGGCCTGAAAGGTGCAGCTGAAGCCCAGGGCCAACGGGCCTCTACTCAGAATCCGGAGAGTGTGGCCAATACCAAGAGTCTGGAGGGCAGGGCCATTGTCTAAATGGTCTCAGAGAACAGAGGATTATTTTCAAACCCTGAGGGCTAGTGTAATATGTTCTACTGACTTTCTTGGTGCCTGTTATCCCTTCTTTCCCTCCAATTTCTCCCATTTGTAATGGAAATGTCTAGCTTGTGCCTGTTCCACCACTGTACTTTGGAAGCAGATAACTTGTTTTCTAGATTTCACAGATGAAGAGGAATTTTTGGATTTTGAGCTTGGAGTTGAATTAAGACTTTTGCTATGATATGATGAGATGAATATATTTTACATGTGCAAGGACATGAATTTTGGGAGACCAAAGGATGGAATGTCATGGATTGAATTGTGTCCCCCAAAAATATGTGTCAGTTTGGCAAGGCCGTGATTCCCAGTATTGTGTGATTGTCCAACATTTTATCATCTGATGTGATTTTCCTATGTGTTGTAAATCCTGCCTATATGATGTTAATGAGGCAGGATTAGAGGCAGTTATATTAATTAGGCAGGACTCAATCTACAAGATTAGGTTATGTCTTAAGTCAATCTCTTTTGAGATATAAAAGAGAGAAGTGAGCAAAGAGACATGTGGACTTCATACTACCAAGAAAGCAGCACCAGGAGCAGAGTGCATCATTTGAACCTGTAGTTCCTGTGCGGAGAAACTCCTAGACCAGGGGAAGATTTATGACAAGGACCTTCCCCCAGAGCTGACAGAGAGATAAAGCCTTCCCTTGGAGCTGATGCCCTGTATTCAGATTTCTAGCCTCCTATACTGTGAGAGAATAAATTTCTGTTTTTTAAAGCCACCCACTTGTGATATTTCGGTTATAGCAGCCCTAGATAACTAAGAAAAGACCCAAAGAGAGAACTTAAGTCCAAGACAAGCCTAGGGATTCAGAAAGCTTAGCAAGTTTAGTTTTTATTATACCATTATTTCTACAAGTCCAGAGGACTGAAGGTGATAAGGACAATGCAATCTCTGATACATGGGGAAGATTTGGCATAATTCTTGAATTACTTGTTCAGTAAAAATGAGTTCCCTGATCAGTACAAAGAATTTTTAGTGCTCATCATTTAGGTATTAGCTTTTGAGGAGCTTTTTTTGCTACAAAAGAAGCAGTGGAACATCGGCAGAGGAAAGCCTCCGGCCAATGTGAAAATCTACAAATTATCAATAAGATATATTTGTAACCAGTCGAAGGTGGAAGTTGGATAAAATCTAATTGCCAGTCAAGCATAGGTCCTGAAGGCAAAGGGTATTGCCCAGGTAAAGTATTAAGATGTTTCCCAGGGTTATAGTGAGGGCAAATAGAACAATGAGCAGCCACAAGCTCAGCTGCTTCAGAAGATTTTCTGCATCAGTATTTTATTTTAATTTCAATCATTTTATCTCTCTCTAGATGAGTGTTCTCACATAGAGTCCTCATCATAGGGACATGCAAAAGTTTAGGCAGAACAATTTTAGAGTCAGGCCCCAACCATAATTTAGCTTCCCTGTCTTGTTAACAGCCTGACTTTTCCCATGTTTCAGTTTCATCTGATTGAGCCAATTGCTAATGTTTCCAAAATCTTCTCTTTGGTGGGTGCAAAAATACTAGTTATTTCATGAGAATAGTTTTCTGTAGGTTATTCCAGAAGCCCTTCTATAAACTCTGTCATGGATTGAGTTGTGTCCCCCAAAAATATGTGTCAACTTGGCTAGGTCATGATTCCCAGTATTGTATGATTGTCTACTATTTTGTTGTCTGATGTGATTTTCCTATGTGCTGTAAATTCTATCACTATGATGTAATAAAATGGATTACAGGCAGTTATACTGATGAGATTTACAAGATTAGATAATGTCTTAAGCCAGTCTCTTTTGAGATATAAAAGAGAAAAGCAAGCAGAGAGACATGAGGATCTCATACCACCAAGAAAGCAGTGCTGGGAGCAGAGCACATCCTTTGGACCTGGGTCCTTTGGACTGAGATGCTCCCAGACCAAGGGAAGACAGATGACAAGGATCTTCCTCCAGAGTTGACAGAGAAAGCCTTCCCTTGGAGCTGATGCCCTGAATTTGGACTTGTAGCCTACTAGACTGTGAGAGAATAAATTTCTCTTTGTTAAAGCCATCCACTTGTGATATTTCTGTTATAGCAACACTAGTTACCTAAGACAAACTCCTTTGTTATAATAGGGGCAACAATAATTTGGGAAGCAGTCTGTTTAGCAACTGCATCAGCGAGGTTATTTCCTCTAATTTCTTCAGTTTGAGAAACTCTTTTCGGCTGGTGTGCCTGTATTTTAATTACAGCGATTTCAGAAAGGAGCAATAAACCATCTAAGAGGTCTGCTACTAAAGCCATATTTTTAATAGTGTTACCAGAAGAGTTTAAAAACCCTCTTTTTTTATAACATACCAAAATCATGAATAATTCCAATAGCATGTTTTGAATCCATAAAAATATCCACAGACTTCCCTTTAGCAAGTTTGCAAGCTCTAGTAAGAGCAATAAGTTCAGCCTGTTGAGCTGAAGTGACTTTAGGAAGAGCCTGACTTTCAAGGACTTTGGTAGAAGTTGTAACAGCATTGCCAGACTTGTAATGAGAGTCAGGAGTTGTTTTCAAATAAGAGCCATCTACAAATAATATCATATCAGAGTTTGTTAAAGGAATTTCCTTCAAATCACTATGGGGAGTCAAAAGCTGCTCAGTTAGATCTAGACAGTCATGGGAGGGACAATCATCTTTATCAGAGGAAGAAGTGTGGCTAAGTTTAAAGAAGCCACCATATGTAGTCTAATATTCGAAGCTGCCAGAAGAAGAAATAAGAAGTGAGTCTGCTGGCAGACAAATGCTGGGTTAAAGCAGAATTAAGTAATTCAGACACAGCATGCAGTACATATATGTCTAAAATATTTCCCAAAACTGTATCTGCAGTGGTTTCTACTAACTTTGCAGTAGCAGCTATGGCCCTGAAGCAAGGAGATAGGCTCTGGCCACAGGGTTCAGCTGCAGGCTCTAAAACCTATGGGTCTATTTTGTCCTCCATGTTTCTGTGTAAGAACACCTAATGCATTACCAGAAACTTCATGTACAGAAAGAGAATAGTTCAAATGATAGTTAAGGAGCCCTAACGTGGGTGTGTTAGTCAAAGTCTTTCAATTTAGTTATTGCCACCTGATCTTCTGGGGTAAGATAGAATGGATCAGGCTCAGATGTTTTCAAATATTTGTATAAGGATTGAGCCATGAGAGAAAAGGCTCAACAATAGCCACAAAGTCCCAGAAATCCCTTTGTTTTAGGTAAAGGAAAAGCTGCAATAGCTTCTTTTCTCTTGGGATCAGTTGAAATGCCTTCTGCAGAGATCAAATGACCTACATATTTAACAGAAGGCTGAGCTAATTGTAACTTCTCTAGAAACTTTATGTCCTCCATTAGGTAAATGTTTTAGCAAATTTGTCCTCCAGGCAAGCCTGCCAGGAGGGGGAGCAGATGAGTAAGTCATCGACATATTGTAACAGGGTAGATTCATTTGGAAATTGCAAAATTTGCAAGTCTGCATGCAAAATCTGACAAAAGTACATGGGAGATTCTGTGAATCCCTGCAGCATGACAGTCTAGGTAAATTGTTGGTTGTCACAAATGAAAGCAAACAAATATTGGTTTTCAGGGTCCACAGGAATACTGAAAAAATCACTACGAAGGTCTATCACAGTGAAACGTCACGTCAGGGGGAATATTGGAAAGTAACAATTGTGGGTTAGGGACAATCGAGAATCTAGGGATGACAATGCGGTTGACTGCACATAAGTCCTCAAACTTCCAACCTCGATTGTGTGGCTTTTTAGCTGGAAGGACTGGACTGTTACAAGGACTAGTGCAGGGACGATTAACCGTTTAGAAAGAAAATCCTGAATAATAGGAGTTAATCCTTCCTTTGCTTTTTGTTTAAGTGGATATTGGGGAATCTTGGGTAAGTATTTAGATGTGTGCACTTGAATTTTAATAGGTTCAGAGGACAGAACTCGGCCAACATCTGTAGAAGTTGTGGCCGACAGGGTTTCAGGAATCTGAGAAATTATATCAGGGGGAAGAGGGCTTGATTGAACAGAATTTTGAAGAGGCATAGTAAGAGCTTGCATGTGACGAATAGCCTCTTCCATATCTAGGTTGGTATTTTTACAAGTTAAATTTTCAGGCAAGCTTAATAGGATTTCCTACTTTTCATTAAATTGTAGATGGCAATTCCATTTAGATAAAATATCTCTTCCTATTAAGTTAACAGGGATGTCAGGATTAAGCATAAAAGGACGTAGATCCTTTATGGGTCCAAGAGATATAGACACAGGTTGAGAAAGAAGCAATGTTTGTTCTTTATTAGTAACTCCCACTGTATTTTAGGTCTTCTACTACAGGGCAAGGGCTTTTGTAAATATATGGGGTTTATAGCAGAGAGTGTGACTCCTGTATCAATTAAAAAATTGGCAAGGTTCTCCATTAATGTACATGGTTGTTTCTCCTTGAAAGCTTAGAGCTACAATGGGAAAAGTCCCTGTTTTGTCCCCTGTGATGGTTAAGGTTGTGTGTCAGTTTGGCTGAGCCATGATTCTCAGTGGTTTGGCAGTTATGTAATGAAGTAGTTGGGCAGTTATGTAATGATGTCATTTGGAAGTTAAGTAATGATGTCATTTGGCAGTTACATAATGATGTAGTTATCCTTCATTTTGTGATATAATGTAACCACCTCCATGATGTGACCTGATGTGATCAGCCAATCAGTTGTAAGGGGAGTTTCCTCAGGGGTGTGGCCTGTATCCAATATATACGAACGTTCTAGCTAAGCTTGCTGGCTTTTGCTAGTTCTGGATCCTGCATCCAGCTTTTCATCATCTTACCTCTGGTTCTTGGGACTTGAAACAGTGGCCGGCCATATTGCCTGCTGATCTTGGGATTCATCATCCTCTGCAGTTCATGAGCCAGCAGCCTGCCATCTGACCTGCTGATCTTGGGTTCTTCAGCTCCTGCATCTACATGAGTCAAGAGAAGCCTCCAGCCTGATGGCTGACCAATGGACTCAGGACTTGCCAACATCTACAACCACATGAGACATTTACTTGAAATAAATCTCTCTCTCCCTATGTATATGTATGTATATATGCTTCACTGGTTTTACTTCTTTATAGAATCCAGCCTAAGACATCCCTGGAGCCCCTTCATTCTGAGTCGGGGTGGAGGGGCAGTTGGGGTGGAAACCTTATGTTTATTCTTCAATTTAAAGCATTGGTTTTTTCCAATGGCCAGGTTTAAGATTTCTTTTCTGTGTAATCCCCTGTAGCTGCTGTAATTAAAGGACCATTAATTTGTTAGCCTTAGCAGTCTGCTTTGTTTCTAAGGTTTGAGCCAGCTCATGAGCTAAATTAGCCAATTCTCCGGTGGGAGCAGCTTTCCAATCTAAATGATACCTTTTCACTAAGGCTGAAATTTCAGGTTTGATGCCAGCCAGCTACAAATACTGCATTAAAGGCCCCCTTACTCCCTTCATGTAAAGGATTTAACCCAGAATGTTCTGAAAACTTCTGGAATAATCAGGCTTGATAATCATAAACACTTTCATCTTTATTTTGTATCCCAGAATGAATTTTTGTCCCATCAATAATTGGGGGAAAGACCTTAGGGATTACTTCATGTAACTTTGTGCCTCTATCTTGAACTTCTGCAAGAAGGGTTTTGGTTGTTTTGCCTGTACCCAAGGCTAAAGTATCTTGGGAATCTTTCCATTCAGCATATTCTAACCACAATTTGTCTTCCCCAGGACCAATTAACATATGCAGTAATTGATATAAGTCTGGCAACCTGGGCTGATACGCATCAAGAAGGACTTTGAATTCTTTAGCAAATCTGTAAGGATCCTAGCGTAAATTTGGAAAACCTTTAACAATGCTGTGTAATTCCGTGTGAGTCCAGGGAGTAAAGGAAATAATAGGGTTGTTTGGATTTTCTTTTTTACCCACTCCAGATTCTGCAGGGTGAGTTTTAAAAGGTATTACAGGAATGAGCTTTGGACTGTCTGGCTTCGAATCTTCAGCAGATTCTTTAGGGAAGAAAGGAAGCCCTTGCAAAGTGTTTTCAGAGATGTAAGAAGGTAGAGGAGGGTACAGATGAGTGGGTGCTGGCAGAAAAGCAGAGGGAGCTACAGTGGAGGTTTAAGTATAGCAGAGCTCTGACTATTTTGCTTAGTGATTTCAAAAACTTTACTCTGCAATTTTTTATTCTGTTTAGTCAGTTTGGAAACAATATCTTGCAGAGAGGTTATTTTGTGGCTTTAATGTTTTTTAGAGGACTCAAAAAACTAACAAAAACAGGTGTTCCATTGTAACTGCTTGATCTGGGAGACTTTCTGTTCTAATTTTCTTTGCAGAAAAATTAATTTAGAAAGATCAAATGTTCCTCAAAGTGGCCACTGATCACCTGAACTGACCTTAGGTCATGCCAAGCAAAGAGCAAACATGTCAAATGCTTGTTCATGTAATGAATGGGAATCTCAAAGGAGGCTCAGTATCGGTCTTAGATTTGGCATTTCCAATATTCCCAAAAGCAGTGAAAAGTTAGCTTCAAAAGCTTCAAAGAAAAGATCATAGCTTTCGGGGTCTCAGAACTAGACAATTAAAGAACCTGGTCTAAATGGCTTTAAGGTTCGGAGATCCTTAGGCAATGACCATATGGAACCTAAAAACCAAAGGAACTTATGTTAAAACTCAGGGAGCTTCTATGCAAAGAGAGCATAGGCTCGGACCCAAGAAGTATTTACCTTGCCACAACTCCTGAGTCCACCGTGGAAATGGAGGGCCTTAAAATAGCCCAGCCAGGTACTATTGCTAGCCAGAATTCTTGGCACCTTGGAGGTTAGAGAGGTCAATTAACCCTTAGGTCCCTTTGTGGTCACCAAGAAATGTAGTGAAACACTAGTCTTACACTCTGTTAGAAGTGGAAGCAAAAAGTTCTATTGTGGAGAGAGAGATTTGTGAACCAGGATACACCATAACACCCATACAAAGTATCATAGTGTTCCACATTGCAGGAGGACAGTGAGGTTTTTATTGGGTGGAGTAAACAAAGGGCTGTATGCTTTCAGGCACAAAGGGGGTACAGGGCAAAAGTTACAAGGGACATCATTAAGCTACAAGCTTTCTAAATATTATCAATTCTATTCTCTAACCTCCTGGAACATGTTGACCAAGGCATTCTTCTTGGATCAAGCTGCATAAACATACTTGATAAACATCTTTTTAACAAACAATTCCTCATACAAGCTAAAGTCTTGACCCTTGTCCGTTTCTGTGCTACAGGCAGTTAAACTTTTACAAGAAGATTAATTGTCTCTTTGGGACAGCTAGGATTTCAGGCCTAGCCACAGTTTTGATTCAAAATGGAGTTTTAATTTAGTTCTGGGGCATACATCTTAGTTATGTCAAATGCCTTGATTTTGGAGTTTGTGTACACAGTACAATTATCAAAACCAGGAAATTAATATGGATATAGTACTATTAACTGATTTACAGACTTTTTTTGAATTTGTAAGCTGTTCCCCTAATGTCTTTTTTTGATCCAGGATCAAATCCAGTATCCCACATTGCAATTCGTTATCATCTCTTAGTCTCCTCTGTGCTGAGAAGCTCTGAGAGCTGGGGAAGATTGATGACAAGCACCTTCCCCTAGAACCAACACAGAGAGAAAGCCTTCCCCTGGAGTTGGCACCCTGAATTTGGACTTCTAGCCTCCTAGACTGTGAGAGAATAAATTCATCTTTGTTAAAGTCATCCACTTGTGGTATTTCTGTTATAGCAGCACTAGATGACTAAGACAGACCCCAAAAGAAAGTCAGCTAGATATATCATAATCAAACTTGCCAAAACCAAAGACAAAGAAAGAATACTGATAGTGGCTAGGGATAAATGGAAAGTCAGCTACAAAGGAAAACCAGTAAGACTTAACTCTGATTACCAAGCAAAAGCCATGCAGGCAAGAAGGCAGTGGGATGACATATACATACAAAGACTTGAAGGAAAAAAAAATTGTCAGCCAAGAATTATATATCCAGCAAAACTCTCTCTCAAATATGATGGCAAAATTAGGGCATTTCCAGATAAACAGAAATTAAGGGAATTTGTAAAAACCAGACCAAAATTACAAAAAATATTAAAGGGAGTCCTCTGGTTAGAGAAACAACATCAGACAACAATCCAAGACTAGGACACAGGACAGATCCACCATAAACCAACCCAGATTGGGAATTCACAAAAACAAATCAAAGCTAAAAGACTGAAAATATGGAACTAGAGAAGTCAATATGTAAACGAAGACAATGTCAAAATAAAAAAAGAGGGAATAAACAGTGTAGTCATAGAAGTTCCATATGGAGAGGAAGTCAAGGCGATATCAAGAAATAAAATACTGGTTTAAACTTAGAAAAATAAAGGTAAATTTCAAGGTAACCACAAAGGAAGTTAACAAACTTACCCTTCAAAATAAAAAAGAAGAAAAACATAAAGACTCAGCAAACATAAAATCAATAATAATGAAAGAGATGAAAAGAAAATACATAAACAGAAAGAACTCAGCACAGAAAATCAAGTGGAACAAAGAAACTCTCAACACCACACACAAAAAAAATAAAAATGACAGCAGTAAAATCATACCTATCAATAATTACACTGAATGTAAATGGACTAAATGCACCAGTAAAGAGACACATGTGGCAGAACGGATTAAAAAAAGAAAAACATGATCCATCTATATATGCTGTATACAAGAGACACACCTCACTCACAAAGACATAAACAAACTAAAACTCAAAGGATGGAAGAATGTATCAAGCAAACAATAACCAAAAAAGGGCAGGAGTGGCAATATTAATCTCCAGTAAAATAGGCTTTAAAGCAAAATCCACCATAAAGGATAAGGAAGGACACTATATAGTTTCCGAATACACCAGGAGGACATAATCATAATACATATATACGCACCCAATGACATAACTTCAAAATATATAAAACAAACTCTAACAGCATTGAAAAGAGAAATAGATAGTTCCACAATAATAGTAGGAAACTTCAACACACCACTTTCAGTAAAGGACAGAACATCTAGAAAGAAACTCAACAAAGATACAGAAGATCTAAAGGCCACAATCAACCAACTAGACCTCATAGACATATACAGAACTCTCCAGCCAACTGCAGTAAAGTGTACATTCTTTTCCAATGCACATGGAACATTCTCCAGAACAGACCACATTTTAGGCCACAAAGCAACCCTCAATAAAATCCAAAACATTGAGATAATACAAAGCATCTTCTCTGATCACAATGCCATAAAAATAGAAATTAATAACAGGAAGAGCAAGGAAAAAAATTAAAAAACATGGAAACTGAATAACACCTTACTTTTTAACACTTTAAAGAAGTCTTTTGCAGTAGCTTTGCCCAATGCAATACGCTGTTTGATTTCTTGATTGCTGCTTCCATAGGCATTGATTGTGGATCCAAGTAAAATGAAATCCTTGACAACTTCAATCTTTTCTCCATTTATCATGATGTTGCTTATTGGTCCAGTTATGAGGATTTTTGTTTTCTTTATGTTGATTTTTGTTTTCTTTAGCCATACTGAAGGCTGTAGTCTTTGATCTTCATTAGTAAGTGCTTTAAGTCCTCTTGGCTTTCAGCAAGCAAGACTGTGTCATCTGCATAACGCAGGTTGTTAATGAGTCTTCCTTCAATCCTTATGACACATTCTTTTTCATATAGTCCAGTTTCTTGGATTATTTGCTCAGCATACAGATTGAATAAGAATGGTGAAAGGACACAGCCCTGACGCACACCTTTCCTGACTTTAAACTACACAGTATCTTCTTTTTCTGTTTGAATGACTGTTTTTTGTATATGTACAGGTTCTTCATGAGCACAAGTAAGTGTTCTGAAATTCCCATTCTTCACAATGTTATCCATAATCTGTCATGATCCACACAGTCGAATGCCTTTGCATAGTCAATAAAACACAGGTAACTAGTGAAGGCAAAATCTCTCCAAGTTAAGAGAACAGATTCATTGAAGACTTAAAAACAATAAAGTTTATTTCATTGTGGAACAATTACATGTTTTTATTTTTTAAAAAATCAGTTGTTTATTTCATTGCTTTCAACTTTGTGTTTCTCCACACTAAACACAATTTAAAATGCTGCTAATTAAAAGAAAACACAAAATAAATGAAGTAGGATGGGTACCAGTAGCCAATTTGAAAATAGGACATTTCTTTCAAGTAGGCCTTAACTTTCAGGTAGCTACTTCCCCTGTTGAGTAATTCCATGAAACTCCTCATTGCACTTATACTCCAAGAATTACTGTTGATCCTTAAGCATAAATAGCTCTTGAATTGTCTGTTATCTCCTTGGGGGGAGTATTAGGTCTGCAGAGGGATCAGGAGAAAACTCTAGAAAAGTATCTTAGTTATCTATTGCTGCCATAACAGAAATACCACAAGTGGATGGCTTTAACAAATGGAAATTTATTCTGTCACAGTTTAGGAGGCTAGAAGTCCAAAATCAGGGTGCCAGCTCCAGGGGAAGGCTATCTGTCTCTGTGAGCTCTGGGGGAATGTCCTTGTCATCAATCTTCACCTGGTATAGGACCTTCTCAGCACAGGGACTCTGGGTCCAAAGGATGCACTCCGCTCCTGACTCTTCTTGCTTGTTGGTAATGAGGTCCCTCTTCTCTCTGCTGTTTCTCTCTTTTATCTTTCAAAAGAGATTGACTCAAGATACAACCTAATCCTGTAGATTGTGTCCTGCCTCACTTAACATAACTGTCTTTAATCCTGCCTTGGAGCCCTGGTGGCATCGTGGTTAAGAGCTACAGCTGCTAACCAAAAGGTCAGCAGTTCAAATCCACCAGCCGCTCCTTGGAAACCCTATGGGGCAGTTCTAATCCTTCATATAGGGTCGCTATGAGTCAGAATTTTTTTTTTAATCCTGCCTCATTAACATCATAGAGGTTAAGATTTACAACACATAGTGTAATTACATGAGATCACAAAATGGAGGACAACCATACAATACAGAGAATCACAGCCTAGCCAAGTTTACACTCATTTTGGGGAGGACATAATTCAATTTATAACAGGGGATCAGAGTGATGTACAGATTAAAGTAGTCCTTTCTTACATTACTTCAGGGGTGGGGGAGTGTTGTTCTGCTCCACCACGAAGGAAGGAGAAAATAGGACTGGCTGGAGGTTTTAAAATAATAAGGGGGGGACCATGCAAAACTCTGACTCTGCACTAAAATAAATAGTTCATCTGTTGCCATGGCTTTATAATTTATCTAACAAACATCTAGAAAGACATCAGCATGTTCCAAAAAAAGTCTAACGGTATTAAAAAAAGGTTTTAAACACAGCCACAAGGGAGGTTTTGTTGCATTACATAGGCCAATGTTTTATATTATCTTTGTGCCTTTGGAGACTATGCTTGGAATTAATAAGCCTTCTGATCTGGTTTCAATTCAAGTTCCAGTGTAAGTGTTTTCCTCTTCTCTGTGCTCATGACTGAAGCCAGTGAAGCCAATAATGGACACACACACACACACAGGAATAAATTAAAGAGTTGAGGGAACGTGATCTCCACCCTGATAATACCAAGGAGTTCTGCCAATTTTGAGATTTTCTCATTTGGTTCTTAGAGAAGCTTTCAGACCACTAGGGTATTTTTTAAAATCTCAGATAATAAACATACATGTAAATGGGAAGGTTCTCTTGGTTTGGCAGCTCTTTCAGGTGTAATTTCATAAGGCATGTCATTCATTTATTGATTTATTCAAAGGAAAGTATCTAAAACCTGGCTGGGTGCTGGAGACACAATGGTGAACCAAACAGAGTCCCTGGCCACAATAATCATTTGAACTAGTTGGAGAGACAATGCAGTATAATAATTACTAAAATAGTGGTGATATGAATGACACCAGGAATCCTCTCTGGATTGCCTGGAGATGAGCTATATGCGATCCCTTTCCCCTCAGTGAGAGGGACTGCACATAATCTCAACTTCCCCAAGGCCTCCAGGTGCTGGGAAGCTGGCATTACAACTAACTACTGGGAAAACTGACACCTAAGCTCAAATCATTTGGTATCAAATTTTTGCACTTCTGGCAATGCTTCTGTCTCACCTGCTCTATAAAAAGAGAGAGAAACAGGGTTCTGGTTCCATCTCCCGGTACACAGACCCAATGAGTCCAGCTGCATCTGGCCCAAGCACAGCTCTCCTCGGGATACCAGGAGAACAGGGACCTGTGCGTCTACTCCTGGTGTCCACCCAAGAACTATGGATAACATTTGAGAATGCTACGGAAACATACAGGAAGGACTCAGAGGCAGTGATGTCTACGCTAAAACCAGTAGGCTGAGGAGAAGTTAATTAGGTGAAGAGGAGGAAAGGCAAAGTGAGAAAATCCTGGGCAAAAAGAACACCAAGTTGGAAGGCTTAAAGATGAGTGAGAGTTAGTGTGATAGGGAAAGTGAGACAAGTTCAGAAGCATGGCTGAACGTAGCCTGGGGGAAGAAGAATGGAGAAAGATTAGTTCTCAGAAGCAAGCAAAAGATAAACAGGAAGGAAGCCATAGTAAAGATTTGAGATTATACCTGCAAAGAAATAGGGAATAGTTGTAAGCTTTTAAGAAAGGGACAATCATGATCAAAATTGCACTTTTAGTTAGACCACTCTGGCTTCAATGTGGCGAATAGAACTAGAAAGGAGATTTAATCACTCGTATAACCATTCATTAAGTAAATGAGTATTGAGCACCTACTAGTCACCATGTATTGTTACAGCCTCTGAAGATATAGAAGTGGAGGAGGCAGATAAGATCCTTGCATTCATGGAGCTTCTTATATTGCAGTGGAGGTGGAGAGCAAACTATCAACAAATAAATGACAAGTTAAAATTTCAAGTTGTGATAAGTGATACACAAAATTAAAATAAGTCAGTGTGGTTGAAAGTGGGCTTAGAGCTGAATGGCAGGAAGGAGCCAGCTACATGAAGAAGAGGGTAGAAGCATTCCAGGTAGAGAGAGTTGCTAGAGCAAAGGATGGTTCAATGGGCATGTCTATGAAGACCAGTATGAATTAATTAATGTAAAATCACTTAGAACAGAACCTGCTACATAGTAAGCACCATGTAAGTACAGTGTTGTCTATTGTTGTTGTTAGTTGCGGTCGAATTGGTTTTGACTCATAGCGACCCTATGTACAATGGAACGAAACACTGGCCGGTCCTGTGCTGTCCTCACAATTGTTATGCTTCAGCCGATTGTTGCAGCCACCGTGTCAGCCCATCTCGTTGAGAGTCTACCTCTTTTCCACTGACCTTCTACTTTACCAGGCATGATGCCCTTCTCCAGGGACTGGTCCCTCCTGATAATAAGGAGCATTCAGGCTGTACTTCTCCCAAGACAGATTTGTTCACTTTTCTGGCAATCCACGGTATATTCAATATTCTTCACCAACACCATAATTCAAAGACGTCAATTCTTCTTCGTTCCACTTTATTCATTGTTCAGCTTTCGCATGCATATGAGGTGATTGAAAATACCATGGCTTGGGTCAGGTGCACCTCAGTCCTTCAAGTGACATCTTTGCTTTTTAACACTTTAGAGAAGTCTTTTGCAGCAGATTTGCCCAATGCAATACGTTGTTTGATTTCTTGATTGCTGCTTCCACGGGCGTTGATTGTGAATCTAAGTAAAATGAAATCCTTGACAACTTCAATCTTTTCTCCATTTATCATGATGTTGCTTATTGGTACAGTTGTGAGGATTTTTGTCTTCTTTATGTTGAAGTGTGATCCATACTGAAGGCTGTGGTCTTTGATCTTCATCAGTAAGTGCTTCAAGTCTTCTTCACTTTCAGCAAGCAAGGTTGTGTCATCTGCATTTTGAAGTGGTTAATGAGTCTTCCTTCAATACTTATGCTGAATTCTTCCTCATATAGTCAAGATTCTCTAATCATTTGCTCAGCATATAGATTGAATTAATATGGTGAAAGGATACACCCCTGACACACACCTTTCCTGACTTTAAACCATACAGTATCCCCTTGTTCTGTTGGAACGGCTGCCTCTTGGTCTATGTACAGGTTCTGCATGAGAACAAATAAGTGTTCTGGAATTTCCATTTTTCTCAATGTTATCCATAATTTGTTATGATCCACACAGTCGAATGTCTTTGCATAATCAATAAAACACAGGAAAACATCTTTCTGGTAATCTCTGCTTTCAGCAAAGATCCATCTGACATCAGCAATGCTATCTCTCATTCCATGTCCTCTTCGGAATTCGGCTTGAATTTCTGGCAGTTCCCTGTCAACGTACTGCTGCAACCGCTTTTGAATGATTTTCAGCATAACTTTACTTATATGTGATATTAATGATATTGTTTGATAATTTCCACATTCTATTGGGTCATCTTTCTTTGGAAAGGGCACAAATATGGATCTCTTCCAGTCAGCTGGCCAGGCAGCTGTCCTCCAAATTTCTTGACATAGATGTGTGAGCACCTCTAGCGCTGCATCCATTCATTGAAACATTTCAATTGGTATTCTGTCAATTCCTGTAGCTTTGTTTTTAGCTAATGCTTTCAGTGCAGCTTGGACTTCTTCCTTCAGTACCATCGGTTCTTGATCATATCTATTATTATTATTAAGCTTTTTATTGAAGTGTAGGATACAAACAGAAACAATCGTTACTCTTGAGCGCACAATCAGCAACTTACCTGGTAACTGGCGACCAGATCAGGACACGGACATCCCATGCATAGAATCCACCCTGCACCCTCTCTTGTTGCTATCTGCCCCCAAGGGTAACTCTTATCCTGACTTCTAACAGTACTAATTGGTTTTCCTTGTTTTTATACTTTATGTAAGTAGACTAATAAAGAACGTACTTTTTTGTTTCTGGCTTCTTCAACTTAATATTAGATTTCTGAGAGTTATCCATGTTTTGCCTGTTGTTGTTAGGTCCCATCGAGTTGGTTCCAACTCAAAGTGACCCTATGTACAACAGAATGAAACACTGCCCAGTCCCGCACCATCTTCACAATTGTTACTATGTTTGAGCCCGTTGTTGCAGCTACTATGTCAGTCCATCTCTTGAGGGTCTTCCTCTTTCTAGCTGACCCTCTGCTTTACCAAGCATGATGTCCTTCTCCAGGGACTGGTCTCTACTGATAATATGTCCAAAGAAAGTGAGAAGAAGTCCTCATCCTTGCTTCTAAGAAGCATTCTGGCTGTACTTCTTCCAAGAAAGATTTGTTCGTTCTTCTGGCATGTAGTTGTATATTATTAATTCTCGTTATAGTATAATATCCTATTACGTGGCTATACAACAATTTGTTTATTTATCTACTGTTTATTTTTATTTTGTATTTTTGTTTATTTTATAAGTTAGCAAAATATTACTAGAAGAAGAAATGGCTAAAAGTGTATACCTACTTTTCATCTTCAGACTTTCTGTTTCATTAATTTTATACAACATATACATGCATTACTTTCACATATTTATTCATAATTAGAAAATGGCCACCACTCCACAACACCAGCCCCACAATGCAGAGTTACCATTTCTCTTTTTAATTCTTCTGGTGTCTATTTCTACCACTTCTAATATTATATCTATTCTTCCATTTTTATTTATCAATTTTATACATTACTGATCATGATATTTTGAGTCTACGAATAATTATTTAATTCACTAACTCCATTCTTAATTTTAATGAGTTTTATTATTTTTTTCCTTAGTAAGTAATATACTTGAATTTCACTTGTCATTCTTTCTTAACAGTAGTTATTAACTGCTTCTCTGTGAAATGGGGATATTGGCACCTAGCTCCTTCTCTTACATTTTCCTCCCTGCTACCACTCCTCACTTCTTGTATTAACAAGATTAATAGCATTATGTTCTGTTTTGTAACCTCAATAAGTATTCTATGCATTGTCTATGGGTTGGAAATATAGTTTAAAACAAAAAACCAATATTACATTATGATGATTATCTAAATACTGAGCACTGCCAGGTCAAGCAGTTTGTTGGGTTATATATATTCTTGTCTCTGCAGACCCAATGTCAAATCCATGTCCAGTCCATCAGTTGTCCAGAATCATGCCATATACTTGGACAGCTTTCTACTTTTCCCTATAGTTTCTGGTTGCTTAATTCACTTCCAAAGAGCCTGAAGAACAGCCAAGAGCATTAGGGTCCTGGACCTCAAATCTGGCTCAGTATATAGAAATCTCTTCTGCATTTATAGTTTTATAAATTCTCAACCAACTGCTGATTACAAGTTCTGTGAAGACTGATGATGGGAATTTAGGGTCCAAAATATATGACTTGTCGTCCCCACAGAGTTGATATGTGGCTTTGTATGTCTGACTTGATAACATGTACTCAGTCTGTTACTTGAAGTTGGCTTATTATTGGAGCCAACTTCATGACTCAGCAGTTTCCTAAGAGGCACAGAAAGTCAGAAAGTTCCAAGCAGTATCCTGTGTCCTGAGGAAAATTGCTAACTCACCTTCTCCCCACTCATATTTGAGCTTTGGTGGTTCTCAGGCTGGTCCTATTTGTCAGCCCTCTTCTAGTGATTTATACCAGCTGAATAAAGGTTGTTCTCTGTAGGCTTGTACCAGCCGTATTTACAGCAGGAGATAAAGCTGAATTTACTCCCAACTCCATACTAAAGTGAAGTATGAATTCCTGGGATCTCTGCATCATGAGGACAAAATAACTTGATTTTTTTGACTCGTCCAGTAATCAAATCTTCCCCAGGTAAAGCTTGATGAGAAATGTCTGCAAAAATGGCAGAGTAAAGAACTGTGAAAAACTACCCTTCCATAAAAGCAGTTAAAAAAAAAAACTGACAAAAAATGTCAGAAGCAACTTTTTCAGAAATCTGGAAAATAAACACAGCTTTGGAGCAACCTGGAGGACACTTATTCAAGAAAAACAGTTGAATATCAGTAAGAACAGAAAGCTGTGCAGTGTTTTAACTTATCATAGTTCCGTACTCCACTCTGTAATGCAGGTGTAGCTTTAAAAATAACTACCCACATTTCTGGTACCAGAGGGAGCAGAATGGACTTCTTTCACAAAGAATTGCCCTTATTTGACTTGTCTAGTGGATCCCTGAAAGAACCACTCAAAAAGCCTGCCTTGATTTTGTCTGTTGCAACTTTCTCAGTGCTAAAGGCACTACCCAGGAAGGATTTGTCAAAAACATTTACAGAGGAGGTGGAGCCAACATAGCACCCTAGACTGCCACACCATGATGTACCTCTGCAGCAAAGACCCTAAAAACTAAGTAAAACAGATATAAATGTTAATCCTGGAATCCTAAGCATCAAACAAAGGGATAAAGAAGTAGATTGAACACTGAACGGAGAAAGAAACTGACGGAAAACAGAGAACAAGGAGAGATATGGAGTGGAGGTCCGCCTGCCAACTAACATGGCACAGTGTTGCCGTCTTGGAACACAGCCAGCAACAACCCCAGACAGGCAGTCCAGGAAGGCAAGTTCACAGAGCTCCCAACAGGAAGCAGAGCACCGGGTAACCAGAGAAACATGATTTCCCACCCCTCACCCTTCAGACCAGACCCTGGGTCCACCTTTACCCCACTTACCAGCCCCCACTGTGCCATCATTTTTTCTCTTTCATCCTTTACTTTCTCCCTCCCACCTAGCCCCAAGTACCACCTCCCCCCTTCCCACCAGCCCCCACCATGTTGCCATGGCTAAAAAGCCACCTGCACACCAGCTTGACACTACCCTAGGTCCACCCCACCCTGACCCACAAGCTCTAGCTGAGCCGCCATTTTTTCTTTTTTTTTTCCTATCTTTTCTTTATCACTCCCACCTAGCCCCATACATCACCTCCCCTCCCTTTCAATTGGCCCCTGGGTCTGCCCACTCCCACGCACTGACCTGACCCCAAACATGCTGCCTTTTTTTCTTTTTCCTTTCTGATTTTTCTTTCTCCCTCCCACCTAGCCCCATACTCCACCTCTCCCCCTTCCTGCTAACCCCACCATGCTGCCACAGATAGAGTGCCACCAGCACACTGGACCACTGCTGCCCCTGGTCCACCATGCCCTCACACACTAGCAACTGCCACACTGCCCCCTTTTTTCCTTTCTCTCTTTTCTTTCTCCCTCCCACCTAGCCCCATATGTCACCTCTCCCCTTTCCCCCTGGCTCGTGTCACCCTGCTGCAGCTAGAGCATCCCTGGCACTTAGGCCTGCCACTGTACCAGGCCTACACTGCCCCTCACTTCCTGCCACACAACCAGCTGCTGAACAGTAGGAAGTAAGGTCATACCACTCCCTGTCGGAAACCCCTGCCCATCTGGTGAGGGGCTATGAATGCTCCCACAATGCTGGACCAACATTAGGAGGCAGACAGTGCCCATAAAATCCACCCTCAGTCACTTCACTAAACCAGTGTACAGTGAAGCGAGCTCACCCTGCCTACTGCTACTCTGCCCATCTGGACAAGGCAGTGAGAGCTATTGTGCTCACAGACAAGCAAACATCAAAGCACTTCTGTTCTGCCTGCCCTAACATATCAAAACAAAACAAAAAAAGCAGGACAAAAAAAAAAATGAACATACAATCAATAAATAAAGAAAATAATACCTGAATATCTTGGAGACAGCAGATAATATCAAAACATAAAAAAGCAGGACAAGATGGCTCCAAAAAGTGATCAAAATAAAGAACCAGATAACTTTCTGGTAGAAGAAAAGGCAGTGGAACTACCTGATATGGAATTCAAAAGACATATTTAGGACGCTTCAAGAGATTAGGAAAGAGATTAATGAAAACACAGATAAAACCAAGGAAAAAATACAAAAAATCATGGAAAACACAGATAAAACAATAGAAGAATTCAGTAAAATAATACAAGGAAAAAAAGTCAAAATAAATAAACAATTACAAATTATACAAAAACAGCAACTAGAAATCCAAAAGCTAAACAACAAAATTTCAGAAATGGACAACTCAGTAGAAAGTTTTAGGAGCAAATTTGAAACAATGGAAGACAGAAGCAGCAAGACTGAAGACAAACCATGAAAGAAAAACCAGAGAAAAGAATGTAGAAAATCTAAGAATTATGTGGAACACAATGAAGAGCAAAAATTTGCACAAGATCAGAGTTCCAGAACAGGAGTACAATATGGAAAACAGAAAGAAGATTGTTGAAGAGTTGCTGGCAGAAAACTTCCCAAATATCATGAAAGGCGAAAAGCTGACCATCCAAGAATCTCAATGAATCCCATATAGGATAGACCTCAAAAGAAAGTCAACAAGACATATCATAATCACATTTACCAAAATCAAAGACAAAGAAAGAATCCTAGAGAAGCTCGAGAAAAAAGAAAAATCACATACAAATGGGAAACGATAAGACTAAGCTCTGATTACTCAATAGAAACTATGCAGACAAGAAGGCAATGGGATGACATATATAAAACCTTGAAAGAAAAAAAAGCTGCCAAACAAGAATAAGTATCCTGCAAAAATGTCTCTCAAATATGATGGCAAAATTAGGACATTTCCAAATAAACAAAAATTAAGGGAATTCATAAAGAAACCAAACCAAATGTACAAGAAATATTAAAGTGAGCCCTTTGGCTAGAGAACCAACAATGTCAGACAACAACTGGAGTCTAGGACACAGGACAGTATCAGGCAGATACTAACCAAGGTAAAGAGCTCTCAATAATAAAACAAAGCTAAAAAACTTAAAACAGAGAAATAGAGATGTAATCTATAAATAATGACAATGTCAAAACAATAAAAGAGGGAGTAAATGGCATAGGTATAGAACTTTCAAATGGAGACGAAATCAAGGTGGTATCAAATAATGAAAGACTGGTTCAAACCTGGGAAGATAAGGGTAAATTTCAAGGTAACTGCAAAGAAAGATAACAAACCTACTCATCAAAGTGAAAGAGAAGAAAGACATAAAGCCTCAGTAAACACAAAATCTATAATAATGAAAGAAAAGAAAATCAACAAACAAAAGGAACTCAGCACAGGAAAGTAAGAGGAACAAAGAAAATGTCAACACCACAAACAAAGCACAATATGACAGCAATAAATTTATACCTATCTATAATCATACTGAATGAAAATGGCCTAAATGCACCAGTAAAGAGACAGAAAGTGGCATAATGGATAAAGAAACACGACCCATCAATATGCTGTCTATAAGAGACACACCTTAGACACAGAGACATAAATATATTAAAAGTCAAAGGATGGAAAAAAATATGTCAAGCGAACAGTAATGAAGAAAGACCAGGAGTGGCAATATTAATCTCATATAAAATAGACTTTAAGGCAAAATTAACCATAAAAGACAAGGAAAGACATTATATAACGATTAAAAGGACAATCCACCAGGAAGACATAACCCTAATAAATATCTACACACCCAACGACAGGGCCCCAAAATACATAAAACAAACTCTAAAAACACTGAAAAGGGAAATAGAAAGTTCCACAATAATAGTAGGAGACCTCAACTCACTATTCTTGGTAGAAGATAGAACATCTAGAAAGAAACTCAACAAAGACACAGAAGATCTAAAGGAGAAAATCAACCAACTAGACCTCATAGACATAAATAGAACACTCCACCCAATAGCAGAAAAGTAGAAAACTATACATTCTTTTCCAACGGACATGGAAAAAATCCCCAGAATAGACCACATTTTAGGCCACAAAGGAACCCTCAACAAAACCCAAAATATTGAGATAATACAAAGCATCTTCTCTGATCACAATGTCATAAAAGTAGAATTCAATAACAGGAAGACCAAGGGGAGAAAATCAAATACATGGAAACTGAATAACGCCTTGCTTAAAAACAATTGGGTAATAGAAGAAATCAAAGAGGGAATAAAAAAAATTCCCAGAATCAAATGAAATGAAAACACATCATACTAAAACCTTTGGGACACAACAATAGCAGTGCTCAGAGGGCAATTTATAGCAATAAATGCACACATCAAAAAAAGAAGACAGAGCCAAAATAAAAATGCTAGCCTTACAACTCAAATGAATAGAAAGAAAACAGCAAAAGAAGCCCACAGGCACCAGAAGAAAGGAAATAATAAAGATTAGAGCAGAAATGAATGAAACAGAGAACAGAAAAACAATGGGAAGAATCAACAAGACCAAAAGTTGGTACTTTGAAAAGATCAACAAAATCGACAAACCATTGGCCAAACCGACAAAAGAAAAACAGGAGAGGAAGCAAATAACCCAAATAAGAAATGAGATGGAGAGGACTTCTGGCAACATGGCTCTCTAGGAAGAAGCACCACGCCGTCCCTCCACAGCAAAGGTCTGAAAAACTAAGCCAAATAGAGAAAACAGCAATCCTAAAAACCTAAAACATCAAATGAAGACATAAAGAACTCAGCCAAGCACCAAATGGAGTGAGAAACTGACAGAGAAGGGAGAGCGAGGAGAGATTCTTGTAGAGGTCCCCTATCGGCTAACGCAGTGCGGATCCTCCATCTAGGACGCCTATCAGAGACCAGCAAATAGGGGGTACAAGAAAGCAATTTCACGGAGCTTCCAGCAGGGGACAGAACAACTGATAACTGGTGATATAAGCTTTCCCACCCCGCACCCTTCTTCACCCCCACTCGGCCTCCTCTGCTTCCCATGGCCACAGTCTCT